>NC_081828.1:35919464-36222500 GCF_030867095.1 Alligator mississippiensis
AGAGGAAAACACAAAACCCTTTGATGAACTTGTATGTGAAACTGTGACGGATTGTTTTGTTCTTAAGATGTTTAGTTAATGTGACATTAAAAGTGGACCCAAGATTTCATGTAAACATCACCAACAAAAAGGCTCAACGTTAAACCTAAGTTACCAAATTGTCGAGTGTAACCATTTCCTCAATCTTAGATCTTCCTGGAATAAAGAGAGAGAATTTACAGCTGTGATATTTTCAGTTTGCCAATCACAGTAATGGTGCTGTATATTTAATGTTATTTTGCAGAATCTGGCTTCTTAAGTCTGGAAGAGTCTATTCATGGCTCCTGATATAATGCTATTTTTTCTTAAGAGGAATATTTTGTGTTGAAATCTCATCAGAAATCAGTGATAACAAGGGAAAAGCAATGTCTAATGTTAACAAGGTCTTCTGAATTAAAATGTGAACACTATAATCTGAAAGCACTATAACTTTTTGCCAAGCTATAATTACTACAACTTTGAACTATGATGAGTAAGAGTTACTATAGTTTTAAAAATAGATAAAATATTAAGTGTTGTAGGGTTATATTACTCCTGCTGAAGAATATCAGAACGGGAGTCAGTAGTTGTGCTTAAGTTAATGAAGAAGTTTCTGTTCACCTTTTTAACAGAATTGCCACACTTCAGTGCAAATTATTATAAAAGACAAACAAACTCAAACTGTATTGCCATTAAACAGTGTTAGTAGATGTAATTGAAATCTCATACAGAACCAGCTTTAAGTAACCTATTGGCAGCAATACAGATGACTCTTAATATTGCCCTCTGGCTAGCTACGCTATTAGGTGCCAGAGTGTCTGCACTAATGGCTGGGAATTAAAATCAAATAAAAAGCTGAGAACCATAATGCAGTATAAAACAAACAGCCATTTTTAGGTCTAAATCCCCTACATTTGCTCTGCATAAACCTGGAAGTCATTCTTAAAATTATCATGGTAATTATCATACATGGGGCTGGACCTGATGATCTTCTGAGGTCCCTTCCAACTTTACAATCTATGAATCTATGGTAGGAAACTATAACAGAGTTTGAGGTTAGACACAAAAGAGGACGGAATAAAACAGAATGATGTTTCCAGACTTCTGAACATATCCCTAAATACCCCATAGTGTAGGGGATAAAATGAATAACAAAAGTAGACAGAGGGAGATAGGTTCAGACATGCAAAAAGTCCAAACCAGAATCCATCTTAAGTTATGTGGTTTTCTGTAAGCAGTGTACTAGATAGGTAGCAAACAAAACACATATTCGTCTGCTGGGATGGGAGGGTGGGGAGAAATCCTAGACTGGGTTCCACCATTTTTAAATTAGTCTGTGTGCACCAAACTTTGTTCTGTTTGGATATAACACAGTTTTGTGTGCCGAACATCTGTTCTCTTATGCATATAGACCAGTTTCTGATCACTTATATCAGTAAAAGTGTAATGTCTGTACTTGGCCAGTGATCATTTTTTTAAAGAAAAATTACAAGAACATTTGAAAAATTACAAGAACATAAAGAAAATTACAAGAAATTACAGACAGCTAAAACATATAAAGAGAGGGAGAGAGAGAATAATAGTAGGAATGTGTACATATATATACGCACACATTCCTACCATTATTCTTCCATAAAAACAATTCCTTTAATAGTCCAAAATATGTTATGCAATTGTGAATGGGGGGAGGATATGATCCATAAGAAATCTTTTCTATTAGGAGGTGGATCTTGTTGTGAAAGAAAGACTGAGAATTCCCTGAATTACTGCAGAAACGTATCCATGTCTTGGCTTCTACATACTGGATTTTTTGTTTTCACACAGAGTATCCAATTCCTAATTTGGGTTTTAAATTCACTTGGTTCTACTGCTCCCACCTACTTCTCAGCTAGGTGTGCCTCTGAGAAAATGCTCATTGGGATGCAACTCAACACTTTATGGCACTGTCTGGTATCACATGCTCCGTGGGATACCCATGTTGGATAGGAAACATTTTGGGGGCTGAACACCTTTGAAGGGTCACTGAAAGATGCTGTACACCTAATCACAACCTTCCCCAGTATTTACTCAGTGTTTACTTTGGCACACTCAATTGGAAATCAATAAAAATTTGCCTCATTCCTGTTTGAGGAAACACTGAGGAAGAACCTCTGAACTGGTCTTGTAAAATACCTTGCCCTTTTCTGTTCTGGTCTTATGTATTATGGTATCCTAAGATGGTTAAGAAAAGATGAGATAAGTGCATATTAAAGAAAATATCCATATTGTATAGAGAACAGAGAAATACTAGTGTTATGCAAACATATATGTATACATAATGTAATCATCTTCCCGGTTTATGGATCCAAACTCCTCTAAGGAGTGTCACAAATCCATATGATAGCCCTGAGCGTTCAAATTTTGCATTTGGTTCTCTGATTTTACAGTAGCTGAAAGATATGTAAAAACTCATGTAGCCAGACAGCTCCCTACTGACTACACATCTAAGCAACTTCACATGCATATATTATTCCAGACAGTCAAGGTGGGAAATAACTTATGCTCAAAAAATGAGCTTGAAATCTGCCCATTTCTGCTTCCATGTGGAGCCCTTCGGGGTTCTCTTTGACCAAATCACATCCCAATATGGGGCTTTGTCACTGGAACTAGAGACAGTCCTTAAATATACCAAGCTACTGAGAGATGCACAGCAGATCTAAGGATAGAATTTAGTTCATAAATGAGTAAAAAGAAAAGGATGAGGAATGCTGCAGATATTTGTTGCTGCTGTTTGACCAAATATGCCTTTTAAAAGATACCTATTAACTGCTGTTCCTATGAAATGGTCTTGGGGCATTTTCAACTTTTCTTTTCTCACTTTTAATCACAACTTTGAAAAGTGACCAGTGGTGTGCACAGCATCAACAGCAGTTTTTATTAAAAAAAGGAGCATTCTAAGTTACGGAGGATATTGATGCCACATTCCAAGCAAAGTGCAATTCTGAGAGAGCATCAATTGATGAGTGCCCAGGGTTCAACAGAAATCCCTATGGCTCCTTCTATATGTCAGGTCAAGGGCTTCTTTTAAACCTTCATAGTTAAAAACTCACTGCACTTGGGTCACATACTGTTTTAGGTTCAGATGAAGATGTGAAGGAAGTTAGGGCCCTTTCAGCTCTCCCAATGGCCTTCCACTGGCTTTGCTCAGTTGGGTGCCTGCATACATGCACAAAGTGTATGTGTATACATTATCCACTCCACACACTTAGGGCAGAATTCAATCTCACCTTGTAGGTGATTAAAGACCAGTTTTCAAACAGCTAGGTTTTACTCACCTGAAGTATAAAATGATTCCATGTCTATGCATCTCCAATGGGTGATCTGATTCTACTATGGGGGTACTTCCCGCATGTGTAGTTTGTGGTGCTGCAAAACTCTTTGAGGCATCACAACTACAAATGTTCAATCATGCGGTGCACTGCTAATTTATAGCACAGGGTCCAAATCTGCCACTTGGATTATCCGGACAGAGTGGGTGCACCTTTGGGAGGCCTTGGAATACCACTGGCAGATCCTGGCTTAGTTCCACTGGTCTCGCCATGACCAGGTCCTTGTCCTGGAAGAGATGCGGGCCAAGAGGGTGGCCCTACAGCAGCTAGTAGTGGAGATAAAGGAGGAGCAGCAGCTGACCCAGGAGAGCTGAGACAAATGCAGGCCTCCAACGATGCTGCCATCCAGTCTGAGGGCAGGGTGTTGCAGCAGCCTCTGGCTGCCATCCCTGCACTGGCTGCTGTACTCCAGTCTGTGCCAGCCCCGGCAAAGACGCCTGACCTTTCTGGGCAGCCTGCACCCACCACCAAGGGCAGGACCTGGCTGGGAGCATTTTGCATGGCTGGTGGCTCAGCTGGCACCCCAGCAGGCCCACAGTAGCCATAGAGGGGCACTGCTCCTGTCTCCCCCTTCCTGGTCCCAGGCCTACCTGCAGCAGCTGCCCCTGAGAAGGAGTGCTCACCCTTCACCCCAGACCAGCTGGGGCCCTGGCCACATTGACATGGCCCCCACACATGGGGTGTTGGCAGGGTCAAGACCAGGCTGGGGCCCCTAACCCGTAATTCTTTCCTCCCTGCGCCTCTCCCACCCCTCTCTCTTTCTTCTGGTGCTTACTTAAATAGTTTCCATTTATTTCTGGTTTTGATTGGGTTTGTCCATGGTGGGGGTGAATGGTGGTGGGGCTATGGAGGGTCTCATGTGGAGTACTGTTGGAATGTTGAACTGTTGGTGTTGGGGAAGTTTTGGGGAGAGAGAGGGGAATGAAGTTGCTTTTGTTTTCACAACAGCCATACTACCTATGTTGTTGCAGTCCTGGCAGTGGGTGGGAATGGAGGCCCCTGGGAAGGCAGCTTGATGCAGGTGTGAGAAGGCTGGTGCCCTACTCAGGGGGGTGGGCCTGCAAATGGGCAGTGATGGCCGCACACACTGCCTTTCTTGTGGTGCCTTCCGAGGAGTGGTTCTTGCATGTGACAGTGTTCCTAGCTGGTCTGCTGCTGCTGTCACTTGAAGCACTGTGATATACCTTGGGGCCACAGGTCTGACAGGTGGATGCTGTAGCAGGTGGCAGCAGGCCTCAGCAAGGTGACAGTCCCCGCTGCCAGCTTGCTGCAGTGGGTACAGAGTGTAGGGGCCACACTAGGTCAGGGCTGCTGCAAGAGTCTGGGTGGCACAGTGGGCTAGCATCCCCAGACACCAGCTAGCCAGACCAGAGAAGCTCCTGAAGGCAAGTAGCCCTGAGCTGCTCACCAGGCCACTATTTTATACTGCTGGCCCCAGCCTCCAGCTCCCCATGGCTGAAGAGCCAAGAGTAGCTGGACTAGGATAGTTTGCCCAAATTTGTGCCACTACAAGCACACATGCCTGCATGTGTGGACATGGCCAAATTGGGTAATAGAATTGCTCCTACTCCTTAGTCAAGTAACGCAAAGTTGACTGCAACGTTAACTTGGACCTTTCACTAGGTGAAGAAGAATTTTGCCCTTAGTGACTACTATAATAACACATACACATGCACCCCTCACAAATATAAGTAAGAGATATTACATGCATTAAAGAACTACTTAAAAGGAACATTAAGGTAACAAAATCAAGTATACAAAAGTTGGGAATTGCTAGACTTGAAGTTACATGGAAAACCTTAGTTCATCTCCCACCTTCTCCTGTATCTGTACTTTACGATCCAACTGTTATTTATACAATCACATACTGTTTTGTCCTCAGTGCCTCAGCTAATATTTCTGGCAGATGGCTCTCTCTTTCATACTGCCTGAGCAGTGGCAGAAAAAAGGTGCAAGTAGATCTGCTCACCTGAAAGCAAGGCAGCAGTTGTTGATGGCACTAAATGAAATTATTATAATCTTATTTATTTATTGTTTTTAGATAAAGACAAAACAACATATTTCTCATAATCTTGTTCTTTGAAACTTCTGAAATATTTTGTTTAACATTTCTCAACGAATTCAGCCTGACAGATACCTGGCATGGAAAAATTCATTTCAAACAGTCGGAGTTTGATAAAGTCATATGCTACAGAAAATGGGGCTGCATAACAGGAAGTCTTAAGTCCGGGCAGTCTTAAGTATAGATGCCACCATCACCTATCATTAACATGTTAGGTTCCTTTTATGGATCTCAAAATACATGTAGGGAATTAGAATGATAGGCTAAAAATTGTTAAGTGCAATTAATATTAGCCCCATTTCCTACAAAATCACTATGAACATAAGCAGTTTGTATTGCATGGCTCTAAAAGATTATATCAATATTAATAAATAAAAGACACTGAACCAGAAATTGACACAATTTCTCTGTGCACTTTTGCAATCAGTTTGTTTTCATATTGCTTCCTGTCAAAGACATAATACATTCTTGTCCTCAGTAAAACTAAGCGCTTTGTGTAATCTCAGTTTCTGTCAATTCCCACTTTTTCAGCACTAAATATTTAAACAAGATAGACCTGGAAATCTCAGGCCAGTAATCTGCTCTGTGTGTCTTTGCCCCAGAGGTATAACTATCAATGCACTAGCACTGAATTGCTGAAGAGACATGAAAGAGATAGCTGTTGAAGTTCTACCTGCCCACAGGCCAGGCCCATGCCTCTCTCCCCCATGCCATGAGGACATGACAAATTTAACTCCAGGGCATCTGCACCAGAATCCTGTAAGACATGCACAAAGAAAAATAGAGTTAACCCTAAATATTGTACTCTTTCACTCAGGTACAAGTGCATAAATGACAATGTGAAACAGACAACTCATGTCAACAACAAGATTTATGTCCATCAACATTTTTTGGGTGTTTACTGAAAAATAAACAATTTTTATAGAAAAGACATCACTAAACTAAAATGTTTGGAAATATCGTTCAAGAGGAGGCCATTGTAAGAATGCTATCATGTTCTGAGGAAAAAACTGGAAATTCGAAGTTAAGGTTAATTTATAAAAGAGAAACAAATATTTAAATAGAAACAAACATGGGCATTCAGAGTGTCACCTCAACTCTATTTACTGCTTTTCACATTGAAAAGAGATTTCTGCATTTCAGATTTTTAGACTACTAAACTCAGCAAACTGGGAGGAATATTTCCTTATAACAGAAGGACATTGTGAAAAAGAATACAACTACTTAAGAAATGCTAATAAATTAGATCTTTGCACTTGAGCCTAACTAAGACTGCAGATATTCAAAGCTGAAAGGTATTTGAACAGTACATAGGGTCACCTTATCCATAAAGTGAAAAAAACATTTTCTACTTATACAAGTTATCAGAATGGAAAGCTCCGAGGGTTTGGTTTGATGCAACAGTGAACACACTTAAAGGAGTGGATGCTTATCCAAAGACTATTGAAGCCTTTTAGGTCTGCAAAATTAGGTGAGCCATCTTGTGTTAATGGATTTTCTCGAGGCTTTCCAAGATTCCCATTATTGGCCCTTGCTGGAATCTTGCTGGGCACTGTAATGTGAAGATGTATAATAATGACAATACTGTTATCCAAACTTTTTCATGTATGAAAAACTGACTGTGTTAAATTTGAGAGAGGCTGAAATTAGAAGGGGGATCTTATTTTACCAAGAACAATTTACCCATCTCTATGACTACATAAAACTGAGAATATAAGAAAACCATCCTGATTAGATGAGGCATGCCCTCTTAATTTATTGTAGGTATTTAACATTCTGCTTGCAGCAAACAAATTATAAATGATGCTACTAAAATGGCAGATTACTAACATTATAACAGGCTCTTCTTTGGGGTTAGAAGATATTTGGAATTTCTGTTTGCAACTTCTTGTCAATGCCTCAGAAGTAGCAATCTGACAACTTTATTGAAATCAACCTATTCAGAAACATTACAATGTTGGTTAAACCAACTCTATACTTAATGTGTTTTTCAGGAAGTTTTAACTGTGTTCACTGATTAGTAGGAAGAAGGGCAAATGCTTAAAAAAGTTTAGAAGAAATAGACAAGAGAAGGGGAAAGTAGAGGAAAGTGTAGTTTATAATAAATCACAAGAAAATAAAAGTATATGTCTAAATATACTTAAAAATATCCTGCTTCCAAAATAAATCAGCCAAATTCCTCTGAGTTGATTGTGCAAAATTCTCAAAACTGAGACACCCAGAGCCCTTTACTCAAGTACCCAGAAAAAGACTCCGAGGTTGCCAGTGCACACAGGGCCTGTATATATATTGTTTTTTTTCTTCCTGCAATGTGTTACAAAGTCTCTCTTAAAGTGATCTGGAAAGATGCTTCTCTGTTTTGTTTGAACGTTATAATCCTATGAGAAAAAAATCACTGTAGGGACCTTGGAAAGTGAAATTAAATATTACCAGTAATTGGCTTTGTGATCATCAATGCTAATCCATTTTACATGTGTATTTACCTAATAAATATATAAAAAGTGTTGGACCTTTTACCTAAGATAACTACAAAGGGGGAAAAATTAAGAAGTAACTGGAGATAGTACAACACATTCCATCTTCCCCTTTCCAAGTTATGTGGACTAGAATTCAAGGAACAGCCTCCCTCCTTTCTCTTTCACATAGACATAAGTAGAATTTTCTTTTGCATTTGCATTTTGCTTAGTGAACTCAAGTGACTTTTGCCTGCTGTGTAGCCATGGTTCAGCAGCTCTGAAGGAGTGTGATCATGGGAAAAGCTATCCATCATTTTCATGAGCCTTCCACTACCTGGTCAGCTCTGCAGCTTGTGACTATGGAGCAGGTGTTACTCTTCCATGACAGGTTGACCTTTAGTGTGAATAGGTCGGCCTCCTGTGGTGACAGAATTCACAACCTTCTGGGTTTATGCACTCTGGAAAGCCACATTTATTTTCTTCTGGATAAGGTCTTAAAATGTTACAGAAATATTACTGATTTTCACTCTTTGATTCTGTTCATGCCTGTATTACATTGGGTGCTTTCCAACTTTTAGAGAATAAGAATTACAGTACCATATGTTTAAATATTATAAAATTCAGTTAATCAATTACTCTCTCCTTCCCAAAGTGCTAGTACGGATGCATCTGCAGATTCAAAATGCGCGCTTCTTTTTTTCCAATTTGATAGCAATTACAGATTAAAAAAGACTAAGTATTTTTTCACCTTATAAAAAAAAAAAGAAAAAGAAGAGGAGCAAGTGGCATGATAAAGCCATTTATCATAGTCAGTTAAAAAGTGGTAAAGCCCATGTCAAGCATGGATTCCACAAAAGATTTCATGGTCAATTAGGTAAATACAGGTATAAAATGGACTAGCATTGAAGATCACAAAGCCAATTACTGATAATGTTTAATTTCACTTCCCTAAGTCCCTAAAGTGATTTTTTCCTCATAGGTTTAAAATGTTGAAAGAAAACAGAGAAGCATCCTTCCAGATCACTTTAAAAGAGGCTTTGTAAAACACTTCAGGAAAAACCCCCAATTATATACATGCTTTTATATAATATACATATAGGCATTCAGATAAGTACACACAGATACATGTGAGTGTGATATTTGTAAAAGAATAATGACTAGTTAACTGTTTCTATCAAGTATGTTATTAGCATCTTACATTAATATAGAAACACACCTATTTCTTTGGTCATTTTAAACCTTTATGGATAAAAAGACACTACCTAATTTTTAAAAAATAATTCATTTTAACTATAGATACATTTACATTTGTATATGAATTTAATGCTGTCTTTAATCAAGTATTCCTTATAACATTCTCTATAGGCGTAACTATATTTTCTTTAAACAGGCCTTTTTCTTGAAAATGAAATACAAATTTTGGGTGTATGGTTGGTTGTTTGCATTTGTGCAAGATTGGATTTATATTACAGGAAGCCTGCTGACTGTTATTATATACAGTGGCTTTCTCTGCTATCATTTTTGAGTCTGTATTAAAACTAGAATAGCATTAAATGAGCCTTTTATACTTTAAATATTCAAGAGTTTTATATTCAAAATTTCTTCTGGTGCTGTCAAACTAGTGTGCCTGTAGGCAAGGTAAGATCAAGTTAGACTCTCAAAGGTAGAATTAAATTTTATCAGGGCATCCGTCATAATATACAGTTTGCTTAAAATGCAAATAAAAAGTATATGGATTCAAAGACTAAAGGCTTTTCAGGTTGTGTTTAAAAATCCAAGGGACCACTTTTATGGAATAGATTTCCTTTAAATTTACATTTCCATCATTTTAATGAAAACACAGAATAAACAAGTTATAATGGACATGCTTTAAATTCTCATTTTTCATTCTGAATCCATTTCTTCCAGTTTCTTATTGCAGTTCTTTATTTACGAAGAATAAAATCATAACAAAAGAATTGAAGAAAAATATTAAAATAAACATTACCTCAGCCATTTTTGAAAGTTCAGTCCAATCATCTTTGTTATAACTGCACATGATACTAGCGATTACAATCTGAAAAGAAAATACATCGATCATTTCTAGGATGCTGTATATCCTGAATATTATTAACTATGTTTAACAACATAGTATCATATAGTGCTTCAACATACTCATTATTAAAATTCTGTGCATGGGGACTACATTGAGGGACACAACACGGCTCAGACCGATCACTGTTATCAGTTTTTTTTTTAATTATTTGGCAAGAACATAGGCTGTACAGGAATTGACATTCTCTTCACCATGCAGGGTCCAAATGGTTCCCAAACAAGTCAGTAAACAGAAGCAGGCCTAGGTAAAAAAGTAATGAAAGGATTAGAGAATCTAGCTGTTTTCTGGTACAAGGCTGGACTTCTAGTCTTTTGGTTTCTAATTAGTGATATAGATGGTCTTAAACAACAAAACTTTAAAATCCAACTTGAACATGAAATTGTGGAACACGAAATCAGCCATAGGCTGGTTGATGCTAAATACAGTCTAAACAGAGACTACAGATTCTTATCCAATTACCTGGATTAGTTTTTATAATCCTTATACCCTTATGGGTTTACTGTTTTATTTTTTTTCTTCAACCCACCTTTGTCCCTTTCAGTAGTGCCATCTCTCCTTTCCTTTTCACTTCCCTATCTTTTGTATTTACCATATTTACTCAAATACACAACAAGATTTTTTTTTAATACTCAACAATGTTTTTTCCCCACAAGTAGCATGGGGAGAAAACCCCCCTCATCTTAACACATACAACAAAACCCACTATATACATTATCTGTTGTTAAACTGCTGCCAAAAGCAGCATGTGCTCAGCAACAGAAACCAACTATGAAGCTGATTAAATGCAGCCAACACTGAGCATGACTATAAGACACATGACAACATGCTCCACATTAGGCAAACATGCTGATGGAAACCTACCACAAGAATAGATTAGTGCAGCCCATCTGAATCAGACATATGGTACTGCCCATTAAGCAGTCCCCCTCATTGATGACACTTTCTTCAGCCATGGTGAACCATAACATTGCATACAGGTCACCCAAAATCCATCTGTCAGCCCTTCTCTCAGCCTGGAGCATATTAGTGTGGCCCTGTGCGCCATGAGGTGAAACCAGAGCAGGTTGCCCTGCACCTTATCTGCATATACATTTTTGGAGCAACCCAGGACTCATGACAAGAACATCCAGTGCCAGTCATGAGTGGGAGCTAATTAGTACATGGATCCATTATGGGGGTAGCTGAGCAGTACTGAGCTGTGGGGTCACCATGGCTTGAAATGCTGTTGACTCTGGTGAGGCAGAGCCCAATGAACTATGTGGTAAATCATAAGCCTTTGGCTTTGGACCAAATTAAATTTGCTCCTTAGTTTCACATGCTCAGGAGGAGCAGAGTCTGACAGTAAGGAGACGGGGAAGAGCTGCCAGGGGAAAAAGTTCATGGGAAGCAGAAAACAAAGGGCTACCTGCACGGGGTATGTGAAATGGGCTGTATTTGATTCAGCCAGAATCAGGGACAGTGATTCAATTTGTTGATTTGGATCACTGTCCCTGATTCGATACGGCTGAATCCGAATCTGAAGATTCAATGCTGATTCAGAGAATCAGAGATTTGGCCACAGACACCACTTTAAACGTTTATTCTACATACCTTGAGGTACCAGAAATGGCTCGTGAATGTTGCGATGCTGAGGCAGATGGAGCGTCTCACAGGAGCGTGGGTGGGGGGCCATGTGCTCGGTGGCAAACCTGGTTCTGCTGTTGAGCGCATTGGGCCCCCCCCCGTACTCCCCCAGCTTGTCACTCAGCCATGGGGGGACCTTGGGTGCCCCCCCAGACCCAGGAGGCACTAGTCACCAAGCCAGGTGACACAGAGGTGCTCCCTGCACGCTCCACACCAGACCCGGAAGTGGACTGGAAGTGCTTCTGGCCCACTTCCACATCTGCTGCTGAGCATGCTGGGGAGCTCCCCATGCTCCTGTGGGATGCTTCATCTGCCCCACCATCACAGCATTCATGAGCCACCTGGTACCCTGAGGTATGTAGAAAAAACATTTAAAGCTGTGCCTGTGTCTGAATCACTGAATCTTTTAGAATCTCTCTGAATCAATTTAGAGGGTTCCAATTTAATTTTGAGAAATTAAAGGGTCTTCTGATTCAATTCAGATTCAGAGATTCAGCCACTGAATTGGGCCCACCTTCCACCAAATTGAATCAGGCCTTACTACCTGCCCCCGCCCCCCATTTATTTTCCCTGCTGTAGCAGTGGGAGGGAGGACAAATTCAAGACAAACCTCCAATAATTAGATTCTATACCTAGAAAATTATAACAAATTCATAATTTTTCCATATATAGAATCTAATTATCATGGGATCATCTTATAATCAAGGTTGCCTTCTATTCAAGTAAATATATCATTCTTTCTATTTGAATGTCTGCCCCCTGCAAGTCTTTTCATAGCATCTGACGAAGAGAGCAGCTGCTTACAAAAATTTATGAATCTCTGCATTAGTTAGTCTATAAGGTACAACTTTGTCCTGCCTTCCACTATTGATATGTCACTGACCATATTCTTGGCCCCTTAAAGAATATGAAGCCATGGTTTTTTGGTTCAGAGTTAACAGTCTTGATCACTTAAATGCAACACTCCAATCAACTTTGCTGAGACCAGGATTTTACTTGGGATAGACTAGATGTAAAAGCAATGGAATAGTAACAGTAATATTCATTAGGGGTGTGCAAAGTGGGCAGTATCTGATTCAGATTCGGCCTGATTTGGGGGACAGCGATTTAATTAGCTGATTCAGATTAGTGATTTGGCCGAATCTGAAGATTCGATTCTGATTCAGAGAATCATCGATTTGGCCATAGGCACAGCTTTATACGTTTTTTCTACATACCTCGAGGTACCAGGTGTGGCTCATGAATGTTGAGATGGCGGGGCAGATGGAGCATCCCATGGAGCATGGGGGGCCCCCCCCCATGCACTTGGCGGCGTACCCTGAATTGGACCAGAGTAGTTCCGGTCCACTTCTGGGTCCACCGCCAAGTGTGCAGGGCACCTCCCTGTGCTCCCCTGCAGCTCAGTGATTGGCCACAGGGGGACCCTGGGTGCCCCCCACCCCGGCACCAGTCACCGAGCCAGGGAGCGTGTGGGGTTCCCCACGCATTCTGTGGTGGATCTGAAAGTCAACTGGATGTACTTCTGGTCCACTTCCGGGTCTGCCCCCAAGCACACGAGGGACTGCTCCATGCTCCCATGAGATGCTCCATCCACCCCACCATCTCAGCATTCACAAGCCATGCCTGGTACCTCAAGGTACGTAGAATAAACATATAAAGCTGTGTGTCTATGGCCAAATTGTCAAACCTCTCTAAATCAATTTGGAGGCTTCCAATTCAGTTTGGAGAGATTAATGGGTCTCCTAATTCAATTCCAATTCACCAAATTGGGCCGAATCTCTTCTGAGTCGAATCAGCAATCAGAGCTTTGCACAGCCCTACTATTCATTACTATCTCAATAGCTCCACTAAGCTCATAATCAGGATTTTATAATCTCTAGAATGACATTTACATAAAAGGAGGACAACGGTCAACAGAACTTTTGGAAGAACTTCGTTGTAATGAGAAAATAAGAGGAAATGTTCAATGGGATTGCCCATGACAAGGCTTCATAATTCATGGGCAGTTACCACCTACCTGGCCATTCTCAATTATAGGGCACCTATACATAAGCAGACTCAATTAATTGATTCTGTCCATTCAATTAATCACCATTTTTCAGTGTGGGGACACTGATACATGAGACAGTCTTGGTGATTTAATTAGAGAGGCACTTGGAGACCCTCTTGGAGCCCCCTTTCTCTGTACTCCAGGAGCATGTGTATAACTGCCCCTTGTTTCTAGGTTTCTCTTTCTCTCAGGAAGTCTCATTTTGGTATTTCATACTGCAGTTGTTTTAGCACTCAGAGCTACTTTCTGGCAATAGTCCTAGTTCTCCAGATCCCATTCTGTAAAAATTTCCCTTTTCTGATTGCTGTTCTCAGCACCCCTCAATTAAAAATCCTTGTACATTGTTAGCACCTTTTATTCCAGGTCCAGTTCATTATACATCCTTTCAAGTAAAACTGGATCTAACATGGCTCCTGTGTACCCCAGATAGATACCTCCCCTCTAACTTTATACACTGCTGTTCATTTTTAAACAGAGATTAGGAGTCTTCAGCAAATTTTCAATTCACATGTCACTGTTCACTAAACTGAGAACAGATTACAGGCCCTGTCTTGTGGCCAACAGAGACTGCCAGACCTTAAGAAACTGCACCACAAATTTTGAGAATCATAAGAAAAACCTGAGAACCAAATTCACTGCTAGCATCAATCACTAAAGTCAGTGAAGTTATGCGGGCAGAGAATTTAGCTCAAAGAGTATTACAGACAGCAGGAAAGAAGGGTGAGATTAGAACGAAAAAGAAGCATTGAAAAGAAATGTAATACATGAGTTAAAAGCTTCACAAATCTAGATTAGAGGGAGAAATAATTTAAGTTAAGAGTATAGTATAGTATGGATAATTCTGTGTAAGAATGGTTTGATTGTTATGGAGAGTAAAAAGGATAATGATTTTTTTTAACATTAAGACAATTTCAGGCTTAGTTCTGTCAAGCGTAGGAGTTGTGTTTGGGCCTGGATTTTTAATCAAAACAAGATTAGCTATCTCTATTTATAACTGAGATGAAACTACCCTTTCCAAACTATGGCCTGTGTATTCTGAAGTTGTATTGTTTAATGATATCAGGGACAGGTTTAAAATGATTTCTAACAATCATCCATTATACAGATTTGCTTGTTAGATAGTGTGCATTGAGAATTAAAAAAAAAAGAAAAAAAAAGATTAGTTACAGGGAATAGAAAGCTTGCCCAAATAAGAATTTACCCTTTAAAAATAGGTCATAATGCTTAAAAATACTAAAAGCTATTTTATATTTTCAGACATCACATTTCTTTACTTTTATAAATCTCATTTCCCCCTCTGACAAAAGCCAAACAGCAGGGCTTTCTGGAAGGAGAAATAAACGAGTTTGAAGGGTTGACTTTCTACGATTAAATATCCCTTTAGATGCATCCCCTCTGGCATAAGAATAAAATTGTTTTGATTAAACATGTGCAGTTACTTTTGGTAGTGTTTTTATTCTATCCTTTAAAACACAAAAGAAACAAAATACCAGCTCTGCAGATGATGTTCTTTTATAACACCTTAAAAATGGAAAAAAGTCTTCTATAGTTACATAAAATAAATAGAACTCTATTCATACCCATTCACGCTTCTTTGGAATATTCAAGCTAAGTTAAATACTTATGAAATAATATAAATCAATATATTTAAAAAGCATTTTATTAAAAATAAATACACAAGAGCATCAGACGTAATTTGTCATTTATGCTGTGAAAATGTAGAAAATCATATAGATTAAAATATTCAGGGTAATGCTGCATTGGCTGAATCCTAGCTAAGAACCCATACAATATCATATTCACAGTTTCTGGAAAACAGCTACACTCAAAAGAGAGCCTGAGGACTGGACAGTAATTTGTAGATAGTGAAGTCATATTGTAAAGCACACTGCAAATCTAGACAATAACACAAGTTCAGAACTATTTTTAAAAGGGAAAAGCTGTGGTGCAGCAAAGGTGAATAACTATAATTACAAGTAGCTGAGTTACATTTTGCCAAGTGTTATTAATGAAATCTGAAAATTCTACTGGGATTATATGAAGAAGGAGGAACAAGATATGTGATGTTTTATAGAGCTGTTAATTAAGAAAACATGTTTATTAAATATTGATTAATTTTAGTACTCACATTTAAAATTAAGTGTGCACATATGGCTGAAGCAGTGGTTTGCAGTAATAAAAATATAACTTAAATCAGAAATTGCATTTCTACTGAAAGTGATCATGTAAAAAGTATGATCTTAATAGGGACAAATGTGTTTAATATTTATTTAATTTGTTTTCTTCTCTGAAGTTCTTTTACAACTTGAAATTGAAACAGGTTTACTTGTTTAAAATCTAATCCCATGGACCTGTGATTTGCAAGCAGTCTTTACTCCAGGGATTATTCTCTTCAAACTCTCTCCAATGGGAACAGGGACATCAGAGCGCATTCAGACAAGCACGGATGTGCAGTATGTGGAGCCACAGACCTGTCTGCAGTGCCATCCACTGCACATGCAGATGTTCCCCGTGTTGCTACTCTGCACCGCAGAGTGGGTTTTTGACCCCAGGAAATCCCAGGGTCAAAATAACCCACACCAAAAATCAGCAGGGAAGCTTACATGGTGGCAGCATGTGCTGTCCAAAACCAGACCCTGGCTGGCCGAAGTCATGCTCTGGCTACCAGACAGGCTTCCTGCCACAGCTACAGCCCCAGGAGACCCCCAGGACCCCAGGTAAGGCTGCTAGGGCCAGCACAGTTGCTGGTCTCAGCCTCCCCTATTACACCCAGGGTAACCTGCGACGCATCAGTGTCCATGGCACAGGCGTTCCCCAGGGACAAGTAGCAGTGGCACAAGGTGTGCCACTGCTACTTGTCCCCAGGGAAGCAAACATCTGCACTTGTCTGGACATGCCCCACTAGTGTGAAAGTCTACTCCTGTGGGGAAAGCATTTTTGATTTTACATTGTATAAATATTCCTTTTTCTGCATTTCTACGTAAACACAAGACCCAAACTACTCAGCTTTGCAGCCTTTCTTTTTCTGTTCATCAACACCATCAACAAGGTCAGTGCAACTCTGGGAACATGCTCCATTACTTTAGGGATTATGTTTACATGAAGGCACTTGTGAACGTTAAAGGTGAATCAAATAAATGTATGAAGTCAACGAGCATAAATTCAAGTATGTTAAATAGCTACAGCTGTTAGGCAGGAGTAAAATAATAGCGGATTGCTATAAATTAATCCTGAAGGGCACTTTATTCTTGAATGAAACAATCCCTGCAAGCATTGTGGGGGACACACTACAGTACCTTATCCAACCTGAGTTCTCACTTTTAGTTTATTCACCTTAAACCTATCTATAAATAAGACATGACCTAATTTGAACTTTTTTTACTAGCTTTGTCAGAAAACCTCTATAACAATTTCATTCAGTATTATTCTATCAATAATAGAATATACTGGTTCCTGTTTCATCCCTTTTTCCAGTCCACAAATAATTTGTGCCAGCCCTGGACTGGCACAGATTACTTTTCCCTCTGCACCGGCCAGTTTTGTTGGCTACTCTGCAAGAATCAGACCCAGGGCTCCACCTTCTTCCCTTGTACTCAGGGGGCACATCTACATGTGCACTTACATTTCATTCAATTTATTCCACAGTAAGCAAAAATAGGCCAGTGTCTACATGTGCAGGCATTAAAGTCCATTAATGCCGTGTGTGGTCTGACTTGGTACTAAAGTTAGTCCCAAGTCAGACCACACACACAGTATTACTGCACAGTAAGTTGTCTACACGTGCATTACTGCACAGTAACTAATTGGGCATAAATTGGATATCTGCACGATGCAGGTATCCAATTTATGCCCAAACTGGCATAAGTTGCCATAGTTACTGCACAGTATGGGCATGCATGTATAGATAAGTACCCGTACTGTGCAGTAATTTAGGTTACTGCTCAGTAAATGTGCACGTGTAGACATGCCCAGGGAGAATCAGGAATAGGAATACTATTCTCCACATGGCTATCCAAGAAGTGAACAGTCTTGCCAAAGAGCAAATAGGTTCCTTTTGTTCAAAGTACATACGTAGGGAGATTGACAATAACTCCTGTTTTCAATGCTGAATAGTTTGACCAAGAACAGGGTTACAAATTTAAGCCAAATAGCATGTTTGCAGTAATATGCATAACACAGTGTACAGGATTTTCTTGATTATTCATGCAGCAAAAGAGATTTTTTTAATATACTATAATCTAACATTCAGAGCAGACATTGTAAGACAAATACAATGTATTTCAGCTACAGTATAAAAAGCTTTATTTTGTACAATTCTGTAACAAATGCATTAGTAGTTGCTTAAAAAGACACTGTCAAGGCACTTCTCATAATCCTTAAAATATTTTTTCTCCTTGTTTATAATAATCCCCTGAAAGCTTAGAAGTGAAATCTATTTCCCTTATGAATATTTTTTCCCCCTTCCATTATCTGTACTTGGATGTTTCATAAATGCCATAGTACTAATTTTTATTTTATTTTTTTAAACAAAAGGCATGTTGAAGCATTTGATTTAATCTGATCATTCTCCCTGAACACACAGAATGGATTTAAAAACAAAAGAAGGGAGAGAAAAAGATGGGAGCTATTTTGGGTCTGACCATCTTTATAATATCTTTTTAGGTTAGATCACTCTC
Organism: Alligator mississippiensis; assembly: GCF_030867095.1. NCBI lineage: Eukaryota > Metazoa > Chordata > Crocodylia > Alligatoridae > Alligator > Alligator mississippiensis. The sequence goes on from NC_081828.1 coordinate 35,937,813, forward strand.
AAGCTCTACCAGTAGCATTAGGGAGATAGGGCTAGTTCTTATAATTTGGCAGTGATTGCTGCAAAGAGAACACAGGATTCTTGCTAAATTTAAATGTACTGAAAGATCTCCAGAGGTTTGGTTTTTAAGCAAAATCTTGTCAATGAACACACATTAAAAATACTATTTTTACATTCACAATGTAGTAATGATTTCAGCCAGACCCCAAACCTATTTCTTCACCTGTCTGCAATAAGCAATATTTATGATTGTATCCCAACATTGACTCCAAACCCATTTCTCTTCCAGTGCTCCTTTTCCAATCCTCCTTTTTCAATCCTTATTCAAGAAACAACATCTATCCTACCCACCCATATCTGCTTTTTCTTCATATCCTTTCCTTTTAGCATTAGACTGTGCTTAATATAAGTTTAAATCTGCACTGGGTGACAGTAGCTGTTCCAGTTAAATACCATTGCTAGCTTTAGCCTGCACTCTCATCCTAAACTCTACAATGAACAACGCATCTTGAATCACTTTGGAATTAACTCCTGAACAATATTTTATTTGTTGCAGGATCATTACAGCACCTGAAAAACTTGTAATATTTTCACTGAGACAAAGATCCACTGAAGGCTATAGAACTAGGAAAGGTTTACAGAGAGGCCAAAAGAATAGGTCTGTAACAACTAACTATTTGAGAGGGGGAGTTCACCTATTCGGTCAAGATACAAAATAGGAAGAATTGGTGGGTATCAGAAACTGGTAGGTAGAAAACTAAACTTCAAAATGAACTGCATTTTATTTGGATGGATAGAATATCTGGGAAAGTTTAGGTTCTTTTCAAACCACCACTACAATGCAGCTTGGGCCCTGACTAGTTTGGTCTGAAGGGGTTGAGCTAACCATCACCAAAGATAATTTTTCATGAAGGGCTTCCCTTGTAAGAAGAGGTACAGACAAATGTCAGCAGAAAGAGTTTGTAAATTAGTAACCAAAAAACAGTGGTTGGGGTGATCTTTCACCAAGCAAACAACAGAAAGGGAGGTGTTCATCAGCATGTGGGAATAGTAGGCCAGGGTAAACTGTTGCCAGTTGGATCTTGTAATTTTACTGATGAATTTCACCCAAACAGGGGCTATGTGGCATTCAGATCTAAACTATGCCGTTTCCCCCAGACACAGTAAACATCCCCATACATTTCAGGAAAGCTGTTGCAAATGCATAAGTACAAAGTATGATAGCTATTCAACAAAAATAGTTTACTGCATGCTATATTTTTCAGCTATTACAGGCAAATGGCACATAGTCATTGCTTTGCAAATAAATAAAAAATACACATGATTACAAAGAGTCTTCATAGCTTTATGTTAGATAAATGAATGAATTCAAGATAAAAGTCCTAAGCTAGATTCACCCCATGCTGTAGCACTTTAATGCTTCTCCAGCAGCATAAAGAAGCTATAAAGGTAGTCAAAATGGCACCCATAGGACCTTTGAGTTGTATAGGAGTTTTTCATCTGCTGTAGAGCAGACATAATGACTTTATGCTGGCTAGTCTTTGTAATTTCAGTGTAGGGAGTATGCTGGAGTAGGATAAACCCCAGCTGTTTTCCAGCCACTCTCTGCCAGGGTAATGGTGTTAGGAGGCCTATTAAAATCCAGTACAACTTAGCAGAACTTAAAGTAACGAAGGCAGTCTAACAGCCAAGGCCAAAATCTGGTGATGCAAAAGTGCCTAGAACCACTTTCCCCCCCTTGTTCTGTTCATTTGGTGATCTAGCTCATTAAACTGAAAGATTTTTCCCAAGATGACTATAACTCATTTTTGTGAAGGAAGAAATAAAACAACAACTCTTACAGCATATTAACCAAGTTGGAATAGATATGTCTTGTAATAATGGCTCTGAAAAATTGTTGGACTATTACATTGCTTTCTGTCATCTGTATTATGATAGCACCTAGGAGCCCCAGTTGTAGATTGGGACAAACAGAACTAAAAGTGCTTACGATCAAAGTATATTGTAAGACACAGCAGATGGAGATGGAGATGGACAGATGACAGACAGATGGGGGAGCAAAAGGCAACAATGCAACAATAAATAAATAATTAAACAGCACAAATAAATAATTGGAGTTTCCTGCTCCAAAATTATTAATTTGGTGAAATGTTGGTCTCTGTGGTACCTCTTCCCTAGACATTAGGCTCTCAGGGTCCCACTGGATTCCCTCTAGTGAAAATAATTCCTCTGTGTACAGACACATGGAAGCTTACAAGCTGAATTGCTGGGTTACAGAGTAAAACTTCTAATACACTTCAGCAGAAACAATATTTATTAATGTGTACACACACACAATTCCCTTTCTCTCAGGCATGCAGTAGTGAAAAATAATCAGCACACAAAGAAGTGTTATTGTAAAAACTACACTTAGGAGCCAGTCAAAATGTGTTGTCTTACAGATCTAACAGGTTTCTATTTCTCTGCTCAGTTTTTCTTGCAATTTTTGATTTGTTGCAGCCCTGAAATAAAAATAAGCTTCTTATTAAAAACTACCTAGAACATCAAATCCCGTGCAATAAGAGAGTTAACAATTGTAAACCCTGTCATGTCTCTGAGAAGCAGAGGAATTATCTTGTTATCAATTTAATAATGGAACATTGAAGTAAATGATGCCATCCACTGACACCAGTAACACTCTCTCTCCTGGGAAATTCATGTCTGTAGGAACTGTCAATCTAGATGGATATGGACATATTAAACATTGTACCTTCAGTCCATAAATCTATTCTTTCTATGCTGCCTTAATAAAAAGATTCTGCATGGTGATAAAGACGAGTAATGCAGAATGTCTTGACATTACTGACCTATAATCCTCCTTTTTTTTTAATCTTTCAAGGAGTGGATAGTAAATAATTTAACAATCTCTAACCTTCCCTTGTTTTCTCTCATAACTTGCATTTAAAATGTCTTCATGTAGTTTTAGGTAAATTAAGTTGAATAATTCACTGAGAACACAAATTATGAGTATTGTATTTATTATCCAGCTGCTTCTATCTGGAACACTTTTTGATTAAAGTCCTGTCTTCTTGCTACTTTATATTGAGTTCTCCACTGATTTTCCAAACTGAAGTGGAAAGAGGATAATATATGTAGAAAAACAAGGCTAAACATTACTAGCAGGTAATAAGTCCAGGAAAATATGAGAAGAACAAATGCAATGATTTATTCTGGAAAGGGGTGGGGCCACACTGTAACTGAAAACTACAGAAAGATCCTCTACAATGAGATGTTTATTTTCAAAGCATGAAAAATTGATCCTGTGACAATGTTCTGTTATGAGGTCCCCACTTCTATTATAATCAAATGACTGATGTTGATTTAATCAGATTATTGGATGGCTGTTGATGAGATAGACTGGGATGCATCTCTAAATGAAGCACAGCACTGCTAGAATCCAATGCAGACCTCAGGCAAAAACAAACCCAAACCCCCCAAAATGAACAAACCCTGAGACTTGGAGACAAGCCCATTTCTCTATAAAAAGCAAAATGTTGTTGCTTTGACTGCAGCAGAAAACTAAGCAGATAGTACTTAAGTAACTCAGTTGAAACAACAGACCGGTGGCTTGATTTTCAGAGGTCTTCTGTATCCATAATTCCTCCACCCACAATTCCTCTTCCAAAAAAGGCTTCAAGAAACAAGTCCTGAACATTGCCTTTTGTAGACATAGTGATGGGCGTAAATAATACAATTAATGAATCTAGCAGCTATATTAAACACAGGAAACCAGTGTACTTTTGCATAGATCTGCTTGGAAAACAACATTTTTCCTGTGGAATATTTAATCATTTTTGGGTAAAACTGCAACAAATAGAAAAATTGACCAAAGTATATTTCTGCCACACATTAGGGGGGAAAAAAACCGGGCTGAAGACCAAAACATTTTAGGTGTCTGCCAAAACGTTACTTAAAACTTTCAGTTTTTCACCAGATAAGGAGACACTTTCCACCAAAAAACTATCCAATGGAGAATCCAATTTTCCATCAAAAAACAGTTTCAAGAGAGCCTTACTAATGTGAAATACAAATTAAAGCAAAGTGAAGGGACAAAACAAAGACAGACCCTCTAATGAAATCACATCTCTCTTCCCTCAGGGCCCTCATTAATTAACACATTAGAATTCTGCCAGAATGAGGGGTTGGGGGGGGGGGGGAGGAGGGGGAGCCTACCAAGCATAAGTCTCCAAACACAGATGTCTAATGAAAGAAAAATCAGCACCTGTAGAAAAGACTTCAGGGGGACAGGAGAGTTCAGATGAGCCATGGTCATTATATGGAAGAGCCTCAAGAAGTTTGCAGTTCTGATAAACCCCTCAAAGTCTAGAAAGCATATTTAAATATTCTAAAAATATATCTGGAGGGCTGCAAATTTTGTATTTAGATTAAGGACAAACATTCTTTCCCTTTGTTTTTCAGCTTTCTTGATGCTGAATAAAACCATACACATATGTGCATAGAAATTAATATTAATAAAAGGAAAGTGTATATACACAAAATCAGGTTGAATCTGAGGGGAAAGTGTAGGCTCAGATCCATTTGGATTATTGGTCCACCCATTGCTACCACATGACTGGTGCATAACCAGCAGTCTGCCACACCTCTGCTCTATCACAATAAAGGAAAAGTAGGGGATGCCAATGTATTATTGAAAGAGGTAATGGAAAATGGTTAGAAATAGTTTTACAATATTTCAAACACAAACAATAACTTGTAGCAAGAACTTAACAATGCACTGCTGACATATTATTGATTTCTTAGACCACATATTGAAAAGCAAAGTGGGCAAGAAACATCACAGTTCTGTAGGTTTTTTCTTCCTCATGTACAGATTTTCTAACATCATAGTACCAATCTAAGGTATGCATATGCCTTCTATTACCATAGTGTCCAAGTGCCTCACTAATTTTTTTTATATATATGTAACCCTGGGCGCAACACTACATGCGCCCTCACCTGAATAATGGGATCCTGGGGTACCCGGTAGCCAGTAGCCCTGCCCAGCCCCCCTGGGAAGCTGCTGCAGTGCCCCCGAGCGGAGAGCCTCCCCGTACAATCAAGCACCCTTGCAAACAGTTCTCAAACCATTTACAAGATTTAATTATTTACATCATAACAAATAATCATTAAATAAGCACATGGATATACTGTCTAATAAACCCTCAAGAACTTATATACACAGTCTCTCACTTGCACACAGTGTACTGGGGATCCCGTGTGCACTGCCCCTGGCGGGGTATCTCAGGGAGCGGGACTGTCTGTGTCCCTGCACGTGGTCTGTGGGCACTCCCTGGCACTGGTGTCCGTCTCCGTGCTCCTGGGGTCTCTGAGCAGCAAGTAGCGGCTCCTCTGCAGTTCCTGCAAGACAGCCTTCCCCAGCCTTTGCCCCCCTTCCCTGGTTCTGCTGTGAGCAGTGTCTGGGCTGCAGGCTATAGCAACCCTCCTGCCCCACACAGCCTCACAGCCCCGGCAAATGCAGCCCCGCCCTGGGCTTTGCCTGCCCCTGGGGCCCCTCACCCCTCAGGGAAACCAGGGCAGACTCCGGCAGTCCCCCGTTCCCCCGGCTCTGCTGTGCTCACCCAGCCACACCGGCTGCAGTCAGGTCTCTCCAGACTTGGGTTCTCCTCACCAGCAGTCCCTGCCGGCTCCTGCCGCTGCAGCTTCTCCACTCTGCTCCTGCAGGCCTCTCCCAGGGGCTCTCCGAGGGACCACTGCGCTGAGAATCTGAATCCGGTCTCCAGCCTGTCCCTCAGCCCCCTCTCTGTCTCTTGTTCCCCCCCACGGGAAAAACTGCTCCCCCTTTTATCCAAGCCTCTCAGCCAATCCCAGCTCAGGGCCCTTCCTGGGCTTTTGCTAACGGCTCTCTTTCAAATTGTGCTGGGGTTACATCACCCCTCCCACTTCCAACAGGGCTGCTCCCAAACAGCTTCACTTGCCCTCAGAGCCTGCAGTGTCCCCTCTGGGACAAACTCTGTCTCTGCCAGGCAGCTCTTCCCATTCTGTTCAGGTGGGTCCATTTTTTAAAGGCTGCTACATCTATATACCATATTTGTTTGAATATAAGACAAACCTGAATAGATGACCCCCCAATAATTTGACTCTCTCTATATATAATTTATATATTTTTAATACTTTTCCAGGTGTTGAATCTATCCATCAGAGGATTGTTTTGAATTCATCCCCCTTCCGCTGCTACAGCAAGGAAAACAGTGGCTGGGAGGGTCAGATGATCCCCTTTCCCTTCTGCCCCATCTCACTTCTTCCCTGTGCAGCTTTCCTGCCCATCCCCTTATTATGAGACTCTGTTCAGGCTCATTATGTGATATTAATGGGAGGCTAGGGAAGGGAGGAGACAGAAAGGAGGGCTGAAATTGCAGAGGGCAATCAGAGAAGAGCAAGAAACTGCTGTGGGTCCCGCGGATCCTGACTACTGTAGATCCTGACTGCTGCAAGTTTCAGCACAGGTACTCCATATACAGGCAGTCCTCAACTTACAACGTTTTGAGTTACAGTATTTCACACTTACAGTGTTTATAAATTGACACCATTTTTCAACTTTCTGACATCAGTTTAGACTTTATAATGCTTGATCCGATGCCATGCCATGCCAGCTAACAAGTTCACTGCAACGCCCATCTCCCTGGAGAAAATCTGTCCAAACTTCCTTGGACACTTTCTTTAAGAAAGCAGACAAGACTCCAGAAAAACCTGCAGTCAAGACTCCTGAGAAGACTCCAGCCAAGAATTCTTCAAAAAGTCCAACCAAGAGCCCTTTAAAAGGTATAGCAAAGTCTCCTCAAAGAAGTCCTTCCAAATCAATATGATTGTTATTTACAATATAAATACATTAATGTAGCTATATTACTTATTTATAATTAATTGAGTAAAAAATTCTGGGTTATTTTTGGTGAAAATAGGGTATCGGGCCTTGGTTCAGGAACCAATCCCCCATTTATAACATTGTTTCTATGGGAAAATCAGTTCTGAGTTACATTTCGACTTAAAACGTGGTTTTCAGGAACCAATTGTGTCGTATGTCTGAGGACTGCCTGTACATGCTTTTGAGCACCACATTTGTACCTATTTATACATAGTACCTGTGCATAATATTAGTATTACTCCAGGGCCAAAAGGCTCATGACTTATCATATAGTTCATTGGGCTGGGTCTCAGCAGAGTCAACAGTGTTTCAAGCCATGGTGACCCCACAGCTCAGTACTGCTCAGTATGTGTGTGTGTGCTCCAGATACCCCCCCAGAAAGGATCTATGTCCTAAATAGCCCCCACTCATGACTAGAACTGGGTGTTCTTGCTATGAGTCCTGAGGTGCTACAAAAATGTATGTATAGATGAGCCACAGGGCAACCTGGTCTGCTTTCACCATGGAGGGCAGGACTACCCTAATCAATATACTCCAGGCTGAGAGAAGGGCTGACAGAGAGATTCTGGGTGAACTGCATGTAATGTCATGGCTCACCATGGCTGGAAAAAAAGTCATCAGTGAGGGGGACTGTGCTTAATGGGAACTACCACGTCTTATTTAGATGGGCTGCACTAACCTATACTTGTAGTAGGTTCCAATAAGCATCTCAGCTTTTTGGCTAAGATCAAGCATTTTTGGTACCAAGGGGATAGTGTCAGGGCTGGCTCTGGCCCTCCTGGTGCTGGCCTGAGATTGCAGTACTTCCAGGAAAAAGAAAAAAGGTTCTGGCACCTGGGGGGGGGGGGGGAGTGGAGGGTGTTAGAGCTTGCTCTGGCCTCTCTGAGTACAAGTCTGTTATTACAGTACTGTACCTCCAAGCCTGGTGCTCATTCCCTCCGGGGGAGCAACCACCCATTTTTTAAGGGCCACACACACAAAAGAGAGGTTTCCATCAGTTTGTTTGCCCCGTTTAGGCCAGGTATTTTATGGGCATGCTCAACGTGAGTTGCATTCAATCAGCTTCGTAGTTGGTTTCCATGACTGAGCACATGCTGCTTATAGCAGCAGTTTAATGACAATCAATGTGTTTAATGGGGGATGGGGAGAGGTTGCTGGTCTGTATATATGAGATGAGTGGCTTTTTCCCCATGCTGATTGGGGAGAGAAAAAAAATCTCATCTTATATTTGAGTAAATATTTTATCCTTAAAAGACTTCTGTGAGTTAGACCACAGTGTGGTTAACCCATTTTTGGATGGGGAATGGAGACAGAGACAGACATATAGGCATTCAGTCTCTCCTGGGAGAAAAATAACCTGGGAACAATCAGGGTTGAATCACTCTTGGGAGAACAAATGTCTATATACATTCTCTTCTGAGTGTTTTTTAAAACCCACCGCTTCAATTTAGGGCCCCCGTTTCATCTACACACACCCTGAGATGTGTCCACAAGGGCCCCCTGGCTGTGCAGTGTCAGCACTGCAAGATCTTTGCTCTTCAAGGGCTCAGCATTTGAATGCCTATTCAGACGTATCTGGATAAGTTTTCCTACTAGCAAAACAAAACTGGTAGCATTCTCCCAGACCATTTCAACATGTGTACACAGCCAAAGATTCTTGCTCAAGGTCACATAAACATCGCATAGTCAGTGGTAGATCCCACATGCCAGAGGAATAGGCACATTGAATGTTTTTCATTGTGGTTCTAAGCTTAATAATGAATTCTGAGAATATCTTATCTGGTCCAGCAGCCTTGCCAATCTTAGTCACTTTAATGGCTGTGTTGAACTTGTTTTCAGAGCTGGGTCCTGTTAAATTAAGGCTGACACTGGGTGATTTAAATTGTTCACAAGTCAGGTGTCTAATCATTTATGTGCATTACTTACTTGGGTTACTGTGTTTGTTGGTGTTGCACAGCATTTTCACAATGGAGTTTGGTGACAATGGGCAATGTTGTTTTTGGTGCCTTTGCATGTAAGGCACCATAGCGCACAATGATTGCCTGATCAAATGAGTCATATCCAATCCTTTTATGGTAGTATGCCATCTCTCCTTTTTGATATTGTTCAATGTGGTAGCCAGCTGTTCTGTAGTTCTTTTTACAATTACAAGGTCATTGCATTGATTGATTATGTTAAAGAGCTGTTTGCACTGCTCTCATCCCTGCATAGCACATAATGGCTACTATAGACTCTAGGTATACAGTTTGACTATTTCAATTAGGCAGTTTGTACATGTATTGTGGCCTTGATCAGTGTTGGTTTCTGATGGATCCTCTAATTGGTTAGTTCTCTTGGTGTTCAGCCTTTGGTATTTCTGCCAATCCATCTTCTGAAAATTTCATCTTGGAGCTGGTCTGGGTGTTGTGGGCTCAAAAATCGTTTTGTCAATTTTGTCACAGCAAGGGTATGTGCTGAGATGACAGGAGCCTATCAAGTACTTTTCTTATCGGTATTTTACTCAAGTCACCCTTCCACTAGGCAAGATCTGGGTTTGTTGGAATTTTCCAGCATGCAGAGTGGAAGGTACGTGCCTCCTTCAGGTCATAAGTGGGTTATATCATTCAGGCTTGCCCAGAGACAAAGACTGTCTTTTTTACTATTGTTAACGGCGTATACCTAAATTTGATGTTGAAGTCATCTACATATAAGCTTGTCTGGTCATAAATAAGCAGGGATGTGACTGACAACATTGCAGAAGGTGGCTTGTATACACTGACAATGATTATGTCATTGACCTGGATAGCACTCCATTCTGTTGCACTCTGGGAGGTGTTATGTCCTTTGGTATCATATGACAAGGTACTTTCTTATGATGGCAGCAAGGCCATGGATCCTGGTGGCTACAGAGTCTGTAAGGCTGTAGCCTGAAAGCTTCATCTTCTGTAGCTGCTCTATACGTGTTCCTTGTAGGACTACATATGGTTTCATTTCCCTGGCAATGTATTCCAGCACTGATTGCTTGAGTGAGGTATAGCCTTAGATATGAAGTTGAAGAAGAGCTGAGCTTTTTCCTCAAAAATAGGAGTGTGTGATCTGGCTCATACTATAGTTAGTATATCAAAATTGGAAAGTATAGTGTCTTGACATTGGAAAAATCGAAAGTCCAACTGTCTTAGTAGCATTCTCAGAATCTGTTACCAAGCTTGGAACCACAATGAAAAGATGTCTTCAAAATCCATGTATAAATGTCTAGAAAGTAAGTAATATCAAACTTCGAAAAATCTGGAGAAAAGCTGACGTCACTGCTATCCTGAAACCAAGTAAACCCGCAGAAGATCCCAAGAGTAACCAACCCTTCTCACTACTCTGCACCACATACAAACTCATAGAGCACATAACTCTGAATAGAACTAAGGACGTCACTGAGCCCCAGCTCTGAAAAGAACAAGCTGGTATTTGGAAAAAGTGGTGTACCACTGACCAAATTACATTACTTACATCAGACATAGAAAACAGATTTGAAATGAGGAAGAAAAAGGCATGTGGAATAAGGTCCCTCCCGAGGTGGTACAATCACCTACCCTGGAAATCTTCAAGAGCAGACTAGAAAGTCACCTTGCTAGGGTCACCTGACCCCCAGTTATCTTCCCTGCTTGTTGGACCTGATGATCTTCTGAGGTCCCTTCCAGCCTTACAATGTATGAATTACAATCTATGGCTTTTATTGACCTTACACTCTCCTATGACTATGTATGGCACCAAGGCCTCAAGTATAAACTGCACTCTATGATACCTGACTGCAAGCTATGCACTTTCATCATGAACATGATCTACAGTAGATCATTCAAATTCATTACCAGCTAAGGAGAAAAAAGCAGAGTACAAACTCTGAAGAATGATGTCCCCCAGGGGACCCTGATCAGTGCTAGCACCAATATTTTTCAATGTATGCATCTCAGACTTCCCACATACAACATCTAAGCAATAACATACGCTAACAACATCGCCATAGTAGCCCAAGGAATAGAACTGACATTGAACTCATTGATGACTATCTCCACAAGTGGCACTTAATGTTGAGCATCAATAAATTTATATCATCACTCTTCTATCTGGACAACAGTTGAGCCACGAGCAAGCTGCATATCAGAGTAGGCAACCACATACTTCCTCATGAGCATACCCCAACCTACCTAGAAATCACATTAGTCTGTTCCCTCACCTATAAACATCACATTCAGAAGGTCAGCAATAAAGTCTCTAAATGGGTAGCTGCCTTAAGATGTCTGGCCAGCACAACATGGGGTGCTAACTTCAAAGTGCTCTGAACCACTGCACTTGCAATGGTATATGCCCCAGTAGAATATTGAGCTCCTGTATGGTCCAGTTGTCACACTAGAAAGCTTGACACTGTACTTACAGTGTACTGACACTCATAACAGGCTGCACAACTTATATATACCCTGTACTTCTTGTAATCTCAGATAGTAGAGCAAGTGATCTAAGACAGATCTTAATACCATTACTGGCAATAGAAGTAAGAGATAACAAAAAGCAACTGTTCCATCAACTGTTAACTGAAGACCTGAATAAATAGAGGGCTAAAGAGGCTTAAAAGTCATAAACTGTTTATACATGAAGTCCACAAGCTCCTGGAAGGGATTGGAGATGCTGAACCAAACCTAAGGGCAGTAATGGAGTGGGTCAACCACTGGGAAAGGTCGGACCATACTCCATTGGGCATGACTCTGACAGAGAAGCATGGTTCAAGCTGAACAGACTGAGGTCTGGATACAGATATTGTAAAACAACACTTCAGAAGATGAACATCTTGGACACAAGATGAACACCCAGCATGAATGAGGTGTCCAACAAACAGCACAGTACTTAATCAAAAGCTCAATCCTTACAAATGTCCAGACAGAGCAGATGGAATTCCAGTGTGTCGGAGAACATCAGAGTAGGTCAGAGAATATCAAATGAGTTGTCTGGAGCATGACAATTGCTGTGCTCCAGCAGCCTCCTGTGTCTCGTGTATCAGTGTCCCCGTGCTTAAAAATGGCAAGGGGGGGCTTGAACTAAAGCTCATAGAACGAGCTTTAGTTCAAGTGTCCCCACTGCCATTTTTGTGTGTGGGGACGCTGATACAGGAGATGCGGCGGCATTTTAATTAGAGCGGCTCTTGGAGCCACTCTAATTAAAGTGCTGCCCCCTCTCCACCCCCAGAGTACATGTAAAAGTGCCCTAAGTGATAATACCAGACAGTGGCTCAGATCTGGAAGTTGATAGCTGATGCCATACAAAAGCAAGAGGTACATTGATGCATGGGAAAAGCATTCACTTGTTTTCCCATAGCCAGTGGTTAATGATGAGATGTTGATTTACATCATCAGAACATGGCCCAATGTGGCTTGCTAGCCATATATATGAAAGGAGCAACGCAATAGCCAAACTAAATTATGTAGGGTGATTTTAACGTATGTTTTTGTAAGGCTGTATCTCTAACTCATTCTGACCTCCTAGGTGATTATACTGCACCCCTTACTACAGTACCCAAGTACTGAGCCCTCGGTTGTTCTGTCTCCCTCTTCATTTCTTTTTATTTTTAATTTTCTCTTCCATTTCAGTCTTCATTTTGCCTTGGAGCTCCTTCCTCCTGATCTCTCCACTCCTTTCTCACTTCCAGGTACACAGATGCCATCTAGTTTCCACACTGCCCGTCAGAAGAGTTAGGCAAATTATGTTTTGAAAAACAATGGCAAAAACACACCAAATTTGGCATTGAATAATTTTACAGGAGTTTTCCCCTCTGTTATTGTCAGATGTCCCCTTGAACAGCTCTCCTCATGCCTTTTTTTCTCACCCCCTGAAATTTTGTCCTACTCTCTCATTTCTGGCCAGGACTATATCACAAACTTTCATGGCTATATCACAAACAAATATCACATATTTGAGGGCACTTATTGTACCAGGTATCAGTGCCCTCAAATACATCATACTGGATACTGCCTGAACTAGGAGCAGTATAGCCACACCTGCATGGTGCTGCTGGTAGGCTAACTATTCCTACTAACAGTGCTAATTAGCCCACTGCAGGGCCACACTAATGTGATTACATTACTGCCAGCTTGGGAGGTAGTGTATGCAAAGCCGTACAGCATATGTGAGCATGCTGTTGCCTGGCACAGTAAGCTGGTGATGCAGACATGCCCTTTGTCATCCACAGGGCTTCCTGTGCTTCACTTCATCTTCCCCAAAGTTTCAAGGCATGAAGCAAGCAGAGAAGAAAGAAGTTTCCCAGAGGAAATGAAAAAAACAGAAGGTTTTACTGATCTGTGGACCAAACTGCAGAGGGTGAGGAAGACTTTCATTCTCTGTATTTGCATACAAAAGATATTTCTGTGATTAGTCTCAAAACCCTTAAAATGACATGTGACTGACATGCTGTGTCTGAGAGGAACCCTGGTGCTCAGGCAGATTCTATAATAACCTCCATGGAATCTAGAGAGAGGAATATTGGGCATTTATAGATGTGCTCTGGGAGGTGATGGCGGGGGGGCACTTTGAAAGCCACTCTAATTAAAGCACCTCCCCCACCTCCCAGAGCATCACATGTATCAACACCCTATGTATCACATGTATCAGCCTCCCACTGTGTCATGTGTATCAGTATCTCCATGCTGAAAAATGGTGGCAGAGGCACTATAACTAAAGCTTGTTGAATCAGCTTTAGTTAAAGTGCCCCTACTGCCATTTTTCAATATGGGGACACTGATACAAGTGATGTTGGAGTCTGCTGGAGTGCAGTAATTACCACGCTTAAGCAGACTAGATTAATTGAGTCTGCTCCAACATGTTGTAATTCTGGCTCTCTGCATGTGTATAGGCACCTACTGGTTGTAGGAGGAAATAATCTAAAGGAGGCATTGTCAAGCAACCGACAGCTCAGCTACAGGGGAGGCTCTGCTAGACACTCAAATTAAAGCTTGTTAGCAACTGGCTATAAAGTTAGTACACATTTTCAAGCTCTGTCTTTTCTAACTTAATAGCTGGTAACTGGTTATGGTGTGATATCTACTTTGCATGTGTAGCTGTCTCAAGGTAATTGTGCAATTAACTGGTTAACTGTACGATACCTGTAATATGTAGAGGGGGCCTGACAGTAAAGAAGGGAGCTCGATTAAGCAGGAATACAAATCATAATCTAGGAAGAGAGCAAAAAGCCAGCATGGAGAGACTCAAAACACAAGAAATGCTTGATTTCCAGTAAAAAAACCTGCAGAAGGATGGAAGCAAAGGGTGCAAGAACTAACTGTATAAAGAGATGACCCTAGGGGATAAAGATGAGAAAATGCATCTGAAATAAAGGCTAAGGAGTTAGAGGAATGATTCCTGAAACTCTGAAACAGCCAAGAAGAGTGTTTGATGAGTGTTGTGACCTCCTGCCAGAATGAAGCTGTAGAGCCATACTATTTGTTGTTGTTTTTTTATACCCAACAACAAACAACAGAAGATTGAACAGATAGTTAGCTTACAGAGCTGAGAATTCTGGCCTTCACATGTAACTTTGGAGGTATGAAAGATTCCCTAATTAGAGGGAAAAACTCTTGCTGCACATATTATTTCAGTTTACAGGAGAGAATGTTGAAAGAGACAGATCTAAACCTAATGCTTCCAAATACCACGGACAGCTGAACTGTCTGGGTAAAGGATCATAACAACAACTGTCACTTAGTAGAACAAGTGCGCAGGCTCAAACTAAAAGAACCCAGGAAGTAAGATAGGGACAAACTGATAAAAAATGATTCGGTATGGAAAACAATATGAAAGGTAAAAAAAAAATGAACAAAAAACAATTAGTCAAAGGGAAAAAGTGCAAATGATTAAGGAAAACAAAACATTTTGTGTCTTAATGCCATAGCCATTCAGGAAGAAAACAGTAGCAGGATACGCAGTATTATTAGACTAGAAAATTGCAATCAATTGCTGTTGATGTACAATAAAACTATTGAGAGATTCATGGGCAAATGCAAGTTGTTGATAAGAAACTATCAAAACATGAGAGTTCCATCTATCCTGGTGGAGCCAAGGAAGGACGAACCAACAAGCCTGAGAAGAAGAGGCATCATTACACCTGTTGAAATTATCACAGAGCAGTGGTGAGGAAAGGGCTAAGCAAACCAAGGAGCTACGATAACCCAAAATCAATTACTGGAGCACCAGGGGAAAAATCACTACCATTACCAACAACTCTGGATATTCAACCCAGTTTATCCAGGACAAAACATATTTACTCTTGGCTATGTCAAGAACATGTTTCTGAACCTCTGGAGTTATCCATACTGAAAACAGGAAATCCTATGCAGGTCCCCTGGAATTTAAAACTCTTGGGATACTTCATTAAGTTTAAAAACTGCAACAACTTCTTGACCCAGTACACTGAGTTTCTGATAGCATACATCCTCATACTGACTAAGAACCATTCACATTCTTTTAGAACCCTATTCGAGATCACATGAATTTGGATGGTATACCCCACATCCTAAAAGCCAAATATGAAAAAGTGAAAGCAAATAATACAACATAGGATATACTTTAAATACGGTATGGCCATCACAGCTCAAAAATTTACTGTATGTACAGAAATAGCAGCTAAAAGGAATGCACATATTTTGATGAAGTCCTCATTCTATGATGTGAGTAGAATTTCATTCTTTCACAAAAAGATTCAGAAATTAACTCTTCCATTTTGACTTTTCAAAAAGGCACTGATGTCAAAAAAAGGAAGAGTAATTCACTTAAGAATCATGAACTCCACAAGCTATCACAATAACATATCACAAACTCCACTGTAACTTCTAACTGTCCGAGATGACAAAAAAAATGTGCCACTTATAAAGTCTTATTACTAATATATTGCTTCACCACAAAGTAAGTATCGAGAATACTTTTTAGGGACAGCAGAAGTAAAGACAACCAACTGTAATTTTTTTTGTTTTAACTTACAATATGTCCCACTGTTTCAAGATGTCTAATGTATCATTTCCCAAAGTAATTACTGCATGAAGATGATCATGAATTCCATCCTTCCTCTCACTGAAACAGGCAGATCAGTCAGCATCCCTGCATATGCTAATTTTTATGACTTTTTAATGCACAATAAAACCATTGACAGCCTAAATCAGTATCAGTTTTTGTTCTCAAGATATCTTTTTTGTGGTGTCCTTCTAAAATGATTTCAGCACTTGAGAATTAATGGCTTCCTGCAACTCTTGGTCAGATGGTCATACAACAATATCTGATCCATTTTATGAGGTCTTAAAAAGGAATAGACAACAATGATGAAAATTATGCATTAAATAGGATATAACAGTAGGGATGAGTGAATTTGATAGCATTGAAGGGCCTTGTTACACATTACACTGCGAGCTGTACAAATGTTGATCAGTGTTAGTGCTACCTTAAGTTTGGAGTGGACACATGTTAAGGCCAGCAGGAGCCAGGAGGACTGAAAGGTTAGAATGCCCCCCACTCCCCACTCCCATTCTGGGTTTCCCCCCTACCCCCTTGGGCTCCCATGCTTTCCCTCCCACTCACAGAGCTCTCCCCTGACCCTTTGGGATTCTCCCAACCCCTGCCACCTACTTGTAGTTGTCTGCACTCTCTGACCTGGGGGTGGAGAGCAGGCAGGGAAGGGTTAATTTTCCTGTCCAGGCCCTGCTGCTTGTCTTGGGGTGGGGGAGGGGAACAGACAGGGAAGGGTTAACCTACCTGTCCAGCCACTGCAGAGGCAGGGGCGGCAGCTAGGCAGGCAGGTTAACCCTTCCCAGTCTGTTCTCCTCCACCCCCAGGGCTGACAGTGCAGGCAGCCACAAGTAAATGGGGAGGGGTCATTGAGCAGGGATCCAGGGTGCTGGGGAAGGCAAAGGAGGGGAGTGGGCCCAATCTAGATCAGCAGGTAAGGGTGTGTGGGTGGGGTGTGGGTAACATGGATCAAAGATAATCCTGCCCCAGAGTAACATAACTTTGAGCCGCACAATGGGCGTGTATACATGAGACACTTTACTGCACTGTAGGCTAATGTACTGTGTAGTAAAGTGTTACCATCTACATGTGTGCACTATTTACTGCACAGTAAATTAGTTTACTGGGCAGTTAGCTACTTCCTGTAAATACAGGTAGTAACTAATCGTTCAGTAGATACTGCACAGTAATACATTTGTAGATGCTGACCAGGAATAAATTTGGTCCCAGTCAGCCCCAACACCAGGGGGCCACAGGGGATAGAGAACCCCTTTGATCCTGGCACTGCTCAGCTCTCAGACCCCTACAGGAGCAGAAGCTGAATGGTGCTGAGACTGGGGAGCTCTCCATTTCCCTACCTAGCTGGGGACTGGCTGGGAGCTGTCCCACTTCTGAGGCAGCTCCTAGCAAGCCTCCAGCTGGGTGAGAAAATCCTTGTGCAGTCAGGGGCTGGCTGGGAGCTGCCCCAGAAGTGGGACAGCTCCCAGTGAGCCCCTGGCTTCATGGGGAAGCCCCACTGGGCACAGGGCTTGTCCCCATGTGCACAGTGCTGGGAGAGCTCTGCAGTGGCAACAGTCTCCCAGCCCCCTGCACATCAGGTCCCCTCCCAATGGCATGGGGCCAGAAGACAGCTGCCACTGCAGCTGACAGAAGTCTTCTGGCCCCATGTGCATCAGGACTGGCCTCCATGCTCCCTGCCTGCCCCAGAGATAGCATCTTGGGGGAGCTGGGAGCTCCTCCTGGCTGCAGCAGGGGGCCAGAGCAGGGTAGGAGCAGCCCTGTATCAGATGCAGATTTGCTCCCAACAAGAAGCACAGGTAGACATGCCCCCAAAGAAGGCTTACTGCACAGTAAAATACTGTGCAGTAAGCCTTTATAGCTTTAATAGCACATATAGAGGCACCCAATGAGTACTTAAACCTAGTTTCAGGTGTTAATACTTAGACAATCCAGGTGTTAAGAGCTGCAAGAGCCACCCAAAATTACAATATAACAAGGACCTGAGTCTTGTGTTTTGGATTCATCTTTCAATTTGTAAAAAATAAATCTTTGCCCCCCTATAAATTTAACTCGCATGTAACTCGCTCACTTCAAAAGTGATTACATTAAAAATGGTTTAATGGAGAGTCTGTGCTTTCTTTTATGGGTACAACTAACTCCCCAGAAAATAAAGTGGCACAGGCAAGTGGCCCATAAAAGCTACACATGGGGCACGTCTACACAAGATGCTTAATTGTGCAGTAAAGCAAATTACTGTATAGTAAGCATCCCCATTTACAAGTGCAGATGCTTACTGCACAGTAATTTGCTCTACTCTGCAGTTAATTTGCTATCTGCATTTGAAGGTAGCAAATTAACTGTGGAGTAGTTACTGCACAATAAGACATGTGTAAACAGCCAACTGGAAGGAAATTTGTTCTCAGTCAGCTAGAAAGCAGGAGATGGGAGATTACTTTCTGTCCCCGTGTTGGGCTCCGATGGTGGAGCCTGGGTCAGGACAATATCCCTCTGCCCCAGTAACAAGGAGCTCTTGGCCCTGGTTCCACAATTGCAGAGCAAGGGCTGGGAGATTGCTTCTTGCCCCTGGAAGCTACCACAGTAAATTACTGCAGAGTAAACCCATCCACTAACATTTGCACGTATAGATGCCCTTACTAATACTCTATTTTTTTATTGAACTTTTTCTGTCTAAACTTCCATCCTTGCTTTCTTTACAGTTTCTCTTAAATGGGACAAAAACCCAATATGTCATGTGCTATCAGGTGCAACTCCCAAGATAACAGGTCTTCAGCATTTCCTTCTGAAAGACACGATCTGAAATCTCATGAGTGGGTAGCTTTAGATTTACATGCAAACATCCTAATTTATTTAAGTAGCTAGCTGCTCTGTTTGATCACCCAAGAAGCTTTTGGCTATATTCCAGCAGTGAATCAGATACAAAATTAAAGGCAGGGAGCTGGCAACTCCCTTTAGACAAATAATTCCTCCTCAAGTGCCAATTTTACTGACTTTTTGGTAATCTTCTGAGGAAGCAAACTAAGAAACAATGAAAAATGACAAGGATCCTAATATTCTCACAGAATATTCTACCATTCAATGTAAATGTAACTTAGCCTTTTCAGACCTACTGAAGAACTACTAGATATTTCTTCATATATCATATCATAATAATATACCTTGATTTTAGCAAACCTTTTGACACAGTCTCCCACAACATTCTTGCAGGCAAGCTAAGGAAGTATGGGCTGGAAAAATGGACTATAAGGTGGTTAGAAAACTGGATGGAGCATTGGGCTCAGAAGGTACATTTACATGTGCCCCTATGGTACAGCTGTTACTGCTCTGTGCTGGGGGCACATAGGCATTTTTAGTTGTTACATTGCCATAGCAACAACCTATAGCAAGGAAGTGCATTGCTGTGGCAACGTAGCTATGGCATCATAGTTCGTGCCCGCTGATGCTATGTTGCTTTAGCATGTGGCTATAACGATGAACCGTCTCATGTAGATGTGCCCAGTGGGTAGTAATCAATGGCTCCATTTCTAATTGGCAGCCAGTATCAAACAGAGTGCCCCAGGGGTCAGTCCTGGAGCTGGTTTTGTTCAATGTCTTCATCAACAACCTGGAAGAGGCATAGATTGCACCCTCAGCAAGTTTTCATATGACACCAAGCCGGGGGGAGTAGTAGATATACTGGGAGGTAGGGCTAGGATTTAGAGTGACTTAGATGAATTGGAGGATTGGGCCTAAAGGAATCTCATGAGGTTCAACAAGGACAAGTACCAAGTCCTGCACTTAAGACAGAACAATCCCATTCATCAGTACAGGCCAGAAGCTGACTGGCTGGGCAGCAGCTCTGCAGAAAAGAACCTGGGAGTTACAGTAGACGATAAACTGAATATGAGCCAGCAGTGTGCCCTTGTTGCCACAAAGGCTAATGGCATAGTGGGCTTCATTGGTAGATGTGTTGCCAGTACGTCAAGGGAAGTGATTATTCCCTTCTATTCAGCACTGATGAGGCCACATCTGGAGTACCGATGTTCAGTTTTGGGACCCCAACACAGAAAGGATGTGGACAAATTGAAGAGGGTCCAGCAGAGGGCAACAAAAATGGTGAGGGGGCTGCGGCACATGACTTCTGAGGAGAGGTTGAGGGAACTGGGCCTATTTAGTTTAGAGAAGAGAAGACAGAGAGGATTTAATAGCAGTCTTTAACTACCTGAAAGGGGGTTCAAAATAGGATGGAGCTAGACTTTTTCAGTGGTGGCAGATAACAGAACAAGAAGCAGTGGTCTCAAGTTGCAGCAAGAGAAGTTTAAGTTAGATATTAGGAAGAATTTTCTCACTAGGAGGGTAGTAAAACACTGAAACAGGCTACCTAGAGAGGTGGTAGAATCTCCATCCTTAGAGGTTTTCAAGACCTGGCTAGACAAAGCTTTGACTGGGATGATATAATTGGGGATAGTCTTTCTTTGAGCAGGGGGTTGGACTAGATGACCTCCTGAGGTTCCTTCTAACCCTAATTTTCTATGATTTCTATACCCTACCCTACCATTGTTACTATGAAAAACCTCAAGCTTAATTGCCATTCAGTTTAAAAGGGGTTGTTATTGCCATCCCACTACTTGGAAAGGTTCTCCCAAATGAAGCAGTAAACAGAAAATATAAACAAGGTCAAATATTGGGCTGAATTAGGGCAGCCTGAAAGAGAACCCACACCTCTTAAAGCTCTAATGACCAGACAGAGAACAATCTCCCATAGGATATTGGGAATATCTGGTATCATGTTGTCTGCTCCTGTGTATGGCACAGGATAGAACACCAGCACTAAACAGTCTTTTAAACATGTTGGTCATGGGTGCAACTGAGAGCAGTCAGTGCTGCAGGACCAAAATTGCTCAGGTTAGCCAATACTGGGGAAGAAGTATGATGTGGTTTACAACCCCCTTTACAACTTCCTTCTGAGCTGCATAAATAGCTCCTTGGCTACAGTATAGCAGCAGAGCCACTCCAGTGGAAGAGGTGCACTCAAATATCATTCAGCTCTCAAGTACTTTCTAGAAGTCTATGACCAGCATCTAATTAGCTTAAAAGGGAATACTACAGACATACTCAACTTTTAATACAGGGCTGTAATCTAAGCAAAGTACAGGATTTGGCTTAGAATAAGTCTCCTTTTCATATTTAAGCCTAACATGAAAAAATGGTTTGGATTTTTAGAGATGCTAAGCAACCCAACTTCCATTGAAATAATGGGAATCACAGCTGTTCCACAATAAATTATCTCACATTTGGTAAAGTGCCTAAATATAGAAATAAGAACTGAATTTTAGGCATCCAGATTTAAAAAATCTGACTAGTTAACTCCTGTTGTATAGAGAAGCACAGATTAGTGTAAACCATTTGCTTGCCATCAAAAATCCTTATGAATAAAGGGAGAGGTACTTAGCTGAATTAGGCTGAAGTCAGGCACAAGATAAAGTAAAGGTCCGTCTTAAAGCCTAACTGAATCAGAGATGCATAAGCTTTAGTGAGCATCAGTTCACTTCATCAGAAGCTAACCTCATCAGATGCTAGCACTGAATGAAGTAAGCTACTGCTCACAAAAGCTTTTATATCTCTAATTCAGTTAGTCTATAAGGTGCACTTCTACCTTGCTTTCTGCCTGAGAATAAAGAGAACACTTTAAAAAGAAATGGATTAGGAGATGCAGTGGTAAAATGTGAAATAACTGGATGCAATAATAAATAAATAAAGCTACGAAGCCACTTTCCTGTAAGGAACAATGTAAATGAGAAAGACACATGCTGGAAGAGGACAGGGCAGAAGACAACAATACAATTAGATATTTAAGCTAAGTTGCTTATCACAATGAATGCATAAAGGCCTACTTGAAAACAAGCCTTTAAAACAACCTATTGCAAGCCTTTAGGAAATATGTATTTACTGTGAGATTTATTTTCAAAATTCAAAGAACTCCGCCCCAAAGACAGAGCAAGAGATGTATATATTTTATACGTAGTGTGTGTATATATATATATGTCTTTCTCTGTCTTTCTCTTTGGGGCAGAGTTCTTTGAATTTTATATATATATATATATATATATATATATATATATATATAAATAATTTTATATATATATATATATATATATATATATATATAAACCTACAGCATATCACACTAACAAGAGATGTGAGGCTATTTTTTTGGTTCTGCTGACCATGGGCATTTGAACATAGAACAAACACTCTCGGCAATTACTCCTGAATCTTTTTTACTGGGAAGTATGTACTGTTAATTTCAACCAAAATTTGAAAGGGCTTGTAGTGACTATTGCAGGTAGGTGGAATTAAGACTTAGGTTAGAAAGGGCTGGCAAGAAACACCACAAGCTTGGTGACAAAAGCTAGACAGAGGCTCGTGGTGATAATTGTTAATGCTGACATACCAATAAAGCTAAATCATGGAGCTATTAGTAATATACAGTATCAGTGTGAACTTTTCAGGGCCTGTTGGGAATTATATCCAACTTATATGCATTCTTCTCAGTGAAAAGAATAGAAAAATTAATTGTCTCAGAAATATATCAGATACATACCAGACTACAAATTACAAATAAATTTACATATAAACCCCAAGAGGACACAGAAAGATAAGATTAGTTTCAACTAATGTCAGTGGGATTGAAGACCTGGCTTGACTGGTGTTGTCTTTATGCATGTCTGTAAGGCTTTGCCTGCTAGACAATGTTTGCTGGGGTAACTGTACACCAGCAAATCCTTCAACTGTGATTAGCGTTTGCGGCAGAAAGAAGATGTTGTTGCAGGGCACTAAGACATCCCTGCTCCTTTAAGGGCAGAAGCAGTCTAGCTGGAGGGCCCTGCAGGCTAGGCAGAGCTCCACAGTAGCAGGTTGCCTAAGCAGCAGGCTAATGAGAGAATTAGCTGGCACCAGCACCTGTACACGGTCATCTGGCAGGGAGGAGACAGGGTCCTGAGCACATATAAGCCCCAGGGCTGGGGCTGGCAAGGGGAGTTCTCTAGCAACTGCCAGGGGAAGGAGCTCCTACATGAAAGAGCTGCCCTAAGATGGCTGATTGTCTGGTCTGATACCTGCAGGTCTCATAAGGTATCCTGGGCTGAGTAGCAGGCTAGACTAGGGGAGAGGTTTGCCTCTTAAAGGGGCAAAGTGTGACCTAGTCATTATTGTTATGTTGCAGCCCAGGGGCTGATGTTTGTGTTGTCATTTGAACCAGTGGTTTGGGAAGATGCTGCGAAGGGAGGTTAGGAGGCCTCATTAGTGTCCAGAGGGGCAGAGCTATACCGGGCCAGATGGTCTGGTGCCAGAAGGGTGCAGCAGACACAGGGGTCAGGGTGCCTGGTGCCAGTGGGGCACAACAGACTGGGGCCAGAGAGCCCAGCACCCCAGGGGTACAGTAGACAGGAGCTGTGGGCCCAGTGCCAGAGGGGTGTAGCAGATAGGAACCAGAGGTCCGGTGACAGAACAGACTGATCATAGCTATGCCCTCAAAGCCAGGTCCGACTCAGTGGACCCAGGCTAGAAGACCTAGCTACATTAAAGGGGCAGAGGCCGAAGCCCCAACAGAGATAACAACATTCATGTAACTCTCACGAGGCATAGGCGTGGTATAGGGGAGGTTTGGAGCCATGCAATTAGTCCATATGGTCCAGGTGACCTGTGAGGCACCATCTGGGAGAAGGGCCCAGCAAGGGGCCCAAACGCCAGAGTGGTCTAGTAGTGGGACTGGGGCTGTGCAAAGGTTCATGGGCAGCCTCCCTATTTATTTTACCAACAAGGCGTGGCATGCGAGATAACATGAGGCTCTTGGGGTGGAGCTGGCATGGTCATGGCCACCCCTGGGACCCCCAGCTGCTACATATATATTTGCAGGTATAGTTTACATTAGTTCCATGAAGAAAATCAACAATACCAACAAAAGACACTGCCTGCATAGCCACACCTATGTTCAGGTTTTTGCCAGCACAATTAACACAATGGGAGGTATGAATTTTTCCTTGATCCTAGCTGACAGTTATACTATCAATGATTTTAGGGTTTTCCTTTATTAAAATCACAAACAGAACATTAACAATTTGAAACTACATACAAAATAATGGACTATGCAAGGACCACACACATTACCATTTAGATATAAATTTGCTCTTTTAATATTACCAAATAAATTCTAGTGCAAAAGTTAAACAAACTGTATTATATAAATCACATGAACTCAGAGTCTTCTAAAAGACTAATATTCAGGTCTGATGTAATTTTAAAGCTATTGTGCATTTTAAAAGGTCTAATTTTGTAATTTAGCTAATTGACTGTAACAAACATGGAATGGAAATTGGGAAGAAATATTTGGAGGATAAATGCTTTGCTCAGGTAATAAGGCTGGAAGAATTCCATCATTTTTAAGAACAGTTCATTGGGTTGTTTTAAGATTTTAGTTTTGATGGATCATTGGCTATTAATGGTTTTAAAAACTGTAGCATTTAACCATTTTGATTTTGTACTACTTAACATTGCCACAAGGTCATTTTTTCCTCAGATGGCAACTTCTACAACCTAATATTAAAACAATAATCCAGAAGCAGGGCATTTCCTAGGGATTAATGACTGGCTGGGAGGAGTTGATGGCCCGAGGCACTGCTGAGGGCCATTAATCCCAGCCGGCCATTAAACGCCAAAAAATGCCCTGCACCAAGGTTGTTATCACTATTTTAAGCAAGAAAAAAAAAGACCCTGGGTGTATGCATTTTTAAAATGGGTGACACAATTTAATTCGTTCCAGTTTATGTAGGATATTTCTAGAAAGAATGAATGTTCTCTTCATTATCCAGATTGCACTTCTCAACATCCCATGGCACATATAATGACTTATAAAATTCAGAAGACAGTTACCTGAAGATGACTATTTTTTTAAAG
This sequence comes from Alligator mississippiensis, assembly GCF_030867095.1. Lineage (NCBI taxonomy): Eukaryota > Metazoa > Chordata > Crocodylia > Alligatoridae > Alligator > Alligator mississippiensis. The sequence goes on from NC_081828.1 coordinate 35,962,689, forward strand.
TGCTATATGTATTCTAAGATATCATCTAATGAAAAACAAGAGGGAACTTCTACTTAACATGAATTTAAAAAATATGCAGTTCTACACTTCATTCTCAATGGAACACTATTTCATGGAGAGCTTTTTTGTAGAACATTTGTTCATAATTAGAGAGTGCTGCCTTTCAAGGCACTCATGTTTAAAGGTTTTTCATATTTCTCTTTTAAAAGGAATTTTTTTAGGAGTGACAATACCAAAAGTAATATCGGCATTAAACCTGCTTTGGCTGACTCTAGCCATTAAGGGGGTTTGTCTTTTTCAATAATCAAGTAGAATTTGCTACTTATTTTCCAAAAGAGGATTGGTAAAATATTCCAGAAACTGCTTTAATTTTCTCTGAGCTCTCACCCTGAGGCAAAAGTTTTAAAGATGCGCTTGTAGTCCTCATAAAATTATGAAAATTGTTCTTTTCTAACAGAATCAATAATTTACACTCTAAATCAAAAGAGTCTTCTTAGTGTAAGTAAAAATTTCCTTTCTGCCTTACTGAGGCATACCATTGGTTCCTATTTGTCAAGTCTGGCCATAAAAGCACAAACAAATAAAATAAGTCATTGGTTTATAAAATGCAGAGAAAAAGTCTAAATCTACACTAACATAGTTTGGATGGCTATTTAACAAAACAATAGTTTCCAGTCTCAAATCATGAAAGATTTCCCCACACTGTTCCTCGAGGTCTTCATCTGTCAACAGAAATGCTATGCACTTGATGCACCGATTCACTGCTAGAACCCTCATTGTATTTACCACAGAGCGATATGCTTGGTTACAAATTGTAGCTATCATTAGAGGATATATGTTCTCCTGAAATTCAATTTGCTCTCACAATCATTTGAACTTAGTAGCATTAGAGTCCCTGCTTCTACTAGATTAGTGACAATATTGTTAAAAAGAAAAGCAATTAGATCAGGTGACAATTGGGATCAATGTTAGTGTTAAGTTTATTTCTTGACCAACTGCTAAGTCTATTGCCTTTTGACCAAATTTTCAGAGAGCAGCTTAATTGTTTGAAAGTGTGGGGGGTTTTTTGTTTTTTTACAGAGATGCATTAGAAATATGGACTTTCAAATCTTAGCAATCTTGAAAGTTCTTGATCACAGCTAAGAGTGCAGCGTTTTGACCAGGGAGCACTAAAGCTCCTGCCAGTACTTAGAAAACTTAGAACCAGTATCCTGCTTCTCTGCGGCTGTGAAGGCGGACATCGGCTGTAGTGGGATGGAGGTCTCTGGTTGCCTTGGACATCCTTGCTACTGGGTTCAGGGCTCCTTCCTGTCAAGTTTGTGTGGCTGTCGCTTGCACAGTAGCTTCCCCAATATTAAAAGATGTCATGTGCAGGCCTCTGCCAGGGATGTTAACATCTGCCATAAACCAAGTCCTGTGGCGAAGGACGAGTGGTGGTGGGGGCAGGAACAGTGATCTCTGGGAGTCCCTAGTCACAAATCTGCATGTAGGCAAAAGTCGTGATAGTTGTTTTGCACTTATGGAGACAGAAGTAAAATTTGGCAAGTGTGGCCATGACTGGGCAGTCCTCTTTAGAATCCCCACTGCTTACCCTGAATGGGGGAGGGGCTAGAAAAGGTGCCCTAAACACAGGCCATCTCAACCCCCCCACCTCCCAGCTGGATTGCCGCATCCAATGGGATCACTATACATGTGAAAATAAAATAAACCAACAAAATAAAGTACTGAAATTTGCCACATGTCTGCACTCTCATGGACTCCACCAAACAGTGAGTGCACTGAAAGACGAACCGCCATAGCAGCTATAGAACTTGCAAGATATGACATTGATTTTGCTGCCTTAAGCAAGACTCACTGGGTAGATGGGGGCCAGCTGAAAGAAGGATGGGGCTACTGCTTTTTTGGAAAGGAAAGTCACCTGAAGAAAGGTGCAATTATGGGGCTTTGCCATCAAGAACAAAATTGTTAGTCAGTTTTCAAAACTCCTGTGGGCATTAACAAACACCTTATGACTCTTTACCCCACAGATGACACTGAAGAAGTCAAGAAGGAACAGTTCTACTGAGCTCTTGACACAGTCCTGACTGCCACTGCCAAGGAAGACAAGCTCATCCTCATGGGTGACTTCAATGCAAGTCTTGGGCGACACTCTGAACTCTGGAGTGGCAAAACTGGGAAAGAGAGAGTGGGGAAATTCAGTTCCAATGGTATCCTTCTCCTCCTTGCTCATAACAAATACTATCTTCAGACAGAGTGGCAAATATAAAGACCACTTAGAAACACCCAACCTCCAATCACTGGCACCTTCTTGACTACATTATCAGAGCCTGTGATAGTACTGATGTTTGTATCACCCAAGTTTTGAGAGCTGCAGATGAATGTTGGATGGACCATCATTTAGTCAGATCAACCACGGATATGCAGCTTGTGCTACAATCCCATAAACAACCAAATGGAATGAGGAAGAGATTTAATATCAAGGCACTCCAAGACCAAGCTAGATACAAGGCTCTTCAGCAATGCCTTACTGAGAAGTTCTCTGACCTACCTGATGACATCAAGGACATCTAGGCACATTGGGAGGAACTTAAGAACATTATTCACAAGGCATGCCCTGAATCAATTGGATACTCTGCTTACTGTCACCAAGATTGGTTCAACAAGAATAATGAGTAAATCCTAGGATTTATTCATCTGAAGAAAACCGTGTTCTGCAGCTGGCAAAATGAACCCTCCAACCAGCAAAAATGAGAGGCTTACCAGTAGCTTAAAGCTGTAGTTCTAATGGTTGGCTTTATTTTATTATTATATTTGTATCTGTTATTTTTGCTTAAATGTATTTATATTATGGTTGTATCTTTGTCACGTTCTTTTCAGGAGCAAGGCTTTTAGCCAGAATCCTTAATAATAAATTGAACTGAATTGAAAGTAAAGCTGTATTTCAGAGGAGGCTACAGGACAACAAGAACCGGTCATGGCAAGTCAAGGCCATGGAGATCCAGAGTTTTGCTGATCAACATGACATGAGAAGCTTCTTTCAAGAAATATAAGCCTTCATGGGCCACATTCCAATGGCCCAAATCCCCTTGAAGTCTCAGGATGGCTCCACCCTTCTCATGGATAGTGTATCCATCAAACAACGTGGGAAGGAGCACTTCACAATTCTACTCAACCATAAATCTGAGGTCTCAGCTGCCACCATCGAATCTATCCCTCAACACCCAGTAACAGAATCTCTTGCAGATCCCCCATCCTTCAAGGAAGTATGGCATCCCATCACTCAGACCAAGAACAATAAGGTGCCAGGACCAGATGGCATTCCTGCAGAGGTCTCCAAAGCTGGTGGAACAGCATTAGTGCGAAAACTTCACCAACTTCTTATTAAAATATGGATTCATGAGGAATTTAAAGAATTCCTGATTTAAAGAATGCCAATGTTGTGACCATCTTAAAGAAAGGTGACAAGTCAGTGTGTGGGAACTACCGAGGTGTTGCCCTCCTCTTCATTGTCAGGAAGATTCTTACTCTCATCCTCCCCCTTGCCAAAGATGCCCTTCCAGAATCTCAGTGTGGCTTTAGACTGTCATGAGGTACCACCAATATGATTTTTGTTGCACGACAGATCCAGGAGAAGTGTAGAGACCAACACCAGGAGCTGTTTATGTCATTCATTGATCTAACCAAGGCCTTCGACTCCATCAATTGTGAAGCCTTATGAAAGATGCTAGCTAGGTTTGGTTGTCCACTGAAGTTCATCAGTGAACTCTGACTACTGTACAATGGGGATGACCGCCACAGTCCTTTGCAAGGGATCAGAGATAGACCCATTTACCATCTATAGTGGTTTCAAGCAGGGCTGCATTATCACCCCAACCCTCTCCTCCATCTATCTTGCTATGATTTTGTTTCTCATCTGTGACCACCTTCCTCCCAGAATTGGGGTCGAGTATTGAATGGATGGTCATCTTTTCAACCTGTGGTGCCTTCATAGCAAAATTAAAGCCACAAATGGCACTGGCAGCCCATGTGCACGGCACATGGAAGACTGGGGAGAGGCCAGGCAGAACAGTGGCAGATGGGGGATAGAGCAGAAAGCAGAACATCAGATAAGATGGGGAACACAGGGCAGGCAGCAGAGAATAGAGCAGCAGCTTGATCATCAGCGATATGAGTTTTCTGTTTGCCACAGAAATAATGCAGTAAAACCCAGATTTTCTCCTTTAAAGGAAAAAAAACACTGGAAATGGTAGCTTTCCCCTTGCAGGCTAGTAGAGTTCCAGCCTGCAAGGGGCTGGGGACAGTGGGAGGAGGGTGATCAGGCAGGGGACGCTCTGTGTATGTACGCATATACACATGCAAATGGAAGCCTGGCATCCTGGAGAGAGCAGTTCCCCATAGGTAAGTCTGGCAGGGGGATTGACACTCCCCATAGTGAGGAAGGGAGTTGTGCAGGGCTGGTGCTGGGGATGGCGGTGGGTGGGGGGGCAGGGAGGAGGGAGAGCTGGCTCTCTGCTGCTGCATGCACTCCTGGTGGGGTGTGAGGGGCATATGTCCCCCAGTTTTGTGCATGGGGCAGAGCTATGCTGCCTACTGTGGGCTCAGACTGCCTGCACTGCTGCCCTCCCCCTAGGGCCTATGTGTACCAGTGAGCAAGACCCAGCATGGTAGGGCAGATCAGGGTGAGGAAGCTCAGTGCTACTGCTATGAGCCCTGTGCTGCCATGGCAAGGCACCCCCTCCCCACCTGGCCGCAGCAGAGGTGGTGGAATGGAGTTGTGCCCCTTGTTGCTGTTGGGTGGGCAGGTGGCACCTCATCATGGTGGTGCAGGGCTTGCATGGAGGCACCGAGCTTCCACCCCTGGCCCTGCTATGCTGTGCTGGGTCCTGCCTACTGAGCCCCAGAGGGTCCAGGTTGGGAGGGCAGCAGGACAGGAAGCCCTGAGCCCACAGTGGGCAGCCTGCATCTGCTCCCACCTGGCAGGCTCTGTTCTAGCTGTGCCACCCCACAATCCACTCTAGCTGCAGCAGCCACTGCCTCCCACAGGTGGCAATCAGGTCTCAGACACAGCTGCGGAGGGCAGGGAACCATGTTCCTGGCCCCATAGCCCTGGCAGCTGGGGGCTCCCTCAGACAAAGCTGGGAGGGGCGGGGGCTATGAGTGGGGAGTGAGGGGTACCAGCAGGGCTGTGGGGCTGTGGAGGGGCTAGTAGCTCAGTCCCAATTCTATTACTAATTTGAAATGAGTATTTTCTTCTCATTTTTTGACAATAAGAATCCCCACATCACAATGTCTAAGCTTGTATCCCAACTTTGTAGCTCCCATTGCTCTTAATGTTTAAATTGCAAATGGCCTCAATATTTTTTGTGCCCCAAGTAAAAAGCAGTATGTTTAAATCCTCAGTACAAAGTTTGCCCTCCTTGGAAAAAAAGAAAGTGCATTCAGAAGAACAACATGGATAATACTTCTGTCAGCCTTAACCCACCTTGGCTTATGTGCACCAGCTCTCCCACACTACAACTAGTTATGCCAGCAAAAGTATATAGACATCCCTCAGAGATGAATGTGTAAATCAATTTCTGGCAAAATAACTACTAGCCTGGGTGGGAGCTTACTAGTAAAGAGATCATGGATAAACAGTTGATAAGGAGAGGGTATATAGCTGAGGCCAATAATTTTGCCCCTTCTTTTCCCTTTTTTATCTCTGTGGTTGGGGGCTGCTGCATTACTCTTTTCTCCCAGTTTTCTTTTTTCCTCCCTTTCCTTGTAATAGCTCACATGTTGCATCATACGCAGCTACTAGAGACATTTGGAACACATTACTGAAGTCAGGACTGGTCCTTTGGCATATGCCACACATGACCACATATGGCAAACTGGGATTTTAGGAAGCCCTGTCTTTTCAGCACATGGACGTGCCCTTTCACCACATCCATGTACATGACCATCCCCAAACCACCAACCCCTTTGTAACTGATGAAATCTTATCAAACACTTGCACTCCCTGCCTCAAGAGTTTCTTAAAGAAGCCACGTTTCCATATACCCATTTAGATGTGGTTCCCTGATCATCTGAAATTACTCATCTCTACCCCTCTTCTACATATATTTATATATAAACAACTTCTACATATCTTAAATAGCTTACTTCATGCACTAAATTTCAAGCATAGCTAATGCTTTTCTGTTACTAACAAAATCAGCTACTTCATACTTACAACTCTAGACTAGGAAAAACTATATAACATAAAAGGTTAATGATTCTATTCCAAAATGCACTACAATTTTTTAGCCCATGTTACAAGGAAGTCAATCATTTGTCTGAAATCCAGTGATGTACTGATCGCTCCCTCTCTCTCTAGCAGGGCTAGTCCTGACAGGTGTTCCTGGGACATATTGTAGTTGAAGAAAAATATGTCTTTATCAGCTTCAGCTTTGAAAAGCTGCTTTCTGCTGAGGCAACTGTCACAGGGACTGTCAGCAATATTCTGCAGGCTATACATAGATTAGAATAAGCATTGGGAAGACCAGATTTTTCAATTTACTTCTGGGGCTCAAGCATGATATGATTCTAGAAGAAGAACATCTCAACAACATGCATGCCATCTATATCAGAGTTAGTTAATCAGTGCCTCAGCAGACCATCTGGTATTTTTTCATGTTCCTTAGATCAGTACATGAACCCAAATATATTTGTGTTCATTGAGGAGATCAAAAAATTCTTCATACATTGTCAATATACAATCTGCTTCTGTATTGAACAATATTTAATTCTTATCTTCCTTCTGCATCTTTTTTATGCCTATCCTCATGTTCACAATTTTCTGTTTGTGTCAGATGGACTTCTGTCAGAGCTGCAGTGACTGCCAAGTTTGTTGAAGGCACTTTTGCATCAATAAGTGAACTTTCAAGCCATCTATCTAGACTGCTGTCACCCCATGGACATACCACATATTTAGATTTTATGTGAATTTGCTTGCTCTTTTGATCCCCACAATGTAAATTGTGAGAAAATGATGGGAGTGTGTTTCATTTGCCAGGCAAAAAAAAAAACGCTTTCTACTTTATGGAGACAGAAATTCTTAGTGGACATCACTGTAATACTACCTTTAAATCTTCAGGTTTTCAGTCTTAAACTCCTTTCAAAACCTCAAATAAGGTACTGGATGAACATCCTTTCAAAACCTCAAATAAGGTACTCCATAAACATGCTGGAACAACCTAAAGAATAGTGGGCGTGTCTACACATGCACTTCTGCTGGCTTAAATTTACTGTGCAGTAAATGGGAATAGGCCAGCATCTACACATGCAGGCATTAAAATGCATTAATGCTGCGTGTAGACTGAGTTGGGACTAAAGTTAGACCCATGTCAGTCCACATACAGTGTTACTGTGTAGTCAAGTGTCTACACATGCGTTACTGCATAGTAACTAACTGGCCATAAATTTGATACCTGCATATTTCAGTTATCAAATTTATTCTGAAGTTGACATAAGTTGCCATGTTTACTGCACAGTACAGGCATGCACATGTAGATGTACACCTGTACTGCACAGTAATTTCAGTTAGACACGCCCAGTTTGGGGAAGCAGATGACTTAGTAACACAGACCAGAAAGGTTAAGTAAGCTGCGGCAACTGTGAGGCACAAAAACTTTTTGCTATTCAGAATAAGTTGTGCATATACCTTTAGGATGAATTAGTATTATTTCTATGTCCCCTGTGGTCAAGGAAAGCAACCTCATGATTTCCAGCTTCTTCCAGACTGGCTTTGGATCAATTTCCTTGTTTTGCTAGCAAACAAGCAGCAGACCAATGATATCTTACCACAGTGAATGTTCACAGTCCCAGACACAGGCAATAGGCCTATGAATGATGATGACAAAATGAAGTTTTTTGAGGGGCAAAAATATATCACAACTGATCCTAATAACTACAAGTATGAACCTAAAATGCCTGTGTACCCCCTCGTGCTATAGGAGGGAACTTTCAAAATAAGACCTGAGCATGTCCAGTGGAGTAATGAGCAGATACTACATTCATTTTGGGAAGATCAGTGAGAGCCTCTCGAGTATGGTTAGTGGGGAAATGGTGATGGCTGGCAGGCATATTGGGTGTACAAGTGAGGATGAGGAAAGCAAATGTTATTTTAGCAAGCAGGTTCAAGAGTGGTGTGGCAGTTGGGGCCCAAGGTGGGGCGGGAGGAGAAGTTATGTGAGAAATGTGAAGAGGGGCAGGGTCTGGTTGACTGAAAACAGACTGTCCTCTATAAACACTGACTGATCAGGACTGGGTGAGCTCTGGACTGGCTGGCAGCATGGTAACAAATATGTCCAGTGTCCCAGGTACTGAAAGAGGGTTATGGGGAATGTTAATAATTTTTCTCTCAATCAAAGAAATGTGCATCCTGCTCTAAATGCTTATTGGGAAAAAGAGATATAACATAAGTATGGTGGATCCATCCGGAGGCTCCAGAGGAGATGGACTCAATCTGCTCTTTTGAATAGCCCCATTAAGAGAGTGGTAGATTTAGGTGTGAATGTCAAAACTGAGCATTAATACCAGCAAATGAGTGGAGGCGTCCAGAAGAAGCTGTTTTTTGTTGCTTTTTTTTCTTTTTCGCTTTTCATAGTTTCATAGTAGCTAGGGTCAGGAGGGACCTGAACAGATCATCTAGCCTGACCCCCTGCCACAGGCAGGAATAAATGCTGGGTTCATAAGACCCCAGACAGGTGATCATCCAACCTCCTCTTGAATTTGTCCAAGGCAGGGGCGAGGACCACTTCCCTAGGAAGTTGGTTCCAGATTTTGGCCACCCTAACTGTAAAATATTGCCTTCTGATCTCTAACCTAAGCCTATTCTCCATCAGCTTATTACCAGTTTATTACTATTGTTCCTTGTCACCCCAGGTGGTGCTGGGGAGAAAAGGGCTCTACCTATTTGCTGTTGATCTCCCCTGATGAGTTTGTAGGGAGCCACCAGGTCCCCCCTCAGCCTCCTCTTGCTGAGGCTGAACAGGTTCAGGTCCCTCAGTCTCCCCGCTGCTCGCATCTTGCCAGGTTGAGTACAAGCCATCCACCACTACTCTCTGGGTGCGCCCCATCAGCCAATTTTTTACTCAATTTTTTATGGACTCAGAATATGTGGCTCTCTCAGGGACAGTGCAGCTGGTTTGCAGTTTGTTACAGAGGAACAATATAATGTATAAATATTGTTATTTTTAATTTTTGTAGGGTTTTCATTTACAGCTTGTTATCCATTTGTTGTTATAGTGAAAAAAACAAAAAAAGAGTTCATAACGTTGGACTTTTTTTATTATTAGTCATTGAGGTAACTTTAATGCCAAGCACCCCATCCTAGGCGCTGCTGGTGTGTGCTTGTATGTGTGTGTGCATACATGCATAAGTGTGCATGTATCTTTGTGAGAGCGTGAGTGTGTGTATGTGTGTGTGTGTGTGTGTGTGTGTGTGCGCACGCGCGCGCACGTGTTTGCATGTATGGAACCCAGAAGGGCTTTGCGGTTGATACTGAAGAATCCTTACATCTACATAACATACTAATATAGTAAATTAGGAAGAACTGCTAAAGTCAGAGTAAAAGGGTTTATATTGCATACTTTCCATTCCTGTCCAAATTTTGCCATGGGCTCAGCTTGGCCAAAGAAATCCCAGTTCCCTAAATGTTCTATCAAATGCCATGTTTTCCTTTGCCAAATACTGAATGATGGTCAGTAAGTGCTTCAATAAACAACACAGGTCTCATCTCCAATTTTCAATGAGACTTTAAGAAGTAGGATCAATTGTGGTATTTGTTTTTAGTCCACATTCTAAAGTCCTTCCAGCATGCTCTAAACTTTCTAACAAGAACCTAGGGCTTTATGTATTTACTATGAAAAGAGGAACTCTTAATGAGTAAAAAGAGTTCCTCTTACTTAACTGAACAGCTTGTCTCTAAAAAAAAAAAAATCTGTATGTTTTGTCAATGGTCACAGCAGTTAGACTCTCTTCATTTTGTCACCACTAATTATTTTGGGTACAGACAGAAGTGACAATTTTCACATGATCTGGCCACAAAAAGCAGTTTATAGCTGTGACAAAACACAAGTGCGTGACTGCAAATAGTTTAAAAAACGGTGCATCGGGTAAAAATGTAACCCCTCATTGTATGAGGTATCAGATGTAACATCTTTTGTAGCTTGTGTCCACGGAGCTTTCAGCCTGTCACCGTTTTTAGAATGGGAGGGGGGAAAGGGAGCAGAGGGAGCTCAGTCCTGGTTTTTTTCAGACCCCCCTGGAGGGTGGGGCGGGTGTACTGCAGCTCCCCCCCCCAAGTTGGGGGGGTCCAATTCACCCACCCCACCCTTCAACACTGGCTGGGGAGCCCCAAGAATGAGCTCCCTCAGCTGCCTTCCCCCACTCCCATTCTGAAAACAGTGAGCACTGGCAGAGAGCCTGGTCATTGCTATGCGAACCTGGTTGCAGGCTCTCAGTCCCAGCTAGATTCTCCTCCCTCTGGAATCAACAATGAACTTCTGTTTGGTTTGGGGTAACACTGTAACTCTGAACACTTTGCAAAAATCATTCTGAGATACAGCTGGGAGCTGCACTTCTATCTGCACCCTGTATGCTAGAAGTTTCCCATCAGGATAAGACTTTTACTTGCTAATCTTCTAAAGGGAAATTTCAGTTCTAAGTGTGGCTAAGACTTATTTTATTCCTTGAAACCCTGATACTATCTATTGAATGCCTCCAGTCACAGCAAATGTGTCCTTAAACAGGATTTTCAAAAGGGTAGTTCTTTCAGTTTTTCATTAGAATGTTAGGAAGCCGTATGTAGTGTTGGAAGATTATATGTCCTCTGTATTAATGGCCCCTTCCATAGAGTCCAAAACTTTTACTTCATTTTTGGTTCCTTACAATATTACTACCCTCTTCTTTCAAGCATATATTTGAGACTTTCATCCAATAACTTTGGTTTTCAGTTCTCTCTTCCTTTACTTTTTTCTGATTGATGCTAGATTTATACAGTCTTTGTCAAACCTTCATTTTGTCTCTGTGCAGGGAGAGTCATGAATTGGTGATAAAGTTTTAGAATTCTACTAATTTACCTTTGCTATTTTTCCACTCAGTCCCCCATAATAGACATAAATGGGTGCCTATACAGATGCTCTGGGGTGGGGTGCATTTTAATTAGAATTGCTCCCATGAGCTGCTCTAATTAAAAAGCCACAGTGTTTCATATATTCACTGTCCAGTGTTAAAAAATAGTGGTGGGGGTGCTTTAACTAAAGCTGGTTTGACAAGCTTTAAACTGCCCCCATTGCCATTTTGAAATACAGGGTACTGAATACACGAGACACTGCAGTGTTCTAATTGGAATAGAGTCTAATCGAGTCTGCTCCAATACATTCTAATCAGAACATGTTGGAGCACATGTCTGGGCACCCATAATAAGCTACATAGATCTATGATTTTTGACCCCTTCTTCCCTGATGTTAAGGAGAAGCAAGTTTTCTACAGATTAACCAGTGATATAACAATAAAGCCCTTGTGCTAGATATTACATGTGGACAAAAGTGAGAAAAAGTATTAGAAGCCTAAACCAATTCACACAAAATGATTCTTAACTGTGCAGTGAACACAGTTTGACATCAGTACTTTCAAATCAGTCAATGTGACAAGACAGGCCAGTATAAATAAGTGAAAAAGGACACTTTGGACAACATAATGGAGACTATCAATACAAATAGGTCAATCCACTTGCCATTCTGAAAGTGAAATTGCCTTTTTTTTTTTTTTAAAGGACAGTTGCATTTGGGCCAGTGTTTTAAAAACTGATCCAGATGAGTTTCCAATAATGAATGATAGTGGATAATATTTTCTGCCTTTATATGGCCCAGGTAAGTTGCCAAATTAAAGCCTCACTGAGATGAGTTAAGGCTAAAGGCAGGAAAGTAATCACAGTTTCCCCTGTTTGATTCTGCAGACCCACGTTAGCATGGGAGCAGAGCACTAATTTGCATTGAAAAAGGTGAGCTGGGATAAAATAAAGTCAAGGTTGAAGTCTGCACGGAATCCAGGTTTTTTAGCAAATGTGTCCATTGTTTTGGTTTTGCTTTTCAAAGAACAGAGAATGAATGACTACAATTAGAAAAAAAATTCCCACACAGCCAGTTTTGTGGTTGCTACACAGAGAATCAACAAAATCAAAATAATGCATCCTTGGGTTTACCTGTGAAATTAATTCTCGAATATTAACCCCTGCCCCCCTCCCCCCCCCCCCCCGAATAAACAGGTCATTATGCCCTCCCCTGATATTAAAGCCTCTAAAATCTAATTCCAAGGGAGGAAAGCTTCTCAGTGTTCCTCCCACATTATTCCATTAGAATAATTTATCAAGATCAGGAATAAACCATGGGGCCTGCTGAAGAAACCCTGCATATCAGCAAAAGACCAATGCCAGGTCAGTCTTCATGGAGCACAGGAGCAGGAGGAGCAACCAACAGTAACGGAGGCCAGAGAAAGTCCTCAGAGATCTTGTAAAAGGTGCAATAAATGGGGAGAGTATCATTAGTATACCTTTTTTTCCTTCCCCTCACCTGTTAGGGATGAGAAGGATGCATCTGCAATAACAGATCAACAAAATCTTGACCAAAACTACAGGAAACCCAGTCAAAGGTATTACACAGGGTGAATTCAGTCACTCTGCTCTACAACAGTTTTAACTCTACCTAAAGTGGGGGTAATTTTAACAATTCCTTCTGCACCATGGATCTCATTTTCTTAATGGTAATTCAAAAGCTGTTGATGAGGACTTACTTTCTACTGGGATAATTTTTAACCCAGTATGTGAACAATTTTGTTCATATTCTTTGAAAAAAAAAGGCTTTGCTTAAAATTATCCATGTTACAAAGCAAAAGTAATTACATATCAATTCTGGTTTGTTTTTAATATTTACTATAGCAAGATAATTTTCTTTACTGTAATCACTTTTGTGTCCTCATCTCTGCTTTGCTGTCATTTGAGCGGAAAATGTCATTCTTTGCTTGTTAATTAAGTTCACCCAGACAATGCTCAGAAAGTGTTTTTCCGTTAAAAAAAACCCAACAAAACAACACGTCAAGTTTTAAAAGCTTTTCTAGAGGAGTGAACAGGATTTGGAGAAAAACAATTTCTGCAAGCTCTAATTATACAGAACATTTCATAATAAGCACCAAGAGATTTCTACTCAGTGAACAAAAATCTGTTTTCAGTTAGCAATAAATTTACCATTATAATGATGATAGCTCTTAGTTTAATTCATGGGCACATTTAAAAATATATCCCTGTGAGCAAAGGAAAGGTATGCTGCTGGAATATGCTTTCTGAATATCCATGCATAATGTAAACAACTTCTAGAATGCTATAAAACTGGCAAGGTTAAAATGCTGAAACTGAAATTTATATTTTAAAAGTAATTCACACAGTAAGGACTGGATCAGGAAAAGTTAATCCTCAAAACTGTGCTTTATAGGCTTGTTTTAACAAAGGGATCAATTCATCCTAAATCAGTTGCTAGCTCTCAGTAGCTCCAACATTTTCTTATTCTGAAGAGCTACTTGTGCTTTTTGTGGTTCTAAACTGGAGACACCCATTTGTATTCGACTGCAAAATGCTGTGATACATATTCTGTAAAGGCTGAAAAAGGGTATCTTTTCCAGAAGTAAGATCACAGATTCTACTTGGCCAAAGCAGTGCATACAATACTTAGTATGAAGCTCAGATTCACTTTTTGATGTTCATTGAAAACAGAATGAAAAAAGCAGGAAAATTATCTTCAGATTCACTTTCCCTGTTTCTTGTACCCAAATGAACTATGGAAATATAAGAATCTTAGAACAGCAGGAAATTTTTCACGAGCAATGATATGGGGCATTTACTCTGCATGTAGCAAAAACTACTGAGTTCATGACATTTTAACAGTTTTTCCTGGCTGCTGTATGTATTCAAACTCCAGAAATGAGAACCGAGAAAAATCAGACATGATTAATAGGGATATGGTCCAGATGGCAGAAAAACTATATACTGTTTGCACAGGAAATAGAAGAGTAATACAAATACTGTAAGCAGGAGGGACTACATATAAGACAAAAATGTCAGCGTGTTTCAAAAAGTGTCTATAAACATGGACTTTTATTGTTGGTTTTATTAAAAAGTGATATATACTTGTAGACAAGTGTTTCATCTCTCTCCTTTTTTAAAATACACTCTCAGTTACATCAAAGTTTATTATCCCTCTTGCTGGTGGTCGCTCTCTCTCTCTCTTCCACAATTCTTCATTTTCATACATGACAATATGAAGCTTCATTTGAAGCAAACAATTCATACTCATTGGGTGAGGCATTTTTTGCTGCCAAAACATGATTCATTAATCTTGATTTCAATGACTCCTTTCCACTTAGCAGCAGGCAAGGGTGATAGAAATGGTGATGTGATGATGGAGATAAAAGGTAAAAGAAAGTGTATCCCAAAAAATAAGCCCAGAGTATTGTATGCCATAAAATTCTGACATTCCTCTCATAAGGTAAATCCAACTTATGAAAAATATGTGCATACAAGCAAAGTGCAAGTTACTCTTCACACCTGCCTAGGTAGACCCCTCAATGCACCTTGATAGTATTAAACCTCACCAAAACAGGACAATTCTACCTATGCTAACTCCTACCTACAGTATAAAAGAGATTTAGTTTCTCCTGGTATAACTGAACTGACACTAAACATTATACTGACATAATTATTTTTGTAGGGACTCATAGCAGAAAAGAACTAGTTATACTGATAAAATATTGATAGAGAAAGCCTATAGTTTATAGTTACCTCACCTGCTCAGTCTTGATCAACAAACCTGGGCATTGCACAGGTCATTCTGTAAGCAGCTGTCTAAGATGACTGTTCTCAGGGATACATAGTTCAGTCTGGCTGGAAGGAGTTGTCTTAATTGAAAACTCAACTCCGTCACTTCCTCTGGATATGAAATAAGAGTTTACTGACAGGCTATAGTCTGCCACAGGTCAATCTCTGCCTATATTTAAAATGAATTCTTGACAGGACCAAATGAATAAGGGCAGGTACCTAATTATGAATGAGTAACAATGAAAATAAGATGATACAGTGTTAGCATTAGGTGTGTCAATTTGAATAATTATGCTGAAACTCAAACCACACCCAACATTAAATGATGCCAGAAGACCGAGCAGAATCTAGCTGTGTGTAGGTCCCGCAAAGGGAGAAATCCATTTCATTCATGTAAACACTGTAATGGCAGGCTCTGTGCAGATGCAGTAGGCACTGACTAATCCTGTGAACCTGGGATCACAAAAGCTTGTGCTCTCTGTATGTAACTTATTTAGTCTATAAAGGTGCATATCTGCTCTGCCTTCTGTTTAACCCTGTGGGGCAAGGGTGGTTTGCTGACATGTAGCTTCTCACAGCTACTCCTCTTATTGGCTAGAATAGTGAGAGCAGACCGCCTGTGGCAGCTGCAAGGGGCAGTGGAGCCACTGAATCTACCCAAGCATGTCCTGGTATGGCTGGCATAGAGACCTTTTCTGCTGCAAGGTAAGTCACCTAGGGGATATTCTCTGCAGCCCACATGTGGGGACAGGCAAAACCCAGCACAACTGGATGTACTTCACTTGAATTGTTCTTCCTTTTTGAAGAAGCCAATTTTTAATTGCTAGGGATAATCAGAATAATCTTTTGAATCTGGCCTAAGAATAAAAAGGAATAGAAATTCCTCTTACAACTGAATTATTTCACAAAATGGTATACAACAGTATACAAGCTACAGCATAACTATTTTGGATTCTGGATTAGATTTACAATAACGTCTGGTTAGTAATTCTTCCTATGATCACCTCTTTCCTACGTACTGCAATGTTAATGTAAAACTCAGTTCAACAAAACCAGTATTAATGTTTCTCTTTTTTTCCTTGTCTGTTTGTGCTGTATCTGCATAGCATTCATTTAACTGAGCTTGCTATTGTAAAGATTGTTTGGATGAGTTCTTAAGTTTTTCAGAGCTTTACATCAGCAAAGCAACTGGCAGGTTCTTTAATAAAATATTACCTCTATTAATATTTATGACTCTCTAAACTGGATGTTTTAAATAAATATACATCTTTCTTATATTTGAGTTGTACTTACACGGTCAGGAAAGTCAGCTTTCAGTTCACTGATACTTCTACACCAATATGCTGCTGTTTTCTCACTGATAAGCTCAATGTTTAGGAAAGAGCCTTGACCAGGGCCATACAGAGGGCCTGAAGTAATTCCACGTATAATCCTTGGAGAAACATTGGTAACAATGTCCTGAAAAAACAATACAAAACATATAAAACAATACAAAACATATAAGGATGCAAGGATAACCACTTATTTAAAAGCACATTTCTATCTGTAAAATTATCTACAGTATTGTTGTAGGTAACTTGTAAGATTATTATAACCAACAAAGATTACAGAAAGGCCACCTTAATTTTCCATACAGAGCAAAGGAGCAGTTGGCATGTCAGAATGGGATTTTAAACAAAAACAGTGTGCCGAGCTACATATAGCTTACTGTTAATGAACACCAAGCACAGGGGTATGTCTGAAACCACCCCCATCTCCAGAGCTAGGAAGTCTGAGTCAGATGTGGATAGGCCCTATGGATGTGCGAAACGGCACCATTCTGTTTCGATGGAACAGAGTTTCGTTTTGATTCGAAACTGCTGTTCCGTTTCGTTTCGTTGAAACAGTTTCACTCATAGGCTATAATGGGGAAGCTCAAAACAGCCTGTAGCTTTGTCACTTCTATCCTGATTTGGATACAACTTGCAGAACTGGTAGCCCCTTCTGACAGCGTGAAGCCTGCCAAGTTTCAAGGAGATAAGTGCAGGGGTTTTGCGGAAACTGCACCTCAAAGTCTTGAAAGCAAAACTCATGTCACGTGTATGTGTTAAGCCACAGTGGGGTCAAAACTGCAGGCATGGTAGCCCCTGCTGAGGTCACGAAGCCTGCCAGCTGTCAAGGAGATAGGTTCAGGGGGAGTCTGGGTTCTGGGGCCCTGCACCTCTAGCTGCTGACAGGCAAAACTGGAACACACAGCTTAGTAACTGACACCAAGGCAGAAAGCAGGGCAGTTCAAACAATGCTGTTTTTTATGCAGTTTTTCCATCCCTCCCTCAGAGCACTGGGATTGGAAGAGACCTCAGGGAAGGATCACAGTCTCTGGCCAGCTACACAGTCAATAATGAGAGCAGTTCTTCCTCCCCGTTCCCCCCTTTCCCTTTCCCTCTCCCACTCCTTACTTCAGTTTCTGTTTCCCTGCAGGCAAGCCCATCTTGAGCTTCGAAACGCAAAACGTTTAAAAAATTTCAAAATGTTTTGACTTGCCTCATTTTGTTTCAAAGCTGTTTCGAAGCTTTCTGTTTCATTTGGATTTTGCTGTTTTGAGCTTGAAACAACTCAAAACAGCGTCGAAATGAAACTCTGGTGAAATTTTGCAAAGCCCTAGTAGGCACCTTCATCGACTCTGGATCCAGAGTAAGAAATCCTGTTCTGAGGGTAGGTTCTAACATCCATTTTTTAAAAAACAAAGTAGCAGGCCTCACAGTTTTCTGCTATGATGTGCCTGGAAGAGGCAATGGAATTAAGTGTGCCAGCATCCACCTGTTGCATCATAATCCAATGGTTGCAGCATTCACTCAAAAGGGGATGACCCAGGTTCATTTCTTTCTTTAGCCTGAGGGGGTTCAAACTGATATCTTGCACCTTCCAGGACACTGCCCTAAATACTAGGCTATGAGTTAGTCTTGGTATGGATACTCCCCACCCTTTCTGCTGGAATCTGGCCAATGCACAGTTAATAAATCAAGATCTATCTGGGCACTCAACAGGAAAGGGGGAGTCTTAGGGTCCAGCTCTTTTTCCCAGGACTGCTTAAACATTTTATTTCATTTAATATAATGAATGCAATCCCAGGAGCAGGGACTGGATCCCAGGTTTTCCTCCTTTGAGATGTAAGCTATTAGTTATGCTCCCTCACTTACTAGCCCCATGAATCCTCATTTCTTCTCTTTCTTTTTTTCTGCACACATCAACAGAAGGAATGGAGAGTGCCCCATCCAAGCTAACCTAACAAGGAATCTCAGTTTATAACCTATTCTCTCCCCTGTGAAAAGAACTGCAACTTTTTTGAGCAGATCTGTGGCTCAAGTATTAGACTTGTAAGTCACCTCAAGACCCACCAATGAGCTGTGGTAGAGATCATCCTCAAATTGAGAGATTGCTGCTGGCACCACCAAATGAGTAATATAACTCATTATATCTATGCTAGTTAGGTATGATGTATGCAGGTACGAAATAGTAATACTTCTTCTGTGTCCTACATCTTTATATTGCTTCCTGCATTAAGGATTCACAGTCTTTTTGACCTGAGTAATTGCAGCCTAGGACAGAGTAGACACCATTGCATATGAGTGTATAAGAAGACTATCATATAGATTCCACGACTAGAGACAGACATTACACATAAACCATTTTAAGTGAACAGAAACTGGTTTAAGCCTGTAACAGAATAGATGTTCACTACACATAAACCAGTTTGAAAATTGCTGAAACCGGTTTAAGATAAACCTGGTTGAATGCAGTATCAGACTGAACTGATTTGGCTCAAACCGGTTTATGCAATGTCTGTTCCAGACCCCTTGCTGGTTTAAGTTAAATCAGTCCTGCAGCATCCCAGCATGTGCTCTGGGCTGGGCGAGGCTCTCTGCTACAGCAGCGCTGGCCACTCCCTTCTGCTCTCTGTCTGGTGCTCGGCACAGACTTGCAGGCACAACAGGGTCTACTGGCTTCCCCATGCCCCCCTCTCCTCCCCTCACCACTCACTGCTTAAACAGAGATCCGTTCCCCCTCTGCTACAGCAGGGACCATATCCAGCATGTGGAGGGGTGTCTGTGTGTGTGTGTCTCTCCAATTTCACTGGGATAAGCAGACAGAACAGTGACCGCTTAGGGCTTTTGGAGCTAATCAACAGGTCAACCAGTAAGATATTTAAGAAGCTTAAAGTAATGTAGAGAGAGGCTATTGTTTTGCTAACTGGGTGATAAAGACTGTTATCAAGCCCCACCCTGGCTGGCTTGCTTACCTGTCAGTTTGCTGCAGACAGTATGACAAAACAGGCAGAGAAATTGAAAAGCTCCGTATCATCAACAGATGCATGCACTGCACACTCCCCTGGCCTCAGAGTACTAGCCTGGGGCAGGGGGCTGGCAACACTCTCGCCACTTGAGCAGCCAGTGGGGAAAAGCCTGGGACTGTGCAAGCAGACATCCCTAATGAGAGAGTCCTGCCAGGGCCTGGCCATGCTCCCCTTAGCTTAGCTCCCTGCAGAAGGGAAGGGAGGGCTGCTTTAGCACCCCCCCGGCTTTTAGCTTAAACCACTGCAGGCATGTCCCTAAATTTCCTCAGTCCAGAGAGAATGTCTGCCCAGTTTCAAACCATTTCAGTCTAGCCAGTGTCATGACCCAAAGGTATGATTTTGTGTGTGCTTCGGCACTAGAATTATCCCCGTGGGATTACAGCTTCATTGCACGGTCGAGTTTTGCTGCATAGAGAACCCGCGTGCAAGGGAAAAGTTCCTGCCACTTTGCAGCTGTCTTTGAAGGGTGCATTTCTCAAGTTGCGACAGAAATGCACGGTGCAAAGGAGTTCCTGCCACCTGTATGCAAATTTGTTCCCCGCTATTGGCTAGTTCTAAATTATTCCCACGTGGTGGCTAGCGGTTGGCTTGCTAGCCGTATAAGAGGCTTGAGCAGTTTCCGCCCAAGCCGAGGAGGACTCCACATTGATCTCGTGGGGACTCTGGGTACACGGCAGGGCAACAGAAACCCTGTGTGAGATCTAGAGGAGTTTGGTGGCCTGATCCACCGCCCACCTCTTCCCGTCTTCGAACGAAAAAATTATAAGACGTATCTACGAGTTTCCATTTCGGTGGCGCGCTTGTCCAGTACATCCGGAGTTCTGTTTGCGTGGAGCATAGCAAACTCCACGTGATTGTTCGTGTTCTTTTTGTTTGTAACCACAACTCAAGCAAGTTTTCCAGCCTGCACCGCGACCATCCTGGTGTAAGTAAATAATCTTAAAATCTACCATTACGCATCTGTGACTAATTCTAGCTTGGAGCCCACCCTCTCCAACCCGGCGTGCCCGGGCTGCCAGCCACAGCCCGCGTGCAGCGCGACAAGGGCCACGGATTCGCACCCGGCCCGCACAGCCAGGTTAGACTAACCTGCAAAGATTGAATCAATTCAGGCTCAGGCTTTTTGAATGTCTGTCCCTAGCCCAGTTCTGCAACTAGATGCACATGGACATAGGCTTGCTTCCTACTAGAGACCAAACGCTTAGCCTCATGCTCTTACATTAATGTCAAGGTAAGTCTATATGAAAGTACAAAGTATAATGGCAGGACCAAAGTCCTATCCTGCAAAAGAAAAACACTGATGCACTGATGCCACTGAAACAAAAACTTGTTTTTAAGGATAGGATAAAAATAAATCAATAAAATGAATCCAATGTTATAAAACATAATTTTTTCTGAGATTACAATAATAGTGTCAAACAATTTTACAATGGGCATTAAACAAATTAAAAAAAGAAAATAACTTGTTCAGTAAGCATAATTAAGATCCATTTCATAACTGCTTTTATATTGATATAAAAAAGCAAACAAACTGTAATATTCTGACATTATTTAAAGCTCAGGAAACATACATGGGGAAAATGTTTCTTTTGCCAATTTCTAATTAAAAATAATTTTGAGTGAAGGTCATTTAGTTAAGGATTTATCAGAATTATTTGTTTAAGTACCCCTCCTCACCATCTTGTCATTTCTAGTGAGATAACATGAACCCCCATTAGTACATAGCAATTAAGGTCAATTTACATATTTTAATTAAGAACCATCCCATATAAAACAATTAGGGTAATAGGCATACTAACTGGATTTCATAACATTTGGACGTTTTTCCAACTAGATAGACAGGAAACCTTAATTAGCATTAATTAGTGCTGATCTGCATATGTTTGATAAGGCATACCCTTGCCACAAAAGATTATTTATTCCTGAATCTGCCAAATACTACAGTAGCGGAGGATAAAGGGACTTTTCTTCACATTGTATGTAAATTCTTGGTAATTTTCATTTGTTTATGATTTTCATTTGTTTACTTTAAAATAAATATGCAGAAATACTTTATATGCATAATTATGTACAATCACATATATAGAAATGATACCAAGTAATTTTCACTAGTTAATCTATTACCAGGCCTATAATAATCCTTTAAACTTGAAATACAGTATCACATTTAATCTTCCTATTATATTTTGTCTTGTACTGCAAAGACGCTGCATTTCACATAACAGCACAATTTCACTTTCATTGAAATTTGTTCAGTGCATCCTCTGAAAATAAGCAAGTCAAAAACAACTGCAAAAATTATAGCTCACAGAAAGAAACCACAAGTATATAAATGTGGTACACTTTGTATTTTTCTCCTCCTTTCCCCACCTCTTGAGCACCAAAAAATAACAACTTTGATTATTTTCCTATTGAATTACCTCCAAAAAGGCCAATGCTCTGAACACCTGTATTGTCACATCATCCAACAAGAGAATAGATGCCAAGTCAGTGAACCTGCATGTTGACAACAGCCCAGCGAGAAAAGGATCTTGAGTTATTCACCTCACCATGGCTTGGGCCTGCAGAAGCTGGCTTATCACTTTACTATGGATATTTTTGTTTTCTGAATTTGCAATAATTTACTATGGATATTTTTGTTATCTGTTTTTACAAGACTGACAAGTTGCAGCTATGGAATAGCTCCTTCTCAAGTGCTTTTGGCTCTCACTAGGCTAAACCAATGTTCTTTTAAGCTTCCTAAGACTAAAAAGAGGCACTGCTGCTGGCTTTGGGCCTGAGCTGCCCAAGATTAAGCAGAGGCAGTGACTCTCCTAAAAATCAGAGTGTGATATCACCTCTGGCTTTGGGTTTCTAGCACTCTCTGTCATGATTCATGTCATCTGCCCAAGACTCCCTTCTGACAACAGAGACCTTGACACGCAACTGCCAAGGCTCTGTGTTTGGTGCTGACTCCCAGTAGCTTACACGTACCTTTTTCCCCACATTTTTCAATCTTTGAGGACTGTGCTTTAACAGTATAGCTTTCCAGAGCAGGGGTCAGCAGGTCAGCAATGTTTTCTAGTAGCAAGGCAGAATAACCCAGCTTGAGTCCAAGTAAGGCCAGCACTGGGACCCAGCTGCCATCACTGCTTCTCCCTATGGTCTGGCATGGGCAAGGACCCCACTACCCAATTCCAGTTAAGTGAGGTGCAGGCAAAGCCCCCACTGTCAAACATTGTTGAAATCCTCATTATGTGGGCTAGATCCAATGGCTCTATAGGATGGATGCTGTCTGCAGGCCAGAAGTTTCCAACCCATTTTCTAGGGTCATGTACCTAAGGTTTCCAAAACCAAATCACTCTTTATTTGAGCTAGTGTGAGGTATACAGATTTAGATACTTCCTGCACCCAACAACATCTAAACATCTTCCTTCCCCCACTGTCATGCATTTTTTGGGGATTTGGTCAGAGTTTTGTGCAGCATCCATTAATCCTTATTGGAACTGACTCACTGCCTCCCCTCTGAATTATGGGGTCTCTCCTTCAACCAGCTTCCTTTATTTGTCTGCAATGGACAATTCCTGTTCTAAGAACTATCGTTTTGTTCCTTCTCCTATTCATGTTTCTTTTCTCTGAGATTCCCTGAGTTTTAAAATTAGCACTAACACCTGTTTTCTGATTCCTGTTTCTGGAGAAATTTCATTCTATTAAGGCTCCAAGCTCCTTCCCCACCTCCAAGAAGTTCAAGAAGACTGGGTTTAACCTAGCACTGGCTTTTTGTTGTCCTCAAGTAGTATCTAGTCAGATAGGTCCTAACAGTGTTTAATGACTGACCTGGACATGGACAGACATGTTTGCACTAACCCCTCCTCTCACCACAAAAACTATGAAATGGACCTTATGGGTGCATCTACACGAGACGATACTGTGCAGTCATTACTGCATGTTTATTTAGTACTTGTATTAGAAAGTACTAAATAAAAGTGCAGTAACCGGAGTTACTGCGCAGTAGTGCCGGCGAGCATCTTTCTGGAGACGCTACTGCACAGTAGACTTATAATACTGTGCAGTAGCGTATTAACACCATCTGTGCTGTAACACATTACTGAGTGGTATTTTTCAGCTGCTGAGCAGTCAGCATCTCGTGTAGACATACCTCATGTAAAAGAAAGCCATAAAGAGTAAGGCCACTTGCAATTCAAACTGGAATTCAAAACCTGCACACAAGTGGAGTGCGTGAGTCCTCATACATGTAAAATAAAATCAAGAAGATAATAGAAATTAGCTAACTCAGTGGAATAAATGTACAATATTTATATGGAACTGCCCGCATCACCACCTTCCTTCTACCACTTTTTCTCTGAAAAAAAGTCAGGAGGAAACATGGGACAGATGATCTCAAGGTCACCAGTTCTATGCTGGTTTTCAGGCAACCTCTTCCTTTTTAGTTTCACCTCTTTCAGTCACCACAGTAGTTTAAATGACAGCATATATTATCACCTGTGCTAGTTAAAGCCCTAATTTAATTAGGCATAAAATTGTGCTTTTAAACAAGTTATCTTTTAAAAAAAAAGTCTCTTCCAAAAACAGAAGCTCAGATCAGTACAAGGGAGATAATCTCAATCCTATAGCACTTGGAGAGTGAGACAGAGCACCTTATACTGCTTTGCTCCAACCTGGCACTTTCTTCTGGTTGTGAGAGAGGTACAGATAAACATCAGTACCCAACTTTCCCCCTCTTTCATAAAGCTTCAAGAAAAAACAGATAATTATCCTGCCCTATTGTAATAGGGCTTTGCATAATGCTCATAGCAAGAGTTTTGTATGCTGACTGCATAGTAGGCCGGTATTATAGCATGTAGCTTTTTGCTTTGTAAGAGTGACCGAACCATGAACCTAGACAGTAGAATGTTGTAATGCAGTGGAATGTGGTAAACACCAGGTGTGTTGGGTCATGACTCATCCCCAATTCTTAGCTTGAGATAACCAATTCCCTAGTTTGAGATAACTTTATTTACTCCAGACTATATAATCTGTATATTCTTAATTTACGGGACTTCCTCACACTCTGGCAAGAATCCTGACTTGCGCAGAGCCCAGCGCAGGCCATCGCGTTCCCGGGATCAAGACACTCCGGGGCCAGGGGAACTATGCAGGGTAGTGGCTGCTGCCTAGAGCCAATGTGAAGTAATCATCCTCTCTGCTCTGTATTATTGCCTGCCTCTGCGACTATCCTTAAATAAAGCTTTGCAAGAGTGAGAACAATCTTGAATACATCCTTTAAGTGCAGGGAATCTTCTGAATCCAGTAGTTCATTCTAAGACAACTAGTGTTAGCAGTGGGATTCCCCTGATGTTTGACACGGACCTATTTAAGAGGTTGCAGAGGGAGAAGGGAGAGGGATCAGAAAAAAGGATGCCAGGTTGGCCCGATACCGGGTTGTGGTATGGGGTAGCAAAGACACTCTGTAAATTGAGTCCGTCTGTTTATTGGAGTAACGAGGAGTGCCCTGTAACTCCCGCCAAGGTGCAATGGTGGGTTGAGAAGGATCTTAAGTCTGAGGGGGGGAGTGGTGCTAGACGCACTGTCCCTTGGCTGCTCCTTACAGTGCTTGAACATCTGAGTACACAAAATGCTCATCTGCAGGAACAGCTTAATCAAGCTGTCCGTTGGCAGACACGTCTGAATTTGAATGAAGCAATATTGCATGAGTTATGTTCTAAACAACTTGATTCTGCCTCCTCTAACCGTTCCTCCTCCCCACCAGAGCTGGTCTCCCAGCCATCTAAGCTGGAGGCAGCTCCGGTGATGACAGGGATACCTTTATGGAATGCTAGGAGGATCACGGGTCAGTGGATAGATCCAGAAAAGTGGGATGGAAATATATGGAGTGATGAGGGTGAACATGCCGAGAGTTTGGCTAGTGGGGAGGGCCAACGTGCATTCGCACGACCAGTACATTATGATCATACCACCCAGGGCCCTACGGGAGTCAGCAAATCCCTGGAGATCAGGGGGTACACAACAGAGAAATTGAGTACCTTGGCAGAGAAATTTTGACAAGGGCCAAAAGGGGACTGAAAGCATGGATATTAAGGGTACTTAATGAAGGTGGTGCACATGTAAGTGTCACTGTAGCTGAATTGAAGGCATTAGGAAATCTAACAAGAGACACTTTATACAATGCTACAATGCATACTGCACAAGCCCCAGTGGGCACCCATGCTCCGCTATTAGATTGGTGTATAGAATGCTGGATGGATAGGTTGCCAAAGAGGGGAGATCATGATGATCCAGGGCCATGGCCTTGGCGGACCATGGAGGAGGGACTGGGAATTTTGCAGAAAGAAGCAATGCAGAATTGGATGTATGCGGGGCGGGTAGGGAATGGTCCAGAAAATATGTCTTTTACATCTCAGATTAAAAATTTGTTAATCAATACTGCTCCCTCCCATTTGCATGCCCATGTATCCCTTCTATTGGTGGAATGACAGGGGAAAATGGTCTGGGACATAGCTGCTAAATTGTTAGAGAATACTCCTCATGTGGAGGCTGGGGGTTCACAAATGCGAGCAGTTCAGAAGCAAGCAGACAAGGAGCAGGGAGGGAATAAAAAGCTGTTAACTCAGCGGGATTTATGGATCTGGCTCATAAGCTACGGGGTGCCCAAGGAAAAAATTGATGGGCAACCCACAAAGATTTTGGTGCAGAAGTATCAGCTGTTAAGTAGACAGAAGGCTCCAGCGAAGGAAGTCCAACCCTCAGCCCCCCCTCCCCCCATTATACCCTAATTTTAAAGCAGTTTTGTTCTCCCCAGCCACAATGACATGATGGCCAAGGTCCCTCCTGCTGGAGTGTAAGCCTCCCCTGGCAGGGGGACCGGAGGCCATATGCCCAAGTTACAGTGAAATGGCCAGCTGGAGGAGTTCAAACTTTTCTAGGATTATTAGACACTGGCTCTGAGATTACCATTATACTGGGAGACCTGACTAACTTGAAAGGGGAAAAAGATGCTTTTAGGAGGATATGGGAATGCGTCCGTAACCAGGTGTCTGGTGACTGTATATTACTGTGGGACCCACCAAACGCAGATTAAAGCGGGTAGTGGTATCGCCTATTCCTGAATGTATTGTAGGGATTGATGTTCTAGGGGAATGGAAAAATATCAGGGTAGACACTCTGAACAATGTCAGACACTTATTGGTGGGTCATGCTAAGTGGAAACCCCTGGAACTACCAATTCCTCACCAAATTGTTAATCTTAAGCAATATCGAATTCCAGGTGAGAAGGAAGACATTACCAAGACGATCAAAGACTTGCAGGAGGCGGGTGTACTTGTGCCCGTTAACTTGGCATTCAGTTCTCCTGTCTGGCCAGTTCGCAAACCTGATGGGTCGTGGAAATTGACAGTAAATTATCGAAAACTTAACGAAGTAGTAGACCCGATTTCAGCTGCGGTATCAGATATGGTTTCTATGTTAAAGGATATTAGTGCCACCTCCGGCAATGGTACGCTGTAATTGACTTGGCTAATGCCTTTTTCTCTATCCCTCTGCATGCAGATCATAGAGCTCAGTTTGCCTTTACTTGGGAGGGACAGCAATACACTTTCACTGTACTTCCACAAGGGTATTTAAACTCCCCTGTTTATTGTCATAATATGGTCAGGTGTAATTTAAGTGAGATTTCTTTGCCTGAAGGAGTGTTAGCCAAACATTATATTGATGATGTAATGTTAATAGGCAACACCCTGAATCCTGTGGCTGAAGCTCTAGAATGTGTAGTAAAACATATGCGGGAGAGGGGGTGGGAGATAAATCCACAGAAAATTCAAGGTCCAGCCCAAAATGTAAAATTTCTGGAAGTTCAGTGGTCAGGACCTACTAGAGACATTCCACAAAAAATAAAGAATAAACTACTCTCTCTCCCCGACCCTACTACCAAAAAAGAAGCACAAAGACTGATCGGCCTTTTTGGATTCTGGCGCACCCACATACCTCATCTTGGGATATTGATGCAGCGCCTGTATAAAGTAACACATAAAGCTGCTGCTTTTAAATGGGGAGAAGAACAACGCCAGGCCTTCAGTGATGTAAAAGCAGCTGTCCAGACTGCTCTGCCCCTGGGCCCCTATTCAGCATCTGACCCCATTACATTAAAAGTGTCAGTATATCAAGATCACGCATCATGGAGTTTGTGGCAAACTCCCATAGGGACACATCAAAAATGCCCATTAGGCTTTTGGACTCGAAAATTACCTGATGCAGCCGGTAACTATACCCTTTTTGAACAGCAGTTGCTGGCGTGCTATTGGACATCGATACAAAACGAATAACTGAGGGGCATGAGATTCGTATTAGACCAGAAATTCCCATAATGCAATGGGTCGTGCAGGACTCCATCTCCAACAAAACAGAAAGAGCCCAAGAGTCCTCCATTATCAAATGAAAGTGGTACATACAAGAGTGTGCAAAGCCTGGCCCCCATGGCGTCAGCAAACTTCATGAAGAAATAACTACCCTGCCAGCACCAGTGAAAGGTGGACCGAATTTGTTACCCGTTGCGACCTTGCCCCCCCTACTTGCCTCATGGGCCCCTTGCTATGATGATCTGCTGCCTGACCAAAGGAAGGCTGCCTGGTTTATAGACGGCTCAGAGCAATACAAGGGTCCTACTCATGTGTGGACTGCGGCCACTATTAACCCTGTGACTGGTCACCAACTCAAGGATACCAGGACGGGGGCCTCCTCCCAATGGGCTGAGTTGAGAGCTCTTATGCTAGTGGTGAATTATGAGACCGAACGGCAAAGCCCAGCAGTTTGGATCTATACTGATTCCTGGGCAGTGGCAAATGGTTTGGCAGTATGGTCTGGCGCTTGGAAGGCCTCAGACTGGAAAATCAGAGGAAAAGACTTATGGGGCCAGGACCTATGGAAATAACTGAGCTTCCTCTCGTGCGTGGATGACCTCTACCTGACTCAAGAAGTCTATGGGCCAACGAGAGGCAAAGCGCTGCTCGACCTGGTACTGGCTACTGGGGATGACCTAGTCGGCAACCTAGTGATCGATGGGAAGCTGGGTGACAGTGACCACGAGCTGATCACCTTCACCATCCGTCGAAAAGCTGGCAAGTCAGTCAGCAACACGGAAGTCCTTGACTTCAGGAAAGCTGACTTTGACAAGCTCAGGAGGCTTATCAGTGAGGCCATAAGGGACTGTGACCACAGGGAGAGGGGAGTTCAAGAAGAGTGGTTGCTCCTCAAGGGAGCGATCCTCCATGCACAAACTAAGTCTATTCCATCTTGGAGGAAAGGCAGCAAGAGGGCACAGCAGCCCCGCTGGCTCTCCAGGGACCTAGCAGACCTCCTGAGGATAAAAAGAAAGGCCTACAAAGGATGGAGGATGGGAGTCACCTCCAAGGAGGATTATTCTGCACTGGTCCGGTCCTGTAAGGAGCATACCAGGAAAGCCAAGGCTGCAACTGAACTCCAACTAGCTTTGAGCATCAAGGACAATAAAAAGTCCTTTTTCAGATATGTGGGGAGCCGGAGGAAAAGCAGGGGCAACGTTGGACCCCTGCTGAACCAGATGGGGCAACTGACAACTGACGCCCAGGAAAAAGCCAACCTATTAAATAGGTACTTTGCATCGGTCTTTCATCAGCCCCATGGGACGCCCGTGCCCGCTACAGGGCCAGGAAGTCCGGGTGAGGGTGATCCCCTGCCCTCCATTAATGCTGACTTCGTGAAAGAACATCTTGAGAAGCTGGATACCTTCAAGTCAGCCGGCCCTGACAATCTTCACCCCAGGGTACTCAAGGAGCTGGCGAGCATCATAGCCCAGCCTCTAGCACGGATCTTTGAAAACTCTTGGCGCTCTGGTGTAGTGCCTGAATACTGGAAGAAGGCCAATGTGGTGCCTATCTTCAAGAAAGGGAGGCAAGTGGATCCGGCTAACTATAGGCCCATTAGCCTGACTTCTATCCCTGGGAAGATCTTAGAAAAGTTTATTAAGGAGGCCATCCTTAATGGACTGGCCGACGCTAACAGCTTAAGGGATAGCCAGCATGGGTTTGTTGCGGGTAGGTCTTGCTTGACCAATCTCATTTCCTTCTACGACCAGGTGACCTATCACCTGGACAAGGGAGATGAGATTGATGTCATGTATCTTGACTTCAGAAAAGCCTTCGATCTGGTGTCCCATGATCGTCTCTTGGAGAAACTGGCCAATTGTCGCCTTGGGTCCTCCACGATCCACTGGCTGGAAAATTGGCTCCGGGGTCAGACCCAGAGGGTAGTAATTGATGGAAGTCACTCATCGTGGTGTCCTGTGACCAGTGGGGTCCCCCAGGGCTCTGTCCTTGGACCCATACTGTTCAACATCTTCATTAATGATGTGGACACTGGAGTCAGAAGCGGACTGGCCAAGTTCGCAGATGACACCAAACTTCGGGGCAAAGCATCCACACCAGAAGACAGGCGGGTGATCCAGGCTGACCTGGACAGGCTCAGCAAGTGGGCGGACGAGAATCTGATGGTGTTCAACGCCAATAAATGCAAGGTTCTCCACCTTGGGAAAAAAAACCCGCAGCATTCTTATAGGCTCAGCAGTGCTACGCTGGCTAGCACTATGGAAGAAAGAGACTTGGGGGTCATCATTGACCACAAGATGAACATGAGCCTGCAGTGCGATGCTGCGGCTAGTAAAGCGACCAAAACGCTGGCTTGCATCCATAGATGCTTCTCAAGCAAATCCCGGGACGTCATTCTCCCCCTGTACTCGGCCTTAGTGAGGCCGCAGCTGGAGTACTGCGTCCAGTTTTGGGCTCCACAATTCAAAAAGGATGTGGAGAAGCTTGAGAGAGTCCAGAGAAGAGCCACACACATGATCAGAGGTCAGGGAAGCAGACCCTACGATGACAGGCTGAGAGCCATGGGGCTCTTTAGCCTGGATAAGCTCAGGCTCAGGGGTGATTTGATGGCCACCTACAAGTTTATCAGGGGTGACCACCAGTATCTGGGGGAACGTTTGTTCACCAGAGCGCCCCAAGGGATGACGAGGTCGAATGGTCACAAACTACTACTACAAGATCATTTCAGGCTGGACATAAGGAAGAATTTCTTTACTGTCCGAGCCCTCAAGGTCTGGAACAGCCTGCCACCGGAGGTTGTTCAAGCACCTTCATTGAACACCTTCAAGATGAAACTGGATGCTTATCTTGCTGGGATCCTATGACCCCAGCTGACTTCCTGCCCTTTGGGCGGGGGGCTGGACTCGATGATCTTCCGAGGTCCCTTCCAGCCCTAATGTCTATGAAATCTATGAAACTGGCTGCAAAATCTGCGGTAATAAAAATTTATGTTGGTCATGTGGACGACCACCAACCTATCAACACTGGAAATCCTAAACATAAAAGGAACAACCATGCGGATGCTTTGACCCGGCCAGTGTTGGAGTGTCAAACCGATTTTTTAGCCAACTGGATACACCAGCAATCAGAACATGTGGGAAGGGACTCGGCCTATGCCTGGGCAGCTGCACATGACTTGCCCATAACGCAGAGTAAAACCACATCAGCGGCAGCGCAGTGTCCGCAATGTCAATTGGCACGAAAGCCCTTGAACAAACGGCTCGGCCATATCCCCAGGGGGCACAGACCTGCTAAAAAATGGCAAGTTGACTATATTGGGCCACTGCCAACAGTAAATCATTATCACTATGCTTTGATGGCCATTGACACTTTCTCCGGATATGGGATTGCTGCACCAGTCCGGAAGGCAGATGCCTCGTCCACCATCCATGTATTGGAGGCACATCTTGTCCATATTCACAGAATACCCCATAAGATTTCCTCTGATCAAGGTACACACTTCACTGCATTGCTTACCCAGCAATGGGCAGCTGGATTTGGCATTACTTGGACATTTCATATGCTGTACCACCTGCAGGAAGCAGGCCTCATTAAAAGATGAAACGGTCAACCGAAACAACTATTAACCAAAACATTGGGCCCGACCCTCCTGGGGTGGCCCTCTCACCTGCCTAAAACAGTGGCTACCTTTAATAATAGAGAACTTGTCAAAGGACAATCACCTATGAATAGGATGCATGGATGCGGGAAGAAAGGGGTGGAGGAGGGAGCACTGAGAAAGACAATGTTCCCATTGACCATAAAACCAATACAGAACCATAAACCTTTTTTGATTCCCGCCTCCATGACTATTGGCTCAGTGGGTATGGATTTAGCAGCACCTGAAGCAGGTACATAGGATGTGGGACAGATGGCAGTAGTACCTTTGAATTGGTCTGTGGATTTACCTCCTGGCTGGTTTGGGCAAATACAATCTCGGTTGGGGCTTGCGGCTCGAGGGGTGGTGACCGAGGGAGGTGTGCTAGACCCAGACTACCGGGGGGGAAGTGAAGGTCATACTGTACAATCAGGGGGAAACGTCTTTTATCTGGGAAAAAGGGGATCGAATAGCCCAACTATTGCTTCTACCTGCTCCCTTTGTGTCTGTTAATGGTCAGATATCAAGTTCTTCAAAGGTGCGGCATCAGGATAGCTCTGAGTCTATGGGGCAACGGGTGTGGGTAACCCAACCTGGGAAGGATCCTATACCCGCTGAACTCATAGCCGAAGGAGAAGGTAATACTGATTGAATAGCACCTAGGGGTGGGAATCGATACCATTTGAGACCTAGGGACCAATTGAAAGCAAGGGGATTATAACCCTTAGCATTCAATCCAGATGATGGCCCAGTGGCATGTTGAAGATGCTGTTGGGTGGACTGCTTGGCTAGTGGCTACCTTCTCTGGACTGACAACATTAATCAGACTGGAACACGCTATATGGTAGAGCCTCTTTGGAAGAAACCTGTTTTTGCTATGCATCACTTTAACATTGTCATGTACTGTTTTGTGTGTTTGTCTTGCTTGTATCTCTGCAGAAATGCAGTCTTTGCAGCTACCTACCAATACCACGGGGAATGGGTAGGTGCACCTCAAAATCGCATTTCTGGCTACTATACATACCCCCCTGATTTGCGGTCCTGTCTCTTTTTAAATTTAAATGTTGATAGCATCTCATGTAAGATAGGACCATTGCCTGGGAAAGGGTGGGGGACTTTGTATTGTAATGAGACAGTTACAATAAACTTTTCCTTTGCTATTGGGGGCCCCCCCATTAAATGTACCACCATCAAGCAACTATGGCTAACAAAGAGAGAAGTTCAGCAGAGCCTAAAAAACTTATCCAGAAGTTGGGAGAGCGGATTCGGGAGTAAAACCCTGATTACCCAAGTTTCTCCAAACTCCACCCTGATTTGTTATAATACAAGCATCATAACAGGGAGGGGATGGTGGGTTCAACTGCTTGATGTTAGGCACCAACCTAGCGTGCCCACCTGGAAACCCCACATAGCTAGGGTTAGGTCAACCTGTTGCACCATGTGGCAAGGACCTCGCATCCATCATGCTCAGTATACCATCAATACAACCAGGGTAGACCTTCGAAAATCAAAAAAGGAATGTGCTCTCTGGTTGAACCATGCATTGAGAGTTAAAAGAGACATGAGTGATACTATCCTAAGGGGAATTGGAGCAGGCACAGGGGTGGTCAATAGCTTTAACAATGAAACCTTATCAAATAAATTGAGTAAATTGGGCTCACTTGATGGACAGGCCTTAAAATTAATAGGCTCCTGGGGACACCCTTATTGCCTTGGTTGACCGGGATTCATTTAGTTGAAACTTATCATCTTTGGCAATGGGTTAACCAGACCGCTCTTGAAATAACTGGCATCTTAAAGAAGCAATCCACCTTTCAAAATGCCACCTTGTGTATGCTTTGGCAACTGCAAGCATATCAGCTTTATCATAATTTAAGAGCTGTCATACAAGGATCCTCAGGGTCAGAATGGCAGAAGGCCCTGGGGATACAGTTTGAGGGGTGGCTGCAACCCCTTCCTCAGTACACCCAGTGCAATACCAAATCTTGCACTGTGGAGTTTAAACTAGCCATTAATCAAACCTGGCCTGCCGTGTGGTGTGAAATGCAAATATTCCCCCAGTTGTTTGAAGATCAATGGTGGGTCCCCACGTTTGAGGGTCCCCACGTTGATTTAATGAATAGGACTCATCGCATAAATGATTGTGAGAATTGGCCGGAGGGATAGGTGTGCCCTGCTCATAACCATTTGTATGAGCCATGTACCTACAGTCATGACCCATGTAATTGTAGGTGGGAACACTGATGGTTACAAGAGACCCTCGCATATGACTTAAGGAATGGGACAGCTTGTGTGTTTTCTCCTAACCCGATTCAGTGGAATGGGGACAATGTCTCCTCACCCCCTGTGTGTGAGTGCCGCCACCAGGTGAAGATTATTACTAACCTCCGTACCAAGGAGAGCATCCCCTTCCTTAATGTCTCATATGAAGCCATGCACTCTACCCTCCCCATTCCTCTGTGGTTATACCTGCTAAGGTTTCTTTTACACAGCTTGAGCAGCTACTGGACCAGCATGAAAAAATCACTCGCCAGCTCCTAAAGATAGCTACCACCATTGCCTGAACCAGAGTCCTGATAATGACCCAGCGTGGTGAACTACTGAGAATCACACAAGAAGAGCACGACCTTACAGTGCATCATTGGTGGGACATTTTTAAAGGGTGGCCCCCTAAACCGAATGTTGTACTGAATTTTCTATTGCATCCTATTGTTGTTATTTGTTTTGTAGCCGTATACTTGTTATTATGGACATGCTTTTTGTATCTGTGCATTCAGTCTCTTGCCCATTTGTATAACATTCAGCGTATGTGAACTGGTTAGGACGACTGCAAGTTAGACCTCAACATGTTTGGTGGTCTATCTCACAATCGAGGGGTGGACTGTAATAGTAAGGGTTTTGCTTAATGCTCATAGCAAGAGTTTTGTATGCTGACTCCATAGTAGGCCGGTATTATACCATGTAGCTTTTTGCTTTGTGAGAGTGACCGAACCATGAACCTAGACAGTAGAATGTTGTAATACAGTGGAATGTGGTAAACACCAGGTGTGTTGGATCACGACTCATCCCCAAATTCTTAGCTTGAGATAACCAAATCTCTAGTTCGAGATAACGTTATTTACTCCAGACTATATAAATGGTATATTCTTAATTTACAGGAGTTCCTCACACTCTGGCAAGAATCCTGACTTGCGCAGCGCCTGGCACAGGCTATCGCATCCCCGGGATCAAGACACTCCGGGGCCAGGGGAACTATGCGGGGTAGCAGCTGCTGCCTTAAATAAAGCTTTGCAAGAGTGAGAACAATCGTGAGTACATCCTGTGTTCAAGCGCGGGGAATCTTCTGAATCCAGTAGTTCATTCTAAGACACCTATAAACACCTTTTGCTGCTACTTTATGGAAAGGAGCATGTGAAAATGGTATCAGAACACATAAGTTTAAATATCATATCAGATTTCAAATTTTAGATGACCCCAAATCATTAAATTCTATACATGAAAAATTATACATTTGCTATAATTTTCCACATTATATATAATCTAATTGCTGAGTATCTTATATTCATCTCCACCACCATTGTGGCCGAAAGGCAAGTGGCAGGAGCTCAGGCATCTTGACCCCCACCCCTTGCCCCCTGCCAATGCCTGCACTCCCAGGCCCCAGCCCTCCTGATTCTGGCTCCAGCTCTGGCAGGGAGCATGGAGCACAGGGTGGCAGCAGCAGCTGCAGCTCTAACCCCTGGGGCTTGAGCTGGGATCACAGCTGGAGCCACAGGAGCTTCCCTGCCATGGTACAGTCTCCCTTGTGCCTTCTCCCTGCACTGCATTGTCTCCCCTGGGCCACCCCCACTTCCCTGCACTGTGTGGTCTCCTCCACACTGTAACCCCTGCACTGCTTGGTCTCCCCTACACTTTGCCCCATTGCACCACATAGTCTTTCTCATGCTTCCCACTGGCACTGTGCAGGTTCTCCTGTGCTGCCCCTCTCTGCACCATATGTTCTCCCCTTTGCTTCCCTTCCCTGCACTTTGCAGTTGCCCCCAGGTCCCCTCCCACCATATGAGTCACCCTGGCTCTGGCCAAGTAGCAGTGTCAATGACTCCATTCCCAGCCTGACCTACACTCAAATCCAAAATGAAGCTTTCCTTGAGCGTGTGTGTCACGCCCCCCCCCACCCGTGTTGAAATGAGGGAAGAAAAACACGTCTTGGATTTGAGTAAATACAGCAGTGTACTTCATGCCCTGAACCTAATTGTAAAAAGGCGCATTAGGATAGATAGGTGACCTGGGTGAACAGAGATTCTGTGGTCCATGGATACTGCTGTAATTTTAGATGCCTGTGGGGGAGTCAGAAGCTGGAAAGGGAGTTGAATGCTATTCCCAAACCACAGAAACATAACCCAAGGTGACACAAGTACCTCTTATCTCCACATGCAATGGAAATAATAACCAGCCAAACAGCATGAAACCTTCATATCCCTTAAAGATCAAGGACAGAAGGCTCTTAATTAAGAGCCACTGAAACAGAACAGTGCTTGTTTTTGCCCAAAGCCTAATTAAAGACAAAGCTATGGAAAATATGGCTGGGAAATCGGAGTGATAAAGGCAAATACAATGGCCCATAGGACATTTCCACTGGACATCTTACAAACTCATACACATTTCTGGCTTCGGAAGACTATTTTCAATAGTAGAATCCACAAGATACCGCTTACAGGAGAAGCTAGCACAAGAGTGATAATGGATCGGCTTCAAAAAGAATCAGGGGTACACTGTGTGGCAGGAATATCTCCACCACTGAATCACCAATTCTACACAAAAGGGAGAGAACTTTATCACTCAGACAGAATGCCAAAATTGCCACCCCATTTCCTCACATGCTTGCAGCTCAGCACTATGGAAGTGATTCACAGATGGAAATGCCAACACTGATTTACTTCTTTTGTCTCTCTCAGTTTACTTGTGTACAAGTGTATGTTGGGAACCTGAGACATGGCTAATTTGGGCATTTCCTATTCATACACTTTTGAGTATTTGGGGTTTAAGAAGAAACAGTAAATGAAGTTGGGTCCCATGCGGTGGCCTAGAGTGCACAAACCCCAGATCACAGTAGACCTAAATTCTGCAACCACATTTCTAGACTCTGAAGTGCTCAGGTGCAGCAATCTGGGAATCATGAGAAAGATTTATAAAAACAAACAAAACAAGACAAGACAGAGGCAGGAAGATTTTAATAAATAATAAAGCGTACAATCAGTACATTGTCTGATATTGCTTTTATATGGAATATAATTTATTTTACACTGTCTTGCCTTTTTAGTTAATGATTGCCATAGATTTTTGGATTGTCAAAGTATAACTGCCGTGTATATCTTTGGGAATATCTATATGACTGCAAGACAAGGGTGTACAGAGACACTCAAGCAAGCTGTTTGTACTGGCTCTGGTACTAGAAATGGCATAGCCACATTAGCACGGCACTGTGTTGGCCATCTAATTACATCTGCTAAGAAGTTAAGTTGTTTAAGTATCCATGAGCAGTGCTGTCTTGAACTGTGTAGTACGTGAGGGTCGCACCCAAAGAGTCGTGGTGGATGGGTTGATCTCAACCTGGAAGGGTGTGGGCAGTGGGGTCCCGCAGAGCTCGGTCCTTGGACTGATACTCTTTAATGTCTTCATCAGTGACTTGGACGAGGGAGTCAAATGTACTCTGTCCAAGTTTGCAGATGACACAAAGCTATGGGGAGAAGTGGACACACCGGAGGGCAGGGAACAGCTGCAGGCAGACCTGGATAGGTTGGACAAGTGGGCAGAAAACAACAGGATGCAGTTCAACAAGGAGAAATGCAAAGTGCTGCACCTAGGGAGGAAAAATGTCCAGCACACCTACAGCCTAGGGAATGACCTGCTGGGTGGCACAGAGGTGGAAAGGGATCTTGGAGTCCTAGTGGACTCCAAGATGAACATGAGCCGGCAGTGTGACGAAGCCATCAGAAAAGCCAATGGCACTTTATCGTGTATCAACAGATGCATGACGAATAGGTCCAAGGAGGTGATACTTCCCCTCTATAGGGTGCTGGTCAGACTGCAGTTGGAGTACTGCGTGCAATTTTGGGTGCCACACTTCAAGAAGGATGCGGATAACCTGGAGAGGATCCAGAGAAGGGCAACTCGTATGGTCAAGGGCTTGCAGACCAAGCCCTACGAGGAGAGACTAGAGAAACTGGACCTTTTCAGCCTCTGCAAGAGAAGGTTGAGAGGCGACCTTGTAGCTGCCTATAAGTTCATCACGGGGGCACAGAAGGGAATTGGTGAGTATTTATTCACCAAGGCGCCCACGGGGGTTACAAGAAACAATGGCCATAAGCTAGCAGAGAGCAGATTTAGATTGGACATTAGGAAGAACTTCTTCACAGTTCGAGTGGCCAAGGTCTGGAACGGGCTCCCAAGGGAGGTGGTGCTCTCCCCTACCCTGGGGGTCTTCAAGAGGAGGTTAGATGAGTATCTAGCTGGGGTCATCTAGACCCAGCACTCTTTCCTGCTTATGCACGGGGTCGGACTCGATGATCTATTGAGGTCCCTTCCGACCCTAACATCTATGAATCTATGAATCTATGTGAGTTAGCACTTTCACAGTTCGCTCAGGGTAACTCTGTATGGCACAGCAACTAGATGCATTGGCTGCATCCACACAGATGTGGATACTTGGTTCTCCAGGGACAACTACCAGCGACACACTTTGTGCTGCCACTAGTTGGCCCCAGGGAATACCTGTGCCAAGTGCTTTCTGGCATGTGACAATTTACCCCTTGGTGGGGTAGAGGAGGCTGTGGCCAGCACTTGGCTGGCCCCAGAAGCCTTACTTGGGGTCCTGGGGGCCTCCTGGAGCTGTAACAGCAGCAATCCTGCAGCTCAGAGCCTGGCTGGCAGCTGGAGTGTAGCTCTGGCTGGCCAGGCTCCAGTTTTGAGCAGTGCACATTGCCCCTACGTGCACTGCTCTGCTTTTGTACAGGTATTTTTGACCTCTGGATATCCAGGGTCAAACCCCTCTCCCCCACCCTTCTCCCCTGCCGTATGAAGAATGCCTGAGTATGTGGTATGTGGTGCAGCAGATGTGTCTGAGGTGCCACAAACCACACAGCCATACTCATCTAGACAAGGCCATCCTGTACATTTGGCAGCTATAACAGCCCAAGCACTTAGAATAGGGATATTAGGTTTTCAGATGTAGATAAGAACATTTGCTGTGCATTTTTTCTAAAATAATCAACAGAGAAATAATTAAGAAGGTCAAGATGCAAGTTAATGACCCAGAGAGATTAATCAAGCTATATACCTCTTTCTGAATGACAGCTTTAAGGAAGGGTGTCAAAGATATGGCCCCACACGTTGCACCTGTTATTCAAGGACAGTACGGCATGTACCCTGGAATGGCGAAGTGGCTACAGTGTGCAGCACAGCCCTGGAGTGGCGGAGCAGTCACTGTGGATAGCAGAGCCCTGGAATGGCCAGAGCAGGACCGCACTGTGTGCAGCACTCACTTTGGCTGCTCTAGGCCACCCCTGGCTTTAGGCTTTCTTTGGACTCAGGAAGGCAAACATTCATCAACAGCATTCACATTTTTATGAGTTTCTGCAATAAAAACTTTTTTTTTAAAGAAGATGAAACTAGGAGCATAATTTTGTGTAAAGAGTTGTGCTGTGGTGAATTCCAGAAGTGCAAAATACAAACTGTTTCCTAAAACAGTGCTTTTTAACCTGTGGTCCACAGATCCTTGGGGGCCCACAAAAGACAGCTATGATCAATCACAAGTATGTGAATACTCACACTTACAATTCAAGGGGGTCTACATCTTCATTAAAACAATTTTTAGGGGTTCAAAAATAAAAAAAATGTTTGAAAACATAGATATTGTTGTATCCTAATCTTACACTAGTTCTAATACATATAGGAATTCTATAGTTCCCATACATACATAAATATATATGTCGGAACAAGCACTCTGGGGAGAAAGAAAGAATACCTCCATATGATTTTTTTTTAGGGAGTTTAAATCAGACCTCTGATACCTTTGTATTAATTTACTGATGCTGGTGACTTTGAAACATTTGGCTTTTAGGCATTACTTTGTAAAAGAATATTTTACATAAAGAGTTTAAAAATAAATAGCTAAAATAGTAAAAAATGCTTAAGGGGAGTAATAATAAGCATACATATTCAGGACTTGGAGACAAAAGGTAAGAATTTACTGTACCCTTTTACAAGTAAATTAAATTAACTTCAGCTTGTTAGGCGAGTATTCACTGCTGAAAAACAGATGTTTTGCATTACAAATGTTTGCAGACAAATTAAGGTCTTGGATGAGAATTTTGGTTTTCTTATAAATACATTTAATCACACTAAAGAAAGTGTTATGTTATGTTTTCTTCCGTCTGGAACAATTCTAAGGCATAGTGAGAACTTACAGCTTCCACTGGTTACAAAGGAAGTCTAGGGCACTGCAGCTTGGGGCCCCAAAGTCAATGAAAGTAGGTAAGCTCTCAAAAATAAGCCTCTCTCAACTTTAACATATGCAGCATAGTAGATTTTAGCAAACTGTGTGACCTTTGTCAATTTCTTTCATTAGTAAGAGACAAAGATTTAACAAAATGATCAGATTACTACTTTTTAAGAAGTTAATTTATTTGACATTTCTTTCATCCAGGGAGCTCTGGTGTTATGTTCATTAAGTTGGGTAGGTTTCACAATGTTACTGTGGTTACTACTAACTAAATGTCAGTGCTGGCACAAAGATAGCTACAATGGCCTCACTGTGAACAAGAGAAGAAATCTACATAAGTATCTTATGAAGCTACTGCAAGTAAAATATTTCAGTACAATGTACTTGTAAGTAGAGCTAGTACAGACCATAAATTATACTGGAAAAACTAGATTTTCTGTTTCCATCATATTATACTTAAACGAGTGCCAACATTATTCTTTCATTCAAACAACAAAAGGAGGGATACAGAATATCTACACTTATTTAGGCTAATTCTGATTAATTCACTTACCCCACATTATGAAAAAGTCTAAGGAAAAGGTTAGGGATTTTAAAAGCAAATACAGAGAACACCTTAGGATAGGAGTCAATTACATTTACTTGATGAAGAGTTTAGTTGTTAAAACGTGTCATTTCAGGAGCTCACCCCCAAGCCAACCATGAATTCAAGTTGAATTCATCATATCATTTCAGCTGAACTTTTTATTCACAAATTTGAACAGATTTCCAAAACAAAGGAGGAAATGGCAACCCCCAGGATACATGTTCCTAGAGGGATGTTCTCCTTGTGTCAAATAGCCTAGATGGTTAGTCCATTGTGGTAAGGTGCCCCCTTTGGCTGGGTACCCTGTCAATCTTTAGTCCTCACCTGGCAACCCTTACTAACTGCCACTGTGGGTCATCTGGTGGTCTGCCTCTTCTGAGATTTAGCCATCTAGCCAGGTTACACTTATCCCTGTTTTTACCAGGATTTTAATTGTGCACCAAATTTGATTTTGTCAACAAAATCCAAAAAATACAGTCCCACACAACACTATTTCTGCATATCCCACCTTGGTTCCTCTTCAGTTCCTCTTTTTCTTCAGAGTCTTGAGGCCCAAGGCTTCTCCCTGTAGCCCCTTGTTTGGGTCTCACTTGCCCTATTTGTTAGGGCCCAACACAGGAACCAGCTTACCTTCTAAATGATCTTCTTTCTCACTCAGGCCTCTCTCCCAGTTGAACTCTTTTAACAGTTTTTAACCAAAAGTTAAATCCTTTCCACAAGTGGCTCTGAAGATTAGTGGAGCTCCCCAGCTTCTACTAAACTCTTCCTTGCTAACATGTGACTTATATAGCCCATCACAGGCACTGACCATGGAGACAGGAGACCAAGGCTCTCAATTCCTTTCTTTTCCTGAGGAGATATTATCCACAAATTCTTCCTCCCAAGAAAGTGCTATAACTTTCATGATATGGGGCTTTCTGGTTCTGGCTGCTCACAATCTCTTCAGTTGCTACTGGTCCAGCTTGTGGACTTAAATATTCTTTGAAGCAGAGACTGGACTCAATTGGTCCACTTGCCAAGTTAATTCCCTAACCATCAAGTTCTACTGTTACTTTCTCCCCAGTTGGATAACAATTTAAATACTTTATACAAAGTAGAACAGTGTGAACAGAGGAACCAAGTGCAACCCATCCCATAAAATGTATATATTTGGGGTCAAGCTGAACCAAATACTCGTAAAGATTTTTAGTTTGGTAACTGAACCAAGAACCATTTTTTTCACAGAGTCCTATTTGTGATCTCTTAGTTACATTTGTTTAAACTGAGAGGTTCTGATTATTCCAACAATGCATGACAAATTTTTTTAAAATTTGAAGTCCCCCAACATCCATTCTTATTAATCCTCTTAGTCAAGAAGATAACATACATTTTCACAATTTAAAATCATGATCATTTTCAAAATTTTGGTTACAAATAAGTCATTTTGGTAGCAAGAGGAAACAGATATTTTTTGTGAAATATTTCAAAGAAAGTATACTCATTCATTTCCCAAAATGTAATCCTTGACATTTTTATGGATTGGGAGATCCAAAGTTACCCTTGTTAGAGCTGTGAAAGAAAAACGTTAAAAAACCATCATTCACACTTAATTTGATTCTGCTTCAAAAAGTGTATGACAAAATAAGATTGGATATTTCTATTGACATCTCTTTGATAAACACCTGCAAAATAGGAGTTAATCTACTGAAATATTTTTCACATTTTTATAACATGACAAAATGTAAGAGATTTGATTGTCTCTGTAGAACATGGAAGTCTAAGTGCAGTATGATCAGTGCTTAGAAATCATGTTTAATACTCCACCATACTATTACTAGAAGCACTCAGCTGACCATAGAAAGTTGAAAGTATTACTTTATAAACATGTTTAGAGGATTAAACTACCCCCTTTGTCTTTATTTAGCCAAGTTACAATACATTTCTACACAAAAGATAAAGCTTTCCAAATCACTACAAAGTGTGAGAAGCTGTAAACCAGTAAGGGAGGGGAAAAACAGGGTGGGTCCAGATCTTAGAGAAAAAACTGCTGAATCGTTTTTTTTCTGAGATGGAGGAATGATTACGGTAAAACTGAGAGGTTTAGCTCCCACATATTTGGAAAATTTTCTACTATGTGCCTTGAAGATTTCATGAAGACAAGATAGGAAAAACTGCAAAATTTCTTCTGATGGACATTTAATTTTACTCCAGCTTAGGCTCCTACTGTTGATGCTTGCTTAGCACACCATTTCCAAGTCCAATGCAATTTTTTGAATAAATGGAAATCACAACTGGCTATTTATATAGTAGAGAACCAGAATCATTAAATGATCCTGTAAGATTAGAGAACAAGAAAAATGTTTTTGACTACGTTCATGTTGTTATACATAATCATGGGACAATTTCATCCCGATTATAATGACAGAAAACAAACAAACCAAAAAACCCAAATTCTTGTGACTATCACACTAATAGTGTGAATTTCACAATAATATTAGAATAGGATGCCATATCTGATAGTCTATACATGTTTTAATGAAAGAAGAAAAACATTTTTTGTTCTTTAAAAAAAAAGTTTCTAGCCAAGTGATACATTTTAAAAGGAAAGGCTACTTTAAATTTTTTGTGACAATGTAGAGAGCAACCTTTATATTCTTTGTCTTGAGCAAACATGGAAATAGCACAACTTTAAAAAATATAAAGTAGTAGTGAAATTTAAAAATTAAAATGATAAAATTTAATATTTTTTTCTCTTACTCCTGACATACTTATTCAGTTGCATTTTTTCTAGACATTAGGACATAAAGGTGCTTGTACTGTAATTACAAAACATCATATTTAAAATGCATTATGTCCTACAGCACTTAGCCTTGACAAACAATTACCAGATATCACATTCAACAGAATACAAAAAGCAATCTTTATTGCAAGGTTAAAATTAGTCTTCAAACAATAGGTGCTTTCAAAGCAATTCCAAACCCTGAACTGCTTTATATCAGTTTCTGAAAGAAATAAAGGAAAGAGGAGAAAGGAAACTGGAGGTGTTTGTGGGGGGCGAGGGGGAATGTCAATGCTCTATATGGGCATATATTTTATGAAATTTGTGACAGAGCTTTAAATGGTTTAACCTGATTAAATCTTTGTTATTTAAATTTCCTTTTATTCCCAAAGATGCACAGACATAAATTTGCCTATATAGTTCTTGAGGTTAAAGGTAACATCTGTATTAAGACCGTCTTGACTTTTGTTTCTGGTGCATACTTCCTACATCTTAAAGTTTTGATCTGGTAAACCATGTGATCAATGAATGTTTGTTCCAAGCTATTGCTGAGATGGAGCATTTTTGGTACTTGTCTCAATCAACACCTTTTTTTCCCCTAACAAAAGGAACATAACAATTTTTTCCTAACCTAAAACATCCCAGATGCTCTAAGGAAAGTATGCAGCTATGTGATGACCTATTTCTATACTTCTGGAAACAAAATGTACATTTTTTTCTTTACTTCAAAGGTAAACTCTAGTAATAGATGTGCATGGACACTAAGAGCCAGATCCAAAGATGGATCCAGGATCCTCCATGTTATATGCCAGAGTGCTGAGTTACTGTGGCATTTGACCCTTGGAGTTGAAAATCCAAGGCTCAGACTTAGTTGCTTAGGCTTCCCATAAAGTGCATGGTGAAAGTTAGGTGCTTCAGACAGGCAATCCAAAACATGCACATGCTGAAAGGGGAGCTGCTGAGAGTCAATAGGAAACTACTCTGGAAAAGAACAGGGCAGGGCTCACTCTTTTTAAAATCTGCTGCCAGAGGAGGGAATGATACCTACCTTGTGCATAGCAGATTAGGGGTTAGAACATTCACTCACTGATATGTGGTTAGGCTGTCCAAATTGAAAGGATTTGTGTGAACCTCCATCTTCTCAGGAGAATGACCAAAACCAGGGGTGGGCAATTATTTCAGATGGAGGGCCGCTTACTGAGTTTTGGCAAGCCATCAAGGGCTGCATGACAGGCAACTAGGAGCAGACAAATATTAATTTTCTAAAATTTTTAGGGGCCCTGTGGGATGGATAGAATGGCTTAGTGGGCGGCATCCAGGCCATGGGCCGCATTTTGGACACCCCTGACCTAAACCATCATGTTATAGAATAAGGTAGGAGGGAGTGCTCTCCAGCCTTGCTGTTGAAGTTCGGGCACTGCAGCAAAGAATTCAAGATTCATGGAACCACAGAGAGCAAGCAAGAGGAAGCCTGACACAGTAGTATAGGTGTAGGACATTAAAGTAGGAGTCCTGGATTTTGAGTCCTGTTCCCATTGCTTTTTTGCTATAAATTTTCATTAATAGTCAGACAAAAAAACTATCTACT
This sequence comes from Alligator mississippiensis, assembly GCF_030867095.1. Taxonomy (NCBI): domain Eukaryota; kingdom Metazoa; phylum Chordata; order Crocodylia; family Alligatoridae; genus Alligator; species Alligator mississippiensis. The sequence goes on from NC_081828.1 coordinate 36,007,335, forward strand.
TCTGGAAGCAGAGGCTATAACTCAGGACTCATCCCTCCAAACTGCATGTCCTGAGCAGCAGGTTACAGGCACACCCTTTTTTACTTGTTCTCTCATATCTAATGAATATTATATTCCTGGCTGCGAAGTGGCATTGCTTCAAAAGGGAGCATGGGCGACTGGTGCCTCCCAAGTCAGGGGGGGAACCAGATCGCCAACAGAGTGAGTGTCCCTAAGCCGACCAGGAGGAGGGGGGAGTCCCTCAGCAGCCAATTGCCAACCAGGGGGAGGAGTTCCCCAGTGGTTGATCACCAATTGAGGGGGTGAGGGGCAGCACACTTCCAGCAGCACTTCCAGTTTCGCGGCTGGTGCTTCCAGGGGGTGCACCCCTATGTGTCACCAATGAAAGGGAGAGTGGAAGGTACCCTTACCCAGCAAGCCTGGTGGTTTGGGCAGTGGCCTTGGAGGTGGAAAATGTAGATTTGGAGACAACAGATTAGGATGAAGATAGCCTAGAAGCCAGGTCTCATACTTCCTGAGTGAATACTCTAATCACCAGAGCTGCCTATACACATACTCATTGGGGTTCTAATTAGAATGTTCCAGCGTTGATGCAGCATCATGTATATTAAGCCCCCGCATGTTTTAAAATGGCCATGGGACACATTAACTAAACCTCATAGAATGACATTTAGATAAAGTAGCCTGAAGCCATTTAAAAATGCATGGGGCAGGGGTGGGGGGGCTTCATACACATGATAGTGAGGTTTTTTAATTAGAGTGGCTACATGGAAACCACTCTAAAATGTCCTTCCACCTCTGAGCACATGTATAGGAAGCCTAGGTTATTGCACAGAAGTTGAGTCCCACCTCCTTCTCCAGCTGTGTTTTAGTTTACAAAAAAAAAAAAAAGTGCTGGGACTGATATTCATTATGCATGTTCTGAGCATGCTGCCTGATCACACCCCATAAGGGTGCTCATATACCTTGTTTCTGGATCCCAAGTTGGGCTCATACATGAAGCAAGTGGCTAGCTTCTTAGTCTGAGGCAAGTCTGAACAAGCAAATAAAACAGAATTGCAGGCATTTAGGGAACTTTTAGAATAGAAAGGGAGGTGCCTACCAGGTGTCTCCAAGGATAGTCACTGAGCAAGAGTTTTCTGAATTGCAATTTTAGCTTTCGATGCTTAAAGTCATCCTGGGTGCCTGTACATGAGACGTGTTAATGAGCATTAGCTTAATTTAATGCACATTACAGGCATGTGTCTATACGTGTATGCCCTTAATGCACATTAAAAATGGTGAAATTAGACTAATTTTGCCTAAATTTAATACCTGCTAATGCAGGTATCAGATTTAGGCATGATTAGTTAAAGTGCATTAATGCACATGCAGACATGACCCAGCACTAATTTTAGTGCCAGGTCTGCCCAGCCACTAGAAACACATGGCAAGGCTGCAGGGATTTGGCACTAACTTTACTGCCAAGTCCTTGCACATGGAGACACCTGCCAAGAATCACTTAATGTGCATTAGCTTAATGCTGAGCATGCAGCCTCACAGGCTCTCATAGATGTGCACACTGGAATGCCTGCTCCGTGCAAACTAGCAGAGGGCCTCAGCCTCTCCCCATCGTGCAACGAGGTCTGCGGTCTCCTCCTGGGACCAGCTGGGGTCCCAGGAGGCAGTGTTTAGCCTTGGGGAGGGCACCAGCATGTCTCCCTTGACAGTTCGCTGGGCCTCCGTGTGAATTGTCCTGGTGCTGGCGGGCCAGAGCAGGTGCCTCCAGTGCCCAGCGCAAGGGCATAGCACAGTATCCAGGCAGGCTGCTGCAGGTGGCCTGGGGCCAGTTGGAGCAGGTGTTCCAGGGTACTGGTGGGCCTGGCAAGCATCTGAAGCACCCAGCCCAGGGGCATGGCATGGGTCTAGCAGCTATGCAATGATGTGATGCCAGGGAGAGGCACCGGGGTGTAGATAAGATGCTGTGGCTTGCCTGAGACTGCTGCAAGACACACAGTGGCCAGAGGCTGGCTGCAGATGGCTTAGGGATCCAGTGTACCCGCAGGCTTTTAGGGGCCTAGGGCAGGCAAAAAGCCACCCCAGCTCATTTACTCATGAGTAGATTTGCTACTTGTATTTATAAGTAGTAAATTTACGCATGATTAGAGCAATTTACTGTGCAGTAAACATCTGCACATGTAGGCAGTGATGCTTACTGCACAGTAATTTGCACTAATCTTGAGTAAAGTATCCCATGTAGATGCGCCCTATGAGAATTAACCAGGTTTGTGAAGCATCCCATAAAACATATTCATAATCAACACACGGCATCTTGAAGTTATTGAAAGTACCATAACTGAGTTTCTTTCTAGTTATGTGTTCTGCTGCTAATTTAATTTAGCAGCTATGTTACAGCATCTCAACTCACTCATATGGAGTGCCCTGCTCTGCTGGCAGAAGCAGGTGTTTTGCTGCCAGAGCTATACCAGAATGCTGTAGCAGCAAAAAAAAAGGTTCTACTGGCAGGACTATGTTCCCATGGGGACTTTGCCAAGTTCCTTCAGCTACCTACCTCTAACCAACAAAGTTATGCTCGCATAACTATATAAGGTAGGATATACCTGAGTAATATTCACCATGCTCAGTCAACACTACATTGTTTGCAGTCCTTTTCAGTGCAGAACTTATTTATCAGCAGCTGTGGAGCATCCCTGCTGACCCCCAGCACAGCCGGAGGTGAGTGAGGCCCATGGTGGGAGGGGGCTAGCTTAGCTCAGCTGTGGGGAGGCAGCTGAGAGCGGCCAAGGAGAGCCTTGCCCAACCCCAGCTCCTACTTCGCTGAGCCACGCAACCAGAGCCACACGAACAGGACGTGCAAACAGGTGAACTTGTCTGCCCGTGCGCATGATTTAGCGTGGGAGTTTGCACAGAAGGGTGAGCAGGAGGGCCCGAGGCTCTGCCAGTGAGCCCCTAGGGTAGGTAGTCACAGTATCAGCCAGACTACCACTGGTACAATGTGGTAAAGCATTGCTGGACCTGGTACTGGGGATGAACTAATCAGTGACCTAAGAATTGATGGAAAGCTGGGTGATAGTAACCATGAGATGATCACCTTTACTATCCATCATAAGGCTGGCAAGTCAGTCAGCAATGCAGAAGTCCTCGACTTTAAGAAAGCCGACTTTGATAAGCTCAGGAGGCTTATTGTCGAGGCCCTAATGGACCACGACTCAACAGGAAGAGGAGTCCAAGAGAAGTGGCTGCTTCTCAAGGGAGCGATCCTGACAACTCAAGGGACATCTATCCCATCTCAGAGGAAGGGTAGTAAAAGGGCACAGCAACCCCCTTGGCTCAGCACACGCTGCACTCCAAGGATCCCCTCAGAGTCTGAGACCTCCCCCTCTGGCACGTCTGATGTCTCCACTCAGACAGAACCCATGGTTCTGGGCTCCACACAGATGGGCCAATGGCTCTCAGCTGTGGGGGCTGCCTACCATGATTCCAGGTACTTGGGACTGGGAGCATAGCCACCTCCCCTTGCAAGGCCTGCTCCACTTCAGTCTCGGAGGCGCCAGATAGAAAGGCTCCAGACCACAGTCCAGAGACTGTATGCTATCAGGGAAGGTGAGCAGAAGATCAACACCTACTGCCAGGCCCTTCACCCAATGATGGCCAAGGGTTGACCAAGGTCACCCTCCAGGACAAGGGAGGACTTGAGGCTTTGGCTTCCACGGTCACAGTCAGCTCTTTCATGAGAAAGGCAGTGGTCTGCTGGGAAGAGATGGCCTCCACCTCACTGTGTTGGGGAGGAGGCTCTTCTCAGTCAGAATGGCTGACCTGCTCAACTGGGCTTTAAACTAAGCCTGCTGGGGGATGGATGGGTGGATAACCGCCAGTGCAAGCCCACTAGGAAACTACTGCATAACCAACAGGTTAGGGCACCCTAGGGAATCCACACCTACCATTCCAGGGCTGGGGTGTCCACCTGGGAGTGCAAGGAAGCCTAGGGCTTCCAATGGGACACTTACATGTCTGTACATCAATGCCAGGAGCTTGGGGAACAGACAGGAGGAACTGGTCCTCCTGCTAAACAAGAAAGACTACGATCTCATAGGGATAATGGAGACCCGGTGGGACTCCACTTATGACTGGGCCACAGGTATAGATGTCTATACCCTGTACAGGAGAGATCATGCAGATAAAAGGGGTGGGGGTATAGCTCTGTCTGTCAAGGAAAGCTACATGTCCCTGCAAATTGACATTGGCACCCAGAGAGGATGACTGGAGTCCCTCTGAATTAAAATACGTGGGGAATGTGACACAGGGGACACCATGGTAGAAGTCTACTACAGACCTCCTAAGCAGAAACAAGAACTAAAACAGGAATTCGCCAGGGCACTGGCTGAGGCTCCATGCTCTTGGTGCATGGTTGTCATGGGAAACTTCAACTACCTGGACTTCTCATGGGAAGAGCACTAGGCCAAATCCAATTGGTCGCAAAGCTTTCTCACATGCGTGGATGAGCTCTACTTGACTCAAGAAGTCTATGGGCTGACAAGAGGTAAAGCATTTGTGGACCTGGTACTGGCCAAAGGGGATGAACTAATCAGTGACCTAAGAATTGATGGAAAGCTGGGTGTTAGTAACCATGAGCTGATCACCTTTACTATCTATCACAAGGCTGGCAAGTCAGTCAGCAATGCAGAAGTCCTCGACTTTAAGAAAACCGACTTTCATAAGCTCAGGAGGCTTATTGTTGAGGCTCTAATGGACCATGACTCGACAGGAAGAGGAGTCCAAGAGGAGTGGCTGCTTCTCAAGGATGTGATCCTGACCACTCAAGGGATGTCCATCCCATCTCAGAGGAAGGGTAGTAAAAGGGCACATCAACCCCCTTGGCTCAGCACGGAATTCAAGGACCTCCTAAGCCTAAAAAGAGAGACTTATAAAGGATGGAAGGCTGGAGTCACCACCAGGGAGGAGGACTCAGCACTGGTCTGTACTGCAAGGAGCAGACCAGGAAAGCCAAGGCTGTAATCAAACTCCATCTGGCTTTACATATCAAGGATAATAAAAAAGTTCTTTTTCAGATATGTGGGGAGTTGGAAAAAAAGCAAGGGTAACCTTGAACCCCTGCTAAACCAAATGAGACAACTGATAAGCAACACCCAGGAAAAAGCCACCTTGCTTAATGGGTACTTCACGTCTTTCGTCAGCCCAAAGGGACTGCCCGGCTTAGCATGATGCGGGATAACCAGGATGAGGGCATATTTATACCCAGAATCGGTGTAGACCTTGTAAAGGAACAAAAACCTTGAGAGGCTGGACAGCTTCAAGTCAGCTGTTCCTGATAGATTACACCCTAGTCAAGGAGCTGGCAGGTGTCATAGCCCAACCATTGGCAAAAATATTCAAAAACTTGTGGTGCTCAGGTAAAGTACCTGAAGACTGGAAGAAGGCCAATGTGGTACCTATCTTCAAGAAAGGGTGGAAAGTAGATCCCAGGATTTACAGGCCAATCAGCTTGACCTCAAATCCCCAGTAAGATTCTGGAGAAAATTATCAAAGAGACCCTTCTTGATAACCTGGCTGATGGCAACATCCTGAGAGACAGCCAGCACGTGTAGGTCTTGCCTGACCAATCTCATCTCCTTCTATGACCAGGTGACATATCACCTGGACAAGGAAGAAGAGATTGACATCATATAGCTGGACTTTAAAAAAGCCTTTGAGCTGGCGTCCCATGATCTCCTCATGGAAAAATTGGCCAACTGTGGCCTTGGGTACACCACAGTCCAATGGCTGGGAAATTGGCTCCAAGGTCAGACCCAGAGAGTAGTAGTTAATGGAAGCGAATCATTATGGAGCTCCATGACCAGTGGTGTCCCCCAAGGCTCTGTCCTTGGACCAGTTCTCTTTAACATCTTTATCAACGATGTGGACATTGGTGTCAGAAGTGCATTGGCCAACTTTGCTGATGACACTAAACTTTGTGGCATAGCATCCTCACCTGAGGATAGGCTAGTGATCCAGGCTGACTTGGATAAGCTTAGAAAGTGGTTGGATATAAACCTGATGACATTCAATACTGAAAAATGCAAGGTACTCCACCTCAGGGGAAAAAAACCCTGCAGCATTCTTATAAGCTCAGCAGTGCTATGCTTACTAGCACCACAGCTGAAAGAGATTTGGGGGTCATGACTGACCACAAGACAAACATGAGCCACCAATGTGATGTTGCAACTGGTAAAGCAAACCAAACTCTGGCTTGCATCCATAGATGCTTCTTAAGTAAATCCCAGGATGTCATCCTCCCACTGTACTCAGCTTTGGTGAGGCCACAGCTGAAGTACTGCATCCAATTCTGGGCTCCACAATTCCAGAAGAATGTCATGAAGCGCAAGAGAGTCCAGAGGAGAGCCATGCGCATGATCAGAGGACAAGAGAATAGGCCCTATGAAGAGAGGCTGAGAGCCATGGGACTCTTTGGCCTGGAAAAGCACAGGCTCAGGGGGGACCTGATAGCTGCCTTTAAGTACATAAGAGGTGTGCATCAGGATCTCTGGGAATGTCTCTTTACCAGAGTGCCCCAAGGGATAACAAGGACCAACAGTCATAAACTCCTCCAAGACTGTTTTAGGCTGGACTTAAGAAAAAAACTTCTTTACTGTCTGAGTCCCCAAGGCCTGGAATAGACTCCCTCCAGAAGTGGTGCAGGCACCTACTCTGGAGTCATTCAAGAAATGTTTGGATGCTTATCTTGCTGGGATCCTTTTACCCTACCTGATTTCCTGCCCCTGGGGCAGAGGGCTGAACGTGATGCTCTTCAAGGTCCAATGCAGCCTTAATGTCTATGAAATCTATGAAAAAAATCAGACCCAAAGAAGTTTTTGAAGCAACTGGATACCGCTCATATTTTAAGACCTAGAGAAAAAACCCAAAATTCTTACCTTGTTTTGGCTTTACTAGAAATCTTTCTGTCTAATGGTAAATTTGCTGGGATGATTCGTACTTCAGTATCAGAGTCCTTATTTAATAATTATTCACAACACTTTACTTAACAGCAAGAAAGCAAAGCTGCTAATTGTTTTAATTTTTTTGGCAGCTACTGAAATTCAGTATTATTCAATTTAACTAAAATTCAATGACAGCAAGCCAACTGTTCTTATTCTTGCCAGTAATCTTAGTCAAAGTACAAACCTAAAAAAATATAGACCTTTAAAAATCAGTTATCACCAAATTGATAGGCTTATGTCCGAATACAATGAAATTAAGTTATAATTCAATTATACAGATATAGACTGTTAGTTTTCCTCAATTACAAGCTCTGATTCTTCTGCTAATAGTAAAAATGTATTTGTATAACTTATATTAAAGTGTTGTTCCTATAGCTTGTATTGAAGCAGTTGCTTAGTGTAACAAGGAGCCACTTCCTGGCCTCCTATGAGCAGCACCCCAGGTACAACTGGAGTCACCGCTACACTAGCCAGGAGCCATTCCAGGCTCCCACCACTACTGGTGAACTCATCTGGGTGCAGCTGGGGGCCGGCCACTAACACTGGGGACAAGTGGGCTCTCGGGTACAGCCAAGTCTCTGCCCAACCCAGCCTGGAGTCACAATGGGTTTCTGCCATCACTGGCCAGTTTGCCTGGGAGTAAACCTGGAAGTGCTGGCAAACCCCAGCTTCCAGTGATTCCCAGCTGTTGGCAACCACATGGTCAGGGAGCCAGATGTGACAGGCCCTTGAAAAGCCCAGAAGGCCCAAATGTGAAAGGGCCAAATCTCATCATTCCTGGAGAAGGGAGTGCACTGTTTCTGGGAAGAGAGCAGTGCCTTTCTATGCAGAGGTATAGAAAAAGACCAGGAATAATATGAACCTGGATCCCAGCCCAGAGTGAACCCTGGATGACAGGAGTGAGCCATTGAAGGGTTAGAGGTAGAGAAGAGCCAGCCATGCAACCCATCAGTGTTGTGCTCGGGACATGAGGGTAAGCCTCTGCACATGGGGAGTGGCTGTAAGGCCCCTCTGGGAACCCAACTATTGAGCTGATGGGCTGGTGATGATGATGCTGGCCAAAACAATACTACCAGGTAAGGCACAGGTTTGACATGTCCAAGTAAGGTAAAGATGTAGTTGATTAGACTTAAAAAGGGGTCTGAATTAATTGATAAAAAAAAAAAAATCCCTCACTTGAGGTTACACAGGGGCTAAGCAATTGATGCTGGACTCTCATGATGAGCAGCCATAAAACAGGACCACTTTTTGTTTTGATTGAGGACATGCATAGAAATTGAAAGGGCATAAACAAGGAGTAATTGAGCCCTGAGAACCTTGTGATGTGGAAAGGTATGAATAAGTGTTGAACGACTGGGTGAGTTCCTGGTCAAGAAACTTATACATACTTGGAAGGTCACAGGTCCAACCCAGCAGGTGTGGTGGGGGCAGGATGTAGGGAAGGTGGAGCCCTGTGCAAAGAATGAATACCCTGTTGAGAGAATATTGTTTCTTTTTGCTCTACCATTCAGCTTCCCTGCATTTGTTTCCATCAGGGCACAGTGAGTATAAGGACTAGAAATTAGGACCAACCGCTTTCAGAAATAGATTTGAGACCCATTGCACCTGCTGACAACTGGTGCATTGGCTCAAAACACAAATAGACTGAGATCATGCCAAAGGGAAGTATAGTGATATGACAAGATTGGCTTCTAGCAGACTTCACCACAGCTGAGAGCCCCACAGGACTGGTAACAAGCCCATGGGCTGGTGTTGCAATTGTTTCAGGTGCAACAGACATAGATGGAGAAATTAATTCAAGTACAAGCAATGAGGTGGAGGCACAGATTATACTGCTGACCCGACAGCAAGACCTGAGTGAGAAAATAGAGGCTCAACAGCCAGTGATCCTGCTCACTACAAAGTTAAAAATGCCAGAATATGGTTGAGAGACCTATCTGGAGTCTTTTGAAAGAGCTGCCTTGGTGGCTGGATGGTTTTGGGCTCAATGGGCCAACCAATTAGGTCCCCTCTTGATAGGTCTAGCCCAGGCTGCCTACTGGGCCTTAGCACAGATGAAGCTACAGATTATACAAAAGTAAGGGATGCAATGCTATATCAGCTGGAGATCTTGCTGAAGCATTATTGGCAGAGATTTAAGACCAAGAAGAATATGGATAAGCAGAGACCCCATATGCTGGATCAGACACTAAGGCTAAGTATAGACAAGTAAAAAAGCCTAAGGCTGAATCGATTCAGTATTTGCAGGTTAGTCTAAACTACAGAGATTGATCCAGCAAGTGTGCAAACAGACATTCACTTTTGATTCAGGAAATTCCTTCAGTGGCTCAAAGCAGAAGCTGGGGGGTGCTCTAGCACACCTCCCAGCCTGCCAGCTACAAGTCTTTTCCTCCTCCTTCCTCAAATGGAGGGGGCGTGGCCAAGTCCCAGCCCAGAGCTAGATGGAGAGTCTGCCTCGGCAGGGGGGCAGTGCCTGCCAGGCTGAGGAGGGGGTGGGTGGGGAAAAAGGTAATGGCACTGAATTCATAAAAGCTTGAACAAGAATAATCCTCTCTCTGAAGTGAGCATGTATTGAACAAAAGGGAACAACCCTGCAGAGTCCTGCTTGCTGTGATCAAGAACTACAAATCCCAGAAGCACCAGCAAGCAGGAAGAAATGATGAGCAACAGAATCCTGCTGTTGTGGGTCTGGACTGAAAATCCTAGAGACCTCAGAGGAAGCAGGAAGAGGAAGTAAACACACAGCCTATGCTGGGATGCTGGGTGACTTTGATTTAACTTGAACCAGGAAGGGGTCTAGGAAAGAAGCATCATAAAACAGTCTGACCTAAATCAGTTAAGTTTGATACTACATTCAACAAGGTTTATCTTGAACCAGTTTCACCCATTTTGAAACTGGTTTATGTTCACTGAGCTTCTGTTCTGTTACAGGTTTGAACCAGTTTCTGATCTGTCAAACTGGTTTATGTGTAACTTCTGTCCCTAGTCTAAGGGACCTTCTGGAAAGATAGATCCAACCTCACAGAAAGACCATTGATGAAGTTCATAGATCTACTTACCTTAGAACAGTTCCTTGCCAACCTGGGGGAAGAGACTCAAAAATGTGTCTGGTGTCACCAGCCCCAAACCATGGAAGAAGCTTTACATTTGGCTGTGTGCTTCACAGTGGCTGAAGAAAATGCCAGAAGAGGGAAAGTTAAAAAGACAACACCCAACCTGGGTGGACAAAGGGATTGACTGGGAATCACGACAAGGAAAACCAAGTCATTGCAGGTCCAAACCTGTGGGTTTAGAGGAGGGGGATCCCACAATATAGTATGCTACCACTGTAGATCTCCCAGACTCATAGCCTGAAATTGTATACAAAACCCGTGAGGCAGTCGGAGCCAGGAAGTGATCCAGCGGAGCCAGGGTGAGCAACCTCTGGAGACCCCCCATGGCAAAACAATGGATTGTAGTTTCCGGCAGCACAAAGGATCTCCCCATATCCCTAAACCAATGATAGATGCCAAAGTAGGAAGTTTAATAATACTGACAGCTGTGGGCACTGGGTGTGTACAGACCATGATAAGAGGGCCTGTTGCCACCACACATAGGTGAGGAGGGCACACCCATTAACATGCTTGTATTCATGGTGTGAACAACACCTATGAGACACATCACCTGCCCTTAACCATAGTGGGTAGGACAGAAGATTTCCCTTTGGCTATGAGCATGGCTGAAACATTACTTTGCCCAATGCTGCTAGGCTGGGACTGACCTTACTTACATAAAGTCTTGGATCAAATTTTGGAAAAGCACAGATGGAGGGATCAGAAGAACCCCTGGCTGAGGGACTATCTGGGGAGGATCTGGCCCCTGAAGAAGGAAAATGGCTAGTAGAGGCTGTGGACTTAGCTGACATCAACAGGGAAAGAGCAGTTCTGAGCAGAGCAGGTTAAGGAGCCTACCTTCCACTACACATATGAAAGAGGCATAGTGAAACAAGAGGAGGAGGAATTGTAGCCTGAACTGATAAAATCCTACCCTCATTTTGAAGTAAAAGACAGCATCTTGTACTGAATAGAGGTGGGGAAAGTAGAAGGTGAAGAGGTAGCCCAAGTTCTGATACGCCAAAGATACTGATCCACCTTATTACAAATTGCACACCCACTCCCTGTAGGCGGTCATCTGGGAAGAGGTAAGACCGAGGCCCAACTGATGCAACAGGTTTATTGGCCAAGACTTCACTAGCAGGTGGAAAGTTTTTGCCAGGGGTGCCCAGAGTGCCAGAAGGTCTCTGATGTGATGCCGTTGAGGGCACCCTTGAGGCCTGTGCCGATTGTGGAAAAGTCCTTTCATCACATAGCATTAGACATTGCCAGCACTTTCCCAAAAAGCAGTGCTGGGCACCAGTACAGCTTGGTCATTCTAGATTATGACACAAGATACCCTAAGGCTGTCCCCATGAGGTTCATTACTGCCCCTAAAGTAGCAGAGGAACTAATCAAATGTGTTTCACAGGTGAGGATACCCCAAGAGATCCTGATGGTTCCAGGGGCAAATTTTATGTTCTGTTTATTAAAGGGTTAGCGGGGCACTGTCACAGAGCACTGAGGTGCCCTGCTCCCAAAGAGGTGAAACTGCTAGGGTTTCCTCCCTAGCAGGGAATAAGGAGCCCAGCTGTGGGTTGCCGGGGCAACCAAGGAAGGTCAGCTGACTAGAAGGGGCAGGGCCTGGCTCCCTTATAAACCCTGGGGGCTGGGGTCAGAGACAGTTCACTGCCAGCAGCCAAGGGGGAAGGAGCTTTCTGCTATGGAAGAGAGGGAAAGTCTGACTGAAGGGGCAGCGTCTGACATGACTGAGGGATAGAGTATTCCCTGGTAGGCTGGACTGTTGTTATGGCCGGGTGGCTTCCATTTATGTTATAGCCAAGTGGCTTACGTTTGTGTTGCTGTTTGTCTCCGGTGGTTTGGGTGAGGCTACTAGGGGTTGGAGGAGGCCTCATAGGGGACCCATAGCAGTGTGGGAACCCCAGCGCCAGCAAGGGCACAGCATTCAGGGTGCACAGACCCCAGCCCCAGAGAGGGGCAGCTGAGAGGCCCCAGAGAGGGGGGGCATTGCTAAGAGTCCCCAGTGTGGGCTTGGTGAGCCCCGGAGAAAGGGGCAGCGTTGTGGTGAGCCCCAGAGCGGGGCAGCATTACTGAGGAGCCCCAGAGCGGGGCAGTGTTACTGAGAAGGCCCCAGAGAGAGGGGCAGCGTTACCGAGGAGCCCCAGAGAGAGGGCGGCATTACTGAGAAGCCCCTGAGAGAGGGTGGCGTTGTGGAGAAGGCCCGGAAAAGGGGGCAGTTGCTAAGAAGCCCCAGTGCGGGCGCGGTGAGCCCCGGAGAAGGGGTTCAGCATTACTGAGGAGCCCCACAGAGGGGGCATTGCTGAGAAGCCACAGGGCAGGCGTAGTGAGCCCTGGAGAGAGGGCAGCATTACTGAGAAGGCCCTGGAGAGAAGACGGAGAGCCCTAGCACTGGAGAGAGGGGAGATCATAAGAGCTAGGGCCCAGAGAGGACAAGGGGCTAGATTATAATAAGGCTAGGACATAACGTCTATTCCATCGGCGAGGCGTGGGCTGCGGTGTAGAGGAGGAAACGGAGCTGCAGATAGCACCCCCTGGTCTCGGGGCAGTACAAGGGCAGCCTCCTGCTAATTAACATCAATTAACAGCAAGGCATGGCAGGGGAGAAGGTGGGTGGTTGCCCCAGGAACAGGTGCGTGGGCCACGTTTAGATCGGCCCAGAGCAAATACCTGTTACAGGCACTTTAACTGCACCCTGAAGGGGATGATCAGGGCTTTTATACAAGGGGATCCCAGAAAGTGAGATCTAGCAATACCCCCTCTACTCTTTGCAGTACTAGAGGTACCCCAAGTCTCCATGGGTTACTCCCCATTTAAGCTGGTATATGGGCACCAGCCCCGGAGACTCCTGGATATGGTATGCAAGGGCTGGCAGGAGCCAGACCCAACAGAACAATGGCAACCCAGGCAGGTTAGGGAACTGTTGGACCAGGTGCACCATATTGCAAGGGACAACTTGGGAACAGCACAGGGTGATAAAAAGAGTATTATGATAAAAAAAAAAGTTAGAGAGCGAGAGTTCCAAATTGGAGACAGGGTCTTGGTCATGCTAACTGATAATGGTAACAAATTTTTATCCTGGTGGCAGGGCCCATTTAAGGTAATGAGAAGTACAGGTCCTGTCAACTACAAAGTAGAGCAGTCAGGTCACCAGAATAGGCTTCAGGTGTACCACGTTAACCCACTAAAGAGGTGAAGGGAAGAGGAAGGGCTACTTATAAATCCCGTCTTGGATGATAGTGAATTAGGGCCTGAAGATATAACTGAGAGATAAAGGAAGGGGAAGGAACCACACACCATCAGTGACCAATTAGATGGGTTAGAAAAGATCCCCCTACAGGCATTGTTGGAGGAGTTCCCTGGCATCTTTATGGAGGAGTCAGGGGAAGCCCAAGGGGTGGAGCACTGAATCCAGACACCCAAGAGATGTGTAGTGAGGAGGCTGTTGAGGCATTTATACAGGCCCATACGTGTCAAATTAGACCAGATAAGATAAAAAGGAGGGGTATCATTGAAGAGTCCTGCAGTGCATGAAGGAGCTCCATGGTGGTAGTCCCAAAGCCAGATAGCTACAAGGCTGTGTATTGAATTTAAAGTCAATACAGTATCCGGTTTTGATGCTTTCCTTATGCCTTATATTGAGGAAATGTTAGAAAAGATTGGTCAGGCACAGTTCATATCTACATTGGACTTAACAAAGGGGTACTGGCAGAACCCCATGGCCAAGGAAAATAAGGGAAAAATGGCTTTTGAGACCCGTTGGGGGTTATTTCAGTTCATGCGGATGCCCTTTGAATTACATGGGGTGGCAACCTCTTTTCAAAGGTTGTGGCTTGTAGGCCACATCATGCTTATGATTAAGCATCATCATTTTTTCGGAGCAGTGAGAGCAACATCTTCAGCATCTGTGGGCAGTCCTTTTAGAACTCAGGGTCGTGGGACTAAGAGCTAACCAAAAAAATGTTCTCTGGGGAAGAAGGAAACCAAATATGTGAGCTTTTTAGTGGGGCAGGGACAGATTAAACCTCTGGCAGACAACATAAAGGCTCCTAAGGCTTATAGACCACCCTCAACTAAGCAGCAGTTAAGATCCTTCTTGGGCCTTGCTAATTACTAAAGGAGGTTCATCCCGTGGTTTTCAGAAATTTTGGCACCCTTGAGTTGATCAATAGTCACAAAAGTGGAACCCTCCAGTGATCTCCAAGATCCCTCACCACTTTTGAACAGCTAAAAGAAGCATTATGTCAGAGACCAGTATTTTAATACTGTGGACTTAGTAGGATCTTCACTTTACAAATGGAAGCTTCAGGAATAACAGTAGGCACGGTGCTGACACAGCAGGTAGAGGGCGAAGAACAGCCAATTACATATGCAAGCCTGAAATTGCTAGGTCCCGAGACAAGGCATTCACAATCAGTTGTGGAATACTTAGCCATAAAGTGGAGCATTGGAGTTTTTCATTAATATCTACTAGGAAGGGAGTTTCTTTTGGTTACAGGCCATGCTCCCTTGAAATGGCTGCAATCCATGAACAAATGATAACACCCAGATAATGCAGTAGGCATTGGTCCTACAACCATTTTATTTTTCAGTACAGCACCAACCAGGGAAGCAAAATGTAACAGCAGATTTCTTGTCAAGAAACTGAAACCAATGATAACAAGGTGAATGGAATGGATAAGCACAGGATGAAGCACATATCACAAAAGATGGAGAAAACTAAACATGATGTATTCCTGACAGACTTTCGGGGAGGCAGAGAGGATGGGTATCTAACAAGGAGCTGCCTCCCATCCTGTTATGAGCAGGAACCTGGGTACAACTGGAATCACTGCTGCACTTACCCAGGAGCTGCACTGGTCTGCCACTGCCACTGGCAAGCTCATTCAGGTGTAGCTGGGGGCCGGCCCATGACATTGGGGACAAGAAGGCTCCTGAGTGCAGCTGAGTCTCGACCCAACACAGCCCAGATTCATGCCAAGTTTCTGCCACTACTGGCCAGCTTGCTTGGAAATAAACCCAGAAGTGCTGCCAAGCACCAGCTTTCAGTGATTTCCAGCTGCTGGCAATCATCTGGTCAGGAAGGCAGATGTGATGGGCCCCTGAAAGGCCCAGCAGGCCCAAATGTGTGAGGGATGAAGCCCATCACCCCTGGAGAAGGGAGTGCACTGTCTCTGGGAAAAGGGCAGTGCCTTTCTGTGCAGAGGTACAGAGAAAGACCAGGAATACAACAAACCTGGGTTCCAGCCCAGGGCAAACCTTGGACAATTGGAGCGACCTAGTGAAGGGTAACCAGTGGAGAAGAGCCAGCCATACTACCCATCAGTGTTGGGCTTGGAACATGGGGAGTAAGCCTCTGCATGTGGGGAGTGGATGTGAGGCCCCTCTAGGAAGCTGAGAATTGAGCCAACAGGCTGGTGATGGTGATGCTGGTCAAAAGAATATCACTAGGGAAGGCACAAATTTGATACAGCTGAGGATGGTAGAGAAATAGTTGATAAAACTTAAAAGGGGAAGGAGTTGATTGATAAAGAAATCCCTCAGTCAAGGGGCTAAGCAATTGATGCTGTACTCTTGTGATGAGCAGCCATAAACCAGGACTCTTTTTTGTTTTGATGGAAGGCATGCACAGAAATTGAAGGGTTCTAAACAAGGAGTAATTGAACCCTGAGGAGCTCATGACATGGAAAAGTCTAAATAAGTGTTGACCAACTGGGCAAGTTGCTGGTCAAGAGACTCAGACATTCTTGGAAGGTCATTGGTTCAACCCAGCAGGTGTGGTAAGGGCAGAGTGTAAGGAAGGTGGAGCCCTTTGAAGAGGATGTAACCCCTGTCAAGAGAACACTGTTTCCCTTTGTTCCAGCATTCAGCTTCCCTTCACTTGTTTCCATCAAGGTGTGGCAGAAGAATATAAGGAAGCGGGCAGCGGCTTTCAGAAACAGATACAGGACCCATTGCACCCACTGACACCTAACTTTACCAAAAAATAACATGTTCATAACTCTTTTACAAGATATAAAACATTGGCAAGTGATTGAAAGGAAGATTGAGTATATTTCATAATACTAACCTTGAGAAGATGCCCCAAACAAGGCCAATATCATGGGACTGGACTCTATTATGCTGGTGCTCATATGTAAGCACCTACACAAACCAAGGAGGCAGGCAGCCAATTTTCCCGGCAGATAATGGGGCTGGCCTCCATCTTCACGGGCTTACCATGGAGCCTCCCCCACATAGCTGAGGGGCCCCAGTGGCCCCACCCCTTTCCACTGATTGGTTGAGAGGGCTGCCCATCATATGGTCATGCCCCTCATCACTGATTGATGGTGAGAGGTGGGGCCACAAGACAGGCATCCCTCTCAGACAATCAGTGGTAAGGGGTGGGGTGGTAGGTATCTTGGAAGCTCCCCTTTGTGCCAGCAGCCCCCCTCCCTCCTTTCCCCCTGGCAGGCTGTGAGGAAGGGCCATAGTAGCCATGAGGACTGTTGGCTCCAACTGCCAGCATTTTATTTTTATTAGTTTTTTTTCCCCGCCATGGATTTTGTGGGGCAGACATATCTTTTCCTCTAGGTTGGCTGATCTTGTACGGCGGGCTTTAAACTAGCTTCGCCAGGGGAAGGGGCCACTTTGAGTAGAAAGGATGCTTCACCAGCATGCAGGGTGAAAAGAGGAAGGGAAGCCCAGGTAAGTATCAATGTCCTGGGAGGAGGGGGCCACAAATGTCCTGGGAGTGGAAGGAAGGCTCGGACACCCTCAGGAGGCCTCAGGTGCCTCTACACTAATGCTTGTAGTATGGGGTGTAAGCAGGAGGAACTTTGCCTCCTGATTGTGAGTAAGAATCCAGACTTAGTAGGCCTCACAGAAACCTGGCGGGACCCTACCTATGACTGGGCAGTGGGCATTCGGGGATACACCTTATATAGAAGAGCTAGGACAGAGAGGAAAGGTGGGGGGGTTGCGCTCTATGTCAAAGAGCACCTCACATCATCAAGGATTAACTTTGGGTTAGAGGAGGGTTGGGCAGAGACACAATGGGTCAAAATACAAGGGGGGCGTGGCAAAAGGGACCTTATGGTGGGTGTCTACTACAGACCACCCAACCAGGGGGAAGAGCTAGACCAGGACTTCTCCAGTCAGCTTATGGAGGCAGTTAGGTCGAGGGATGTTATTGTCATGGGTGACCTAAACTACCCAGACATTTGCTGGGAGGAGCAGACAGCCAGGTCTGACCACTCACGTAGGTTCCTAGCTGTATTACAGGACCTTCACCTTATCCAGGAAGTGCACAGCCCCACTAGGGGTAATGCCTTGCTGGACCTGGTCCTGGCCACAGGGGACGACCTGGTGAGGAGACTGTAGGTCCTTGACCACCTGGGCAATAGCGATCATCACCTGCTGGATTTCACTATGCAATGCCAGGCGTCAAGGGCATTCAGGAATGCCTGAAGACTAAAAGGGGGGTGTACAACTAGTGGAAGGGAGGAGTTATCACCAAGGAGAGTGTAGGAGGGCTATTAGGAAGGCCAAGGCAGAGATGGAACTCAGGCTAGCGTCCAGGATTAAGGACAACAAAAAGTCCTTTTTTCAAGTACATTGGGAGCAAGAAGAGGGCACCAGGCAAAGTAGGGCCCCTGCAAGATGCAAACGGTAATCTTGTGGCTATGCCAGACAAGAAAGCTGATATTTTTAACAGTTTCTTTGCCTGTGTTTTCTTGAACAGGGACCAGGATATCCCACCTACCAGAGGTAGGGACAATCTTGGGGATAGCTCTGTCAGGCCTTCAGTCGGCGCAGATGTAGTTAGGGAACTTCTGGAAGGGCTAGACATTTTAAAACCTGCAGGTCCAGATGCCCTCCACCCAAGGGTGTTGAGGGAGCTGGCAGGGGTCATCGCGGAGCCCTTGGCCTGGATGTATGAACATTCGTGGTCATCTGGCCAGGTTCTGGGTGATTGGAAACTGGCTAATGTGGTCCCAATTTTCAAGAAGGGGAGGAAGGAGGACCCAAGCAACTATAGGCCTGTAAGCCTCACCTCGGTGCTCAGGAAGATCTTGGAATCATCAAGGAGCACATCTGTGGGAGGCCTGCAGGGGAGATCATGCTCAGGGGCAATCAGCATGGGTTCATCAAAGGCAAGTCCTGCCTGACCAACCTGATTACCTTTTATGACCAAGTAAATAAATCCTTGGATGATGGTGTCACCATTGATGTAGTCTTTCTAGACTTTAAGAAGGCCTTTGACACTGTCTCTCACCCCATCCTCATCAATAAATTAAGTGACTGTGGCACTGATGCCTACACAGTTGGATGAGTAAAAAATTGGCTGATGGGGCGCACCCAGAGAGTAGTGGTGGATGGGTTGTACTCAACCTGGTGAGATGTGAGCAGGGGGGTACCCCAGGGCTCAGTCCTCAGGATCGCACTGTTTAACATCTTCATCAGTGACTTGCACAAGGGCGTGGAAAGCACGCTGTCCAAGTTTGCTGATGACACTAAGATGTGAGGCGAGGTGGACACACTTGAAGGGAGAGAGAGGCTGCAACTAGATTTAGACAGACTACAAAAGTGGGCAGACAAGAATAGGATGGGGTTCAGCGTAGACAAATGCAGGGTGCTACACCTTGGGAGAAGGAATCCACAGCATACATACAGGCTACGGAGTTTCCTTCTTGAAAGCACAGAGGCAGAAAGGGATCTTGGAGTCATTGTTGACTTGAAGATGAATGTAAGCTGCCAATGCCAGACCGCAGCCAGCAAGGCCAGCCATACCTTGTCATGCATCCAAAGGTGCATCTCAAGCCGGTCCAGAGAGGTGATACTGCCCCTCCATGCGACTTTGGTCAGACCATGGTTGGAGTACTGTGTCCAGTACTGGGTGCCACACTTCAAAAGGGATGTGGCCAGCCTGGAGAGGGTTCAGAGGAGGGCCATCCACTTGGTGAGAGGGCAGCAGGACAAGCCCTATGAGGAGAGACTGAGGGACCTGAACCTGTTCAGTCTCAGCAAGAGAAGGCTGAGGGGGGACCTGGTGGCTGCCTACAAACTCATCAGGGGAGATCAACAGCAAATAGGCAGAGCCCTTTTCTCCCCAGCACCACGTGAGGAGGAACAATGGTAATAAGCTGTTGGAGAAAAGGTTTAGGTTGGAGATCAGAAGGCAAAATTTTACAGTTAGGGTGGCAAAAATCTGGAACCAACTTCCCAGGGAAGTGGTCCTCACCTCTACCTTGGGCAAATTCAAGAGGAGTTTGGACGATCACCTGTCTGGGGTCTTGTGAACCCAGCATTCATTCCTGCCTGTTGCAGGGGGTCAGGCTAGATGATCTGTTCAGGTCTCTCCTGACCCTAGCTACTATGAAACTATGACATTGCCCAATTTCACGACAATGCCCAATGCCGCAATTTCCATGAAATTGTGAATTGAGTAGGTCCCTAGTCATAAGGGTATTTGGGCTTTCCAGGGGTACGGACACACATACATTTAGAGCTCTTTCAAAAGGGGAACATTTAAAAAGGGCAGCAGCTGTTATAATCTTGTTACACATGGACAGGGAACAATATAAATGTAAAAAAACCTGCTCCAACTTTAACCCTTTATGAAGCAGAGGAAACGTTCCCCTTCTGAAACTTTTCCAAATCTATAGCTTACCATAGAGCCGTGGGGGCCCACACTTTTGGCAAGCATGCTACAAATCAGCTCTGCACCCTCACTGAGTACCACTCTGATCCCTTTCCCTTGCCCAATCTGCTGCTTAGCTTTCTGCTCCCTGACCAAGCTGCTCACTCTTTTCTGCTCCCTGCCCTATCTGCCACTGTGATGCCTGTTCCTCCCCAAGCTGTTGTGTGCCACACACACAGGATGCCCATATCACTCATGGCATTTGTGCCACAGGTTGTCCACTCTTGCCTTAGAAGAGTGCAAATTGAGACTCTTCCTGTAACTTAAGAGGAGAGCCTATTTCACATAGATTGTAATGAGGCATGACATTAGGTATGACTCTATACATAATACCAGGTATTTGTTGTTTTAAACCGTTTTCTCCTCTAATGCTTTATTCCCGTTGCTAAATAAAATACATTAAGGAGACTTTGTTAAAAACACTATCCACAGGATCCTATGGATGAAGCAATGAAATCTAGCAGATCTTCAGAGTGATCAGATCTTCAAGCTAATAAAGTAAAAAACCCCAAAAGTAAGTATTTATTTAAGAGAAAATACTTTGTGTATAAGCAAAGCTCCTCTCAACAATTCCGGACACCTGTACTGGGCTCACTTATTGCCTAATTAAATATTAACACGTCTTGATCCAATCTGCAACATAATTTTAATTACTGTTTTCTCTTAGGAAAGCCATATAATCAATGTATTTATAGCTGTTCCTAGAGGCTGTTTTGTAAAACCCCATTAGTAAATTGTGATCCATCACTAAAATATTTTCCTCCAGATTGCTATTAGTAAATCAAACCCATTACATTCTCTTAGGAAAGGGAAAGGGATATGTGGAGGAAGGCTCTTTCCCTTTAAGGAATGTAAAATTCATTTTCTTCAATAACCCAGAATATTTTTTAAAGTACTGTTAAAATTCTACTACAGGGAATGAGTACAAGAATGATAGCAAGAAACTAATAATTATTTTTAAATACGTATATAATATAAATAAGATATTTATTGCTAGATTACTTGATTAGGCAGAGGGGCAGCCTTACTCCCTTAAAGCATATATGTATTAAAATTTTCTGCTGGAGGTGGGTTGCAAATATAAAGGTGCATCTCACAGACACCTGCAGCATGTTCTTTTTCCATTAAGGATTAAAAATACTTAAATTCTGTAAGTACCGATTAGCATCATTAAATAAGATGTTGAACTTAAGTAAAGGATACAAATTCTATTTGGAAAAGAAGTAAATGTTCATTTACTTTAATTTTCAGTCTATTCTCCCTTCTGTGCTGAATTACATCTAGTTACAGATAATAAACTTGGAAAGGGAGGGTGGGACTACAGTAGCAGGGGGAGTATTTTTCCATGTTCCAGTGACAATTTAATAGAAGTGCTATTCACAGCACTTCTAATTTGGCATTATGAGCTTTTTAAATATTGCATTTATTAGCTCTGAATACATGCCTGATGTCCTTCCTCAGGTAAAACCCCAAGTTGAAGCCAGAGGGACCTTTGCCTGGGGAAGGACTACAAGACTAAGTCATTCACCATCACTGTTCTCAAAATCTGCTTTTCAAACAGGACAGGATATTTAACATAATTGTTGAAAATTATACACCATGCAAATGTGAATCCCAATTAATTCAATTCCTGATCCTAATTCAGCAGTTCTACATCCTGTAAGAAAATCTAACCAATTTTAAATTCAATACATGTTTTACACAAAATCTTTATTATAGATTTTGATCTTGGCTACAGGCCTCATCTACTTAAAAATCCACAAAATAAACCCGTGTCTTCCTTTATATATTGGCTATTGCAACACACACGTTCAAAAAAGTACTGACCTCAGCCTGCCTTTTTTTTGTTCTTTATTGTTTTAATACAGATGTAAATATTAAAGCAATTGAAATAAATGTCAAGAGTAGATTTAATCTAAGAAAGCAAACGCCAATAATTAGTTACCAGAAGGAGTAATAATACAAATAAGTGAAAGATAAAGTCCCTTTTGAAGTTACTTTTCTGTGAAGCAATTTGTTACAGATCTTAAATCATATTTCATACATTCTGAAATAAATGAATGTTCTAATTAAAGTAACTGCTCTCCTAATAAGTATAATGTGAGCTTGAAAACCAGCTTTCACCTAGAGCTACAACGGAACCACTGTAGCCCTGCGGCACAAAGCTAAGGTTTCACTTTTAGGGCTGTACAGGGTACCTATATCTACCCACATGGCTGTTCCATGGGCAAATATACACAGAAGAATGGCAGGACCAGATATCCGGATCTGAAATGACGCTCTGAAACACATTCCTTGTGATTATAGGTGTGTCTACCCATGCAGTGTTGGTATGACTGTAGCACAGAAAATCCTGTCTCTGCTGGGTAATGCATGTAACAATAATAGTGAAGTACAAATATTAGTTTGGGCTGTGCAAGCTCATATGGGACACTGAGTGCATGCTAGGGGTTGCTGACCTGCAATGAAGTATGTGCTATCATGTCTTCAACCACTATTTTTATCAATGCTAGTATAAAATTACAGCTTGTGCAGGTATGTCTGTCCATTCTACTATCTCATCTACTTTTGTTGGGTAGACACATAGGTTACATGTGGTGGGGGGGCATGTGTCCCCCCCCGAAATTGGCCCTTGATGGCCGGGGAGTGGGGAGCGCCGGCCAGTACCCACCTGGAGAAACACCAGAGGCACTTCCAAGTTTTTCCAGTGGCACTTTATTTGCCACTGGCGCTTCCAGGGTTGGCAATTGGCCACTGGTGTCCTCTCCCCCACCTGGAGCCAGGAGGCACCAGTCGCCCATGGGTAGATGCATACTAAGGCACCTTAGTAGGGCTCCAGGGTAAGAGGCTGAAACAATACCTTCCCTAAGCAATATTGCAGAGACACCTTGCCTACTACCTTTAATCTGGATTTCCAGATTTGTCTACTAAAAAGTAAAGTCAACATTTGTAAATCTGGAATTGGTAAAACAGAATATACATAGGTGTCAATAGATTCAGCAGTCTATATTCATGCAAACACCTTAAGTGAAAATGTGATTAGTACTCTCTTACTTCTCAGAAGGATATTTTAGAGAGCATCGCTTTATTTCCTGACTTATACTCCACCAGACTGATTTCCAAAGCAAACAAAACATGTCCAGCATGCTACAGCATTCTTTATAAGTATTCAGTCAGATATGATTACTACAACCAGAATTAATCTAAGACTATAACAGAATCATTGTGATTTCTCTAATGCTAAGGACAAAAATCTTTCTTCAATTTTATACCCATGTCTGTAACAGAACGGTGCAGAAGTCTCTGCCTTCACTCCCCTTACCAGGTAGAATGGCAGAATTTCCAGTACAGTTCACCTTAAGAAACTGAGTATAATCCTGGCTGACAAAAGCATGGCTTCAGTAGTCATCATTTTGCTGTCCTAGAAGGAAGTTCAGGCCCTGGCCCTTTCTGCATTCACTAGGATCAACATAACACAAGGACCATAGGAAGCTATGTAACTGCAGGAATAAAGACTCCTCATTATATTTCAGTATAAAAATGTCCTGCCTGTAAAGCTGAATCTTAATTTGGTTATTTGGATTTTTAAAAAAATGTATTTTATGCATACTTCTTTCTGCAGCAGCAATGAAAAGAACCACAGAACGAAGTACACCTCCATTTGCTTCAGTCATCTTCCTCTTTAGCTGTCATTCCAGAGCTAGCCGCACTGCTCTGTGGCATAGCTAAGAACAGCAAAGGTGGGATTTTGTTTGGTGCACATTTGGATACAGCACAGACTTTCATACCTAACTGTATAACGTTTGATTCATATATTAATTTAAAATTACAATTATTTTAGTAGATCATTATGCCAAGTTGTGAAACATTGTTTTTTTCCTAAGAACTTCAACTAACTTCTTTGTAAAGTTTATAGTCTGGAGTTATCTTGGGTCTGTAAACTAATCAGGTGTTAAGTAGGCTGTTTCCAGATTATACATCCTTCTGAGACTTATCTCTATGTATCTGAACTATATTTTTGTAATGCATTTTTTTCAACCCAGTCACCTGCGAGGGAAAAGAAATCACTTTCTATCTTAAATTTGGGTCATCCTGTTACTTTATGATAATTTGTATCACAAACAATGAGGTAACCACCTCCTACTTTGGTCCAATCCTGCAATCAATCCATATTCAAAACTCTCATTAACTTCAATACATATTTCACACATGGAATGATTGCAAGATCAGGCCACTTGTGAAATCTTACAATTTTTAAATAGCTTTTTTCCTTGAGTAGAAGCATGCTGAGAATAGCAAACTACCTGCACAGTACACACTAAGCCATCAGTAATCTTGCTCCTTGTCAAAATATTTCCTATACAACTGCAAACCCTGGCTGTGGTGAGATTTTTTAAAAAGGGCTTCTCTTTACAGCCATTCTGCTCCAAGTTAATATAATGCAAGTTGCTTGTAAACATACATGCACATTCGTATTATTGTTATTTTTAATATGCTGAATTCCATACCACAAGCTCACCTTCTTATAATTAGGTATCACTTTACATATCTATCTGTCTACAGATAATGGAGCATCTTTCTCTTCCAAGTCATCAATCTGAGCATTTCAAGACCTGTTTTCTTTTTTAAGTGAAGATAAGTTACTGTATTAAAAATAAACGAGCTATTTTTGTCAGCTGATTGGACATTGAGTATACATAATAAATCACTGCGAGTATCGTGTGCTAGTCTGCATATTAACCTCAAGCCATAGCTTATCTCTTGCCTACTGTTCAGAAGACAGTAAGATATTTTCCCAATCAGTTGATCATCTGAAGACAGTCAAAAGACTGAAATGTCTTTCAAATACACAGGCTTTTGGATATCAAATTACCTTTGAAACCCCCACCCAGAAGTAACTCTAACAAAATCCATTTGAAATACAGTTTCAATATTAAAAAAAAAAATCAATAATTTAAACCAAAGGTTGAACATTTTTACTGCTTTCACTGCAGACTGTCATTTTTCGAAATAAAAATGCTAATGGCACCAAAGGGGAAAGCTCCAGCCAGAAGAGATACATGAATGATTGGCTAAAAGAAATTCTGTTTTGATCTCTGTCCCCCACCCAATCTCTCACCCTCACAGTGTCCTTTAAAATCAACAACATAACTTTTAGGACTTCAAAGTAATGTGCTGCTTTCTTATGCTAATTAACATTTTGGTATATGAACAGTTAAAGATATCAAGTAAACCTGTCTACTGAATGCAAGTGATACATTTTAAATTGTATTGCTAAAT
Organism: Alligator mississippiensis; assembly: GCF_030867095.1. NCBI lineage: Eukaryota > Metazoa > Chordata > Crocodylia > Alligatoridae > Alligator > Alligator mississippiensis. Next base: position 36,032,402 of record NC_081828.1, read on the forward strand.
TGCAGTATATTGATATAATTTCTAACATTAACACCTTAAAATATTGGCTAGTAAATTGGTAAGCAGTTTTCACATGGATAGCAAAGTCTGCCTTGGATAGCTACATGATATGATCCAATAGGTACATGTAGTAGTCCGATGCATGCTGCATAAACAAATGTAACACAGGATGCTCACTTCGGTATAACTCACACTTGGATCACTCCAATGGCAGGGGAAAATTGGATGAAGGAGCAAAGGAAGTAGGTGTTGGACTCCTGTCAGGTGAAGTCAGGGGTGGAGTAGTACCGAGATTCCTTCGTCTCGGGTGATCGGTATGTGTGTCGTCAGGGCACCATCAAGATACTGCACTACTACTGCTCTTGAAGACCTCATTAATTTAATAAGGAGACTGCAGGATGCAGGTCTTATTAACAAAGACTTTGGGGTTTATTGTACAAACAACCAAATACCAACACCATATAGCCAGCACAAGGTTTATTTGTGGGACAAGACACCAGTATAAAATATGGCCCCAATCACAGTGTAGAGTATTTAGGGTTTGCAGGCCTCCTTTTATATATTTATCAAAACAACTTATGTTTACAACACATAGCTCCTAGGCTGCAAACAGACATCATCTTTGTCACACCAGAAAAAAAATTGATGAAAGCACAAAATGTGAGCAAACAGACATCCTTGCCCCTTGTTGCACCCCAAAACATGAGTGAGGCTATTCCTATGAATACAGGTTTCCCTTGCCAACCATGGGGGTTAGGTTCCTGAAAGTTTCCATGGTTGGCAAGACAAAAGGCTTATGGGGAAAGTGGGCTTGGGGACTTGAATATGAATAATAAAGAAACATACAATTTATAAAAATCATTTTTATATTAGCCAAATTCTAAGTGCTAGACAATTCAACAACTCCAATTTTGTTTCCAAGGACATCACTTTCCTTGCCCTTTTCATAAATTGCTCACCTTCACCACTCACTCACTTAGAGGCCATCCTTAAAGGCAAAATGCAAAAATCACAAAGAAATTGGGAGAAAAATGCAGAGCACCCACAACTGGATGTTAATGGTGTGAAGTACAAGGTGAGACTGAGTGTACATGAGGAGACAGGAGTGCCATAGGTTGCTAGCATGAGCACAGGTGATTTGAAATGCCAGGTGGTGGGCTGATGCACAGCCATGGAAAACCGTGGTTACTCAAAACTGTAGCCTGTGGTAGCCAAAATGTTAGATAGAATATTAAGCATGGATACTCAAAACTGTGGTTGGCAAAACCGTGGTTGGTGAGGGAAACCTGCAGTTTCTACTGTTTAATAGTTTGATGCCTGTTCAGTTATGGTACAATCCCTGCAGTCCAGGGTTCAGTTATGGTGCAATCCCTGCAGCCCAGGGTGGCCCACACTGTTCTGTGTTTGCAAACAGGCACCCCAGATAGGGGCCAGGCATTTGAGGCCATGGTCTTGTAGGATCAGGCCCCATAAGCCCTGGGACCAGCAGGGACCTGATCCTGCCAGACAACAACCGCAGGCGACATCTGTACCTGCCAGTCAATTGGAACAGCTGTGCCAGGACACATCTCAATACAGATCCTGTGATGAAAAAAAGTATTTGTAGTGTGAGTTTCACCCTTCACTAAATGCGTTTAGATGATATCATTCACATCTGTTTTCTACCAGACATTGTGACTTTCCCACCAGACAGGGGGAATTGTTTACCACTTGCCATTCTAAGAGCTGTTTTGGTGTCCTGTACGTATCTTATCCATTGGTTTCCATCCACTGGCCTTCTGAAGTGCCTAGAATCTAATACTTCTAACTTTCCCAGTATTTCTGCTTAGGTGCACTTTTCAGTCACAAAGGCCTATGGCGTAAGTTATTACCGAGGCCTACTGTGGTTCATGTTGCTAAAAATATGATTTTTATATGCACTATAGGTCCAAATTGGAAGCACCTAAAAGGGAGAGCCATATAGGAGACAACGCTCCTGGAGTAGGAATCAGAGAAGCCATTAGTGGTGGTTCTTTGGCACTAAATAGGGTCCATCCCAGATATGGATTGTAAGGTCACCTGGGGTCTCTGCACAACCTAAAATCTGCTAGAGTATATAAACACAATACTCAGGCAACTAAAACATTAAAACAAACTCTAAAAAGTATTTCCGGGAACAAATTTTGTTAGTTGTCTTGTGATCTCAACCTCCCTTATAAACATCTCAAGAAAAGGCTGGTGTATTATCAATAAATAGAAAAGCTAGCCTAGACTTTTCAAACTATGGCTTCATTTCAGAGAAGTACACAACATATTCACACAATACACCATGCCAAGGTCAGTTAAGTAACAGAATCCTTTACTTTAGCATTGCCATCCTGAAAATCTATGAACTCCGCAATCTTATGCAGAAGGCAGAGTAGATGTGCACCTTATAGACTACCTAAATAAGATATATATAGACAGCATAAGCTTTTGGGAACTTGAGTTTGCTTCATCAGATTAGCATGGCTAATTACCCCTTTTCAATCTCATGAAACCATTATACAGGTTAATCTACCCTTTGTCCATAAAGACTCAAATATCTAAAATAAAGAATGGCTGTAAAGACAACAGGCACGTTATAGTCAGTTTCTGCCCATAGAAAAACATACATTTTGTAAGTGGATAAACTCATCAATGCCAGTCATTTATTTCTTGCTGTTCCCAAAGAGTCCACAAAAACATCATAAGCTACAGCTTGTATATCTATAAATATATATCCCTCCTAGGAGAAATAATGCCTTACAAAGGAAGAACAAATTTGACTGTGGTAACAAAGCATTGCTTTAGTATTGAAGTTGTGTGCATAGAAACCAGTTGCAAGATTGATGCTCTGTGATTCATATTTTGAACAGTTAGCTCTCAACTGTATACTTATATGGCCTTCTCCAAATGTAAGATTAAAAAGGAAAATGAGAGGTTGTTAATGCCATGAAGCCAATTAAGGTTATTTATGTAAAGATAGTTTTAAATATATTCCATTGTGTAGGGATTTTATTGTAAAGTGAAGGTTCACTGGTTAAAAGTTTAGGCTAAAGTTTGTATTTCCTAGGAAAATGGTAATATTCTCATATGGATGTTTTGGCTGAAGCAATGTCATCCTTCTCTCAACTCTCTGATGACTAAGGAAGAAAAATAACCCTCAAGTATGTGCTGAAGGTTAACAAAATCAAACCGTTACGGCCAATAGCGACCAACCTTACTGGACTATACTTGTTTTTGTAATACTCGAACTTCAGCAGATTTGCATCCATGTACCACAACTGAGACAATGAGGAGAAGAGGCATTTTCTTTGATAGGTAGGCTATTTACAGTTTGAGAGGAAGAACTATAATCTTAAAACAAATCCAAAGATCAAGAAGCATGCAATGCAGCTCAGAGCACTCCCAAGGAGAAGCATTTAAGAAGCAGGCCGTCCGATTCCACACTGGCCACAGTTTCTGTGTAGATTTAAGATATAGCCCTATGTAGTGTGCACTGAATTCACCTGATCTTGAAATAAATGCACAAACTGTGACTGTTGTAAGGTCAGTATTCAAAATGAATGGGTGCAGTCACGTGAAAGTAAGGAGCTGGTGGGGGGGCGGGGATCCAGCCAAGTTCTAACAGAAGCTGGGGAGAACACTATATTTCACCAAAGGTTATTATTTCTCTTTCCATATCCTCTGGGTGCATACTCTAACCCATCATCATTACCTCTGTCTTGTCTGGATTGAGTTTCACTTGGCTTGCTCTCATCCAGGCCCAAGTTTCCTCCAAACATTAAATAATGCAATCAACTGTTCTGACTGAATCAGCTGAGACCTATACAGCTGAGTTTCAACATACTGAAAACATTTCAACCAACATCTCTTCATTTAATCTTACTCATGACATCATGTGCATAGCAAGGAGATGTTTCTTTTTCCTTTTCTCTCTCTCCTCCCCCCACTTCTTCCTTCCCTCCCTGTAACCCTCCCAGTAACTTCACAGGGAAAATACTCTCAGAAAGAAGAGATGTTACCTAAACATCAACATTAACAGCAATCTTAACAATAAGGATGTAACAGGGGGCTCTCAGGGCCAGTCTGCCATTGGCCCGCCTACCTGTTCCTGGGCTAACCACCCACTTTAATCATCTGCCATGCCTTGTTTCATAATTAGTTCTAATTAGGTGGAAGGCTGCCCATTCTCACCCTGATGCCAGGGGGCACTCTCTGCAGGTCTGATCCTCCCCTACACTGAAGCCCAAGCCTCGCAGATGGCATCCAGGTGACACAATGCTCCTAGCCTACAGCCGGACCAAGCTTAGCCCTCATTGTCAGGCCTCATTTATACACTGTGCCTGTCTCCTCTTGATGGTTCGCTCCCGTGCCACCTTTGCCCAAGCAGCGGACCTTGCTCACCAGGGAACCTCTTGTAGACCCCGGAGAGTACCTCAATTACCTTTGGGGTGACCCCCAAACTCATCTGCCATGACTTTGGATGGTTCTTCAGTGGAGGGGGTCCCCTTTGAGGATGCCTCCAGAGTTGTCATGCATCCTGGTGGATGTCCATGGGGCTCCAACCTCCCCTACGCCCCGGCCATTTGCCAACCTTCGAGACGAGCCTCAGGTTCTTTTGCGGCTATCCCCTGCTGATGTCTTCCCCAATCCCCACATCCTCTCTCGCGGATGAGCAACTTGGGCTCTGGTGACACTCGGCCTTTGGGCTTGTCCCCTTCAATGCCCTGAGCCTTCTATGGTTGATGCCATAGGTCCACACCGCATTCTCACATGGTTCCTTTCCCGACTTTGAATGGAGTCCCTGCTACCCCAGCCTGGTACAGAGGGCTCCACTAACCTGCTCTAGACAGGGAACTAAAATAGATCAGCTTGAAAAAAGGAAAACACAACTGATACCCTCACCACCATAAAACCCCTTGCCCCAAAATGACCCATCGTGAAACACAAAAAAAATGAAATTAACAATACGGCTACCAGGGAAACGCAACAAAGGGAAAACAATAAGAGGAGCAACCACAGGGAGAGTCCCGTACTCCCCTAGCCCCTAATGCCCCTAACGCCTCCTAGGCTAGCATGCCCTCTGAGTTGGGGTCCATGCCTTCACCCCTGCCGGGGTCTCTCTCTTCCCCTCCAGGACCCACCTCCGCCCTGGAGCCATGGCACCCGTTGCCTTTGATGGGAGTTCCCACGCCGGCTTTCACTGTAGCTGCTGCCGGCATCTTCGCCAGCTCCTTTGATCCCTGTCAGTTTTCTCCAGCACGGGAATCCCTCGCAGCTCCTGCTGCTGCCGCCTCTACCAGCCTCCCTGCCAGCTCCTTCGGTCCTCACTGGTCTTCCCCGGCTTGGGGATCTCTTGCAGCTCCAGCTACTGCCACTGCTGCTGACCTCCTTGCTGGCTCCTTCGACCCTCTGCCGGTCTTCCCTGGCTCAGGGATCTCTTGCAGCTCCTGTTGCTGCCACCACCTCTGCTGACTGCAGTGGCTGGATGCTCTCCGCCTCGCGGTTCCCTGCCGCTCCTCCAGCCCTTGGCATCCCCTTTCCCATGCTTTCAGGGCTGATTTTTATGTTCACCAGGTGACGTTTCTTTATGAAGTCACCCAGCCCCAGCTGGAGATGGGCGCAGCTGGTAAACCGCCTGGGTGGTTTTCCATGGCATGCTTCCTTGCTCCTCCAAACCCCTGTAACAGGTATTTTTTTTCCTTCTTTTACCTTGGTCTGGGGTTTGCCTCTGAATGAGGCTTCCCCCTTGTCTGATCCTACGTCCCTGGGACATACACGCACTAATACTGCCCTCCGCTCACTAGGGCCTCTCACACTCCTCCCTCTCTCATAGGGTCTCTTTCACACATCAACAACTTATACCACTCTGCTCCCTCTCGGAGCGGTCCCTTTAGGCCATAGGCTTTATTTAGCACACACTTTGGGTGGCAGATGTACCTTCTGGTTTGCCCCTTACTGGGGCTCCACACCTGCCCCGTCACTGGGGCTCCATATCTCTATCCCCTCACTGGGGCCTACCCCTATTGGGGCTCCACATCTACCTCCCTCACTGGGGCTACGGGGCTTCCCTCCCCAGTGGAGGCTCGGGTGGCTGTAGCTGTGCCTGGCCCTGACTTGTACCCACAGTGATGTGGGAGTTAGGGGTTATTGAGGCACCCTGACCCACCTTCCACCAGGGTGGTAACTGGCCTGGTACTTCCTTGGGGCTCCCATGCCACTGGGAGGCCCACCAAATCACCCACTCCCAGCAGGGTGCACTTTTAGGTCATGCCCAGGATCAAGAGCCTCCTGCTCCTACTTGCAGATGTTCTACACAGCAGTTTACCCAGGCAATGTTTCTGCCTGCCTGCCAGCAGTGAACTGCTCTGTTCATATCGGTGGTCAGGGTTCTAAAATGGCTGCTGCAATCAAGCACCTGCTGGCTGTTTGACTTGGCCCTTAAAGTGGCAGGCACCAACAGTACCCTGCCACAAAGGATTTTTCTGGCTATACTTTCGAAAGATTATGTGTAGTTGGAAAAGGGACAAATGAAGTGTTTTGGGATGTGATGCATTAAAGGAAATTATTATTCACTCATACTTGATGGCTAGAGAATGATATTTAGAAATTTGATTTTAGAAACTAGCTTGCATTTGAACAATGGTCCAGGGGAATGGCAAGGGTTAATTGGGTTCTAAAATCTGTTTGTGGCAAAGATTCACGTTCTCAGCATTTTAGCTTCCAGGGGTTTGAAGCTAGCAGACAGACACATACATCCTGTGAAACTTTTTCCCTTAGAACCTATAACAAGATAGGAACATGAAGAATTAGCATTAGGTCACAATAACCTCCTGTAAAACCTGGGATTCCTGGTTTTGGTGGAATGAACAAATTAGGAGACTGGGAATTACCAAATTAGGGTACCAGAAAATGACCAAATTAGGATATGTACACATGATTTGTTTAAAGAAACAAATATTAGGTTGACAGGGAAGAACGTGGACAACATGACAACCACAGGAAAAACAATCAACAGTACCCAGAAATGAAGACTCATCAGGAGAAAAAGAATACACAAGCAGGAATCTTCAGGGCAGCATTTGGACATTGACCCCCAATCTCCAAGACTGCTGACATCCTGATTCAAGCAAGAACCATGAGGTGGCACTCACATGCTGGCTGGACCTACCATCTCCTTGTAAAATCCTAGGACTGGTAAAGAAGTGGGACTGTATAGTCATTTTGCTTGCTTTGCTTGTATTAATCTCATTTGCTATCACTGTGTATCAATAAAATTTGCCTATTATTGAATGGAAGGGGTCATGGTCGGTCTCATACAGAAAGGTTGTGCTCACCTGGAACAAGGCATCAGGACAAGTTTGTAAATCCAGTTCCAACAGTACTCAGGAAGGGTTTTCATTTTAATTTATTGCACATCCAATATGAGGAGGGTTACTTCTTAAATGTGTGTAAAATATTTTTTAAAATAGCTGTTGATTTTAGAGAAATACTTTTTAAGCAACACTGTAGCAGCAACAATTCTACTACATAAAACTCTGTTGTTATTAGAAGATTTCTTTTTGGTTCCAGTAGAGCTATGTGTATTCTTAGACTCCTCAAAAATAATAAATGAACTATGTTGTGTGAATTACTAACTTCATCTTTCTCACTGTTTGTGTGATTTATTAAATCATAGATCATTCCAGTATGTTCCAGAAGCTCCTTTTGAAAGACACAAAAAAGGAACAATTATCCTCTGAACTCTTTTCTGTGTCTTCAGGGACTAAATACATTAGAAACACATCCGTTAGGTCCCACGCTATAGAAATGGAACGTTAATACACTGATTGCAGTGAGAATACTTGTATCTGGAGACAGATAGGAAACTGGCAGAATGAGCAGTGCTCCTGAATGCTATTCTGCAAGAGTCTTTTCATTCACATTTAGGCTAGGTACAGATATTCAGAAAGACCAAGGCAGAATCTATCTAAGTTATGTGGTATTCTGTAGACGGTATAGTTTAGATCGGTAGTGGACAGAACACACATTCATCCTTTGGTGGGGAAGGCAAATCTTAGACTGGGTTCCACCATTTTTAAACCAGTCTATTTGTACTGAACTTGTGTTCTTTTATGGGTATAGACCAGTTTCTGAACACTTATGCTGATAAAAGTGTACTGTATGTACTTAGCCCTAAGGAACACTTTCCAAACAGTAGTAAGGAAAATGAGCAGAGATGGTACAAAATGTGACTTCTCTGCAAACATTTACAGAAGAGGAAAGTACAGACTTTATTTTTACCTCCACAGAGGAAAGGGGTTGGGACCTTGTGAACTGGCTTCTTGGTTGCGCAAAGCATTGTGGCTGACAGTTTGTTCTTGAGAATGCTTTCATTGCTCATTAGTTTAATCAATTATTTTTCAATGAAAAATATATTGTTCCCCAAAAGGGAGGTCCAGGTTTATAAGAAGAGCATCCTATTTGGATCCATATCACTAACTGGTCATCTTCAGGAAAGGAACAGATTTCACTGACTTACAAAGATGCATAATACCCTATATCAAAAGTGTTGATACATTTTTTGGGTTTTGGTAAAGGGAAAGGTAACAAAGTTTATGGTTGTAACGTGAAAAGGTTTAATAGTTGCACAAGCCATGTTAAATTTAGAATTTAAATTTAAATTTGAGCCAGGATCTCCATTACACTGATGTAAATCCAGGTTTGGCATATGAAACATTTTTCTAGGCATGGGGGTATTTGTATCTGAACTATAATATACTGTATTTACTCAAAAGAATGGATAGGGAGTTGCAAGATGATACTTGACACCTGAGAGTATATTATGATTACCCAGGATGTTGTTTTGTTAAGTACACATAATACAAAAAGCTGCTTAAGAAATTCTATATAATACGCTGGTAGTGTTGAAGTGATGTTATAGTCATGAAGATCCAGCACATATGCAAGAGAAAGGATGTTTCTGTGGCTGATAACTTTTATTGGACCAACTGCATGGTTGGGAAAGACTTCAAAATGCTTTCAAATGCAAGAGAAAAATGCATGGCATTCAAAAGCTTGTCTATCCATACATAGCACAATAAAGACAACTCCTGGACTCCACCTGAGAGCCGCAGCCCCAATCTGGACTTGTATATGGATTGTTTCTGCTTCATGCCTACTCTGAGATTGCCAAAAAGCAACAGCATTTACACTACAACCTCAATGTTGTGGAATGGAGAGCCATATTCAGCCTTAAAACACCCTTAAAGACTTTATCATACAACAGGGTGATTAGTGTGGGGTGGGGGTGGGATGTGGGGTGTCACTGTTGTTATGGACAAAACATCGTACACATATGAAGCTGAGATACAACATTCCAAAACAGTTTTACCAACTCCTGACAGAGGACCCTAAGGCACAATACCCAGAAGGAATTAAATAACCTCTTAAGCAAGCTACCTCTGGAAACAGAGGAGAGAATTATGGCTTCTACCTCCTGGGAGCCTAGGCAGGCAACTTTTATGTATTGCCCAAGATCCACAAACCTGGCAGCCCAGGACACCCCATAGTCTCTGGCATTGGAACCATCACAGACAAAGTTTCTGGCTATGCTGTCTCTATCCTAATACTATATGCTACTGCAGCTGCCAGCTATTTGACAAACACCACAGATTTCTTAAAGAAACGGGGCTCCATTGTCAAGCTTCCAGCAAATGCCATGTTAGCTACTATGGATGTCACATCTGTATACAACAGCCCTTGTAAGAATGGATTACAAACCATGAAGAACATTATTCCTGATGAAAAAACTGCTTTTGTGTCCATTATGCTCTCCTTCTTTATCCTCACACATAACTACTTCAGGTTTAGGGACTCTTTATACCTACAGAAAATGGCACTGCCATGGGCACATGTACGCCCCCCCCCCCCCGCGTATGCCAACATATTTATAACAGATGTTGAAGTTTGTTTCCTCTGCTCTCTCATCCTCCCAGTACAAGTCAGGTACCTCAAGGGCATCTCCATAATATGGACAGATGGGAAGGACTCTCTAGAGAAATTTCACCAGGACTTTAACAACTTCCACCCCTCCATCAAACTAACTCTGGAATACTCCACGCACTGGATTCATATCCTACGCAGTAAAGGTTTGCAATGGCCACATCACCGCCACACTGCATTGGAAAACAACTCACTGCCACAGCTACCTTCATGCCACTAGCTTTCAGCCTAAGTACACTGCTAGACCCATTGTCTACAGCTAAGCTCTATGTTACAGCTGGATCTAGTCAGATCTCAATGACTGGGATAAACACCTTAAGGATCTGGAACAGGAATTCTTACAATACAACCCTAAAATTGTAGCCGCTCAAATCAAGAAAGCCAAACTCAGATTCCGTTCAACCTGCTAAAATACCAACCCTGGGACAAGGATAACAGAATCCCTCTGGTTGTCACCGAAAGCCCCCCAGCTTGAACACCTAAGATGCATTATTAATGTGTCTCCAACCCCTCCTGGAAAAGGATGACCATCTCAAGATAACTTTTAAAGATAGGCCTGTCCTGGCTTACACATAGCACCTGGTCTCAAATGGTGACTCTCAAAACACAGACTAATGAACTTTCATGTTCACTGAGGCACCAGGCCTTGCAATAGTCCCAAATGCCTGCTGTGTCCCACATCAATACAGATTGCATAAACACTGGACTTTATAAAAAATAGTACAACATCCAAGGTTCATTCACCTGCATCTCTACCAACCTCACATGTACCATCATTTGCTTACAATACCCATCTACTATCTACATCAGTGATCTCCAGTTTTAAGAATGAATGGACACCAATCTGACATCAGCTGTAAAAAGACACAAAAGCCTGTGACAGAACACTTCAACTTCCCTGAACCCTCCATTTCTGACCTCAGGATTGCTGTTCTCAGGCAGGAAATTTTTAAAAATTAGTTTGAACAAGAAATTGAATCAACGAACTGGACTGTGTTAAGTATGGTTCAAACAGGGACTATAGGTTCTTATTACCTGGATTAGCTTTTGTGACTCCTTTGTTCCTATGGGTTCTTTGCTTGCATGCCTCTCACAGCACTCTCCCTTCCACTTCCTCCTCGCCTCTCCTTTCTGCTTTGCTACTTAATCACTCACTCCACGTTATACTCTGCTCTAAGATGTCCTTTCACAGGATCTGATGAAGTAAATTTGGATTCATGAAAACTTGTGCTCTCTCTCTCTCTCTTATTTAGTTGTTCTACAAAGGTACATATCTACCCTGCCTTTTCAGTCTATCCAAAACATGTGGTTGGTCTAATAAAAGATATTACCCACAAAAACCCTTGCCTCTTCTTGTATTATACATTCATATTTAATTTAATCCATGATACCTAAAATCGCTGCTTATATATTTCTCCTAATATATAAAGACCAAATGAAATCTGTGCAGTGCATAGGGCCCAGTCCTGCATAGTGCACCTGTTTTGATACAGCAACACACGCACACACGCGCGCGCACACACACACACACACCATTTATAGTAGTAAAACCTCTTTAGAAAATTTTTAGGATTGATTATGGATGGTTCCTCTTATCATAAAATAGCTATGTATAACTAATTCAAACTTAACCAAGAGTACCATTATTGTTCCATGAAATACGTAATGCTGGACATATTGATTGATAAGGATAGCCAACATCAACATTTATAGAAGTGTTTATGATGCTTGGTAAGGACACATCAACAAAAATGTTACTTCCAACATCATTAATATGTAATAACTAGGAACTGCACATCTCAGGAAATAATATCATTTTGAAAATGAACCGAATTTTCATATGCTTGATATAATAATGCAATAGCAACTTTAAAATGCCCTATTTAAAAAGGTTTCGTCCTACTATTGTGTTCAAATCCCATAATTTGCTATAAACACATTTCGGCGAATACCGATACACTTGTGTAAAAATCTAGCGGCAGCATATTTTTGTATCTGTTATTTATTATAATTAGTTAGCATCTTTTTAAAACTCCACACCGAATATATTTATACATAACATCACATGCTGGGTAAAACAGGAAAAGAGCAAACCATTCACTTCTGAGTATTATAGCTTAAAATAAGCCTTATATTATTCAGAGCTTCCAGTAGTTCTTAGATAAATTTCTCAATTAGTCCACTGCCATACAGCTGTAGAAGGCTAACAAACCCCTCAGTGTTCACATGACAACCCTTGTTCAAATGCATCCTTATTCTGTCATCTACTGGCAGTGTGCTTTCCAGTCATGTTCTCTGCCAGTCCTTACCAGTTTGCCAATTACACAAGCTGCTTCCCAGACATCAGACAAAAATTCCACAAGACTGCTGTGCAAGCGTACCCTAATTAACCATCAGCTTAATTAGACAATTTACTGTGTAATTAGCAGGCAATTAGTCAACACCTCTCAGATCTTATTGACTGCTGTGACAGCCTTCCCCACTCTACACATTCCAGTACACAAGCACCACCATGATTCTAGCACTCTCAAACCCCTGTACAACAGTTCTGTGCAAAGAGAAGTGAATAATATTACCTAACAAAAGAGAAAAAAATCAATACTTTGCCGGTTAGTTATTGAACGGTATTCTAGCTTGGATTTTTTAATACTAGATGGCCAGCTGCTGAAATAAGACACTACCAAACATTAAGTTATGTCTTTTATATTCATGGCATGTTTTAGTGATAAAACATTTTATATTCCATAGAACTACAGTAAGAGTCAGAAAAACAGAGGCCACAGAAAAAAAGTACATTGTAAACTGTACTTATGCAACATACTGCAAAATGCATGACAGAGCAATAATGAAGTTTTGTTGGTAGCTGGTATATCATATATAGTTAAGCTAGCATTGTAGTTAACACTTATACTCTGAACTCCCCCTGAGAAAATCATACTAGACAGCTGAATTAGTTTTGTATTATACAGAGATGGTCAAGAGCTGTAGACTAGGCCATAATGCAATATCATTAATGTAAGCATGATGAAATAAATGGAACAAAAAGTTAAAAGATGATGCATTAAAAGATGTGCACATTTGTACTTAAGGTTATAGGTTACTAAGTTGTGTCATTTGAGAAACTGCATATGACGATACAATTAAAGATTATCATAATGCATATATTAAAGGAACAGCAAGACTCTTTTTTGCCTATTAATTGTACTTTTGGTGCAATTTGGGGCGGTGATGTGCCATGGGTGTGTGCACATCCCTCCGATTACCATTAACTCCAAGATTTACCCATATCAATCCACTTGTTGACAGCAAACAGAGTCTAAAATCCATAACTGTTTTCTGCAAATAGCTTTGTAAAATATATTAACTTAATTCTGCTCTCACACTAATGTCAGTCAGAACTAAATCCAATAAAATCAGCAGAATTCTACAAAGCAATGGACTGAAGAGTCACATCTCAGTTGTCTAGCTTTCCTGTAGGGACACATCAGATGTTAAAACATTTAGTCAGATGCAAAAAAGGGTATTCAAAATCTATAATGTGGGCAGAAAGCTCCTCAACAGAAGCTGCATTAGCACAACTAAAATTGGTTGGACAACCTCAATACATGTATAAATGCAGAATATCTCTTTAAAACAAATTATGGCTGCATACACACATTCAAATCATCCAGGACAACTCTCCCAGGTTTGTGTTCTTGAGAAAAAAACCTGTACAGAAGTTCAGACAGAGAAGCAATGAGTCTGTAGGGTGGACATGGGGCTCCTAGAACATGCATCCCAGAGAGCTTTACAGGGTTTTGGGTTTGTTTTTTTTAAGTGTGTGTAGGCAGGGATCAACAGGGTTAGGGAAGGTGGAGGTGGGGTCTATGTCATGCATAGATGAGTTCTCCAGCCTTTCCCCTCCCCTGTGCAGTGTTGGAGCCCAGTGAAGGCTGGGCAGAACATATGTTTGTATGCTTCCCTGGACCCAAGTGCTGAGTGTGATTCAGGCAGAGAACAAGCCAGAAGCAGAACATGCCCCTTAAGTGTTTCAGCACTGACCTATTCTGCTCCCTGTTTGGCTGAGACTGATACATGCTCTCCCTCCCCGCTGTGGGAAGGGGGAGGAAGAAGCAAAGCACACTGCAATTGTAGAGGTCAGCCCTGCATCTGCTGCCTGTACAGAAGTTCTCTCTCTGGTGAGATAGTCTCCAAGGAACCCCTTTATTTGGGTTGTTCCTGAGTTATTTTTCTCCCTGAGTAGCCATTTTACTCTGGGAGAAAAATTACAAACTTCTGTACACTTGTGGTTTCTCCAGAGAGAGCAGGGACTCTCCCTGGAGAAACTGAACACCCGTCCAAGCCGAAAATCAGTTCACCTTGCATATGTAAATGTAGTTATGTAAATTAAATTCATACATAAACAGGTTTCAATTGAATTAAGAGTTTCTTCACAGGGTTCTGACCCATTTTAAAGTCAAACTTTAGTTAAATTGAGGCAATATTCCAGCAGACATGATCTACTGTGTTACCTACATTGCTAATGTTCGTCAGCTACTGTTAAAACGTATGGGTTCTCTTTTCATAAAGTACCTTAAAATTATGGCATGAAAGAATGCTTAGGCTGGCCTTTGCTGCATTTATCATTTAATTATTTTTTCTTTTTTTTTTTCTGTAGACAGAAGAGAAAGTTAAGATCTGAGGGGTTATAAGTACTAACATAATGGGAAAATTGGAGAAAAAGTGATTAAAAAAAAGAGAGGGCAATATAAGCAAATGAAATAGAAAAAATAATGAAATCAAAGCAAGAGATAATACATTTTAGATTATTTTCAAATTGATTTGGTGCTAAAACTATGCAATAAGAATACAGTGTTAGGATAAGATCATGAAGATTCTTCAGCATGCGTATACACGTTTAAGTATATACATTGTTCCACTGAAGTTGGTGTTACTGCTCTGATAGTTAACATTACTGTGAACATAATAATGTTTATGATGGGAGCCTTTTTTGAATATGAAATGAATGATGTGGGGGAGAAGGGAACACTTAGAACCAACTGGTGAAAAAAACGTGGTAAGTGTTTTGATTAAAAATATGAGGGAAAGCTGTTTTATCTTGTAATAAACTACATAAATCTGTTCTGTTGAATGAAACTAGGTGGACAATAAGGGCCTCTTATAAAGGGCGTAATGTTAACTTCAAAAGCAGTGCTTTGATGGGTTGTGATATGGAAAAGCTAACATGTCTGATTAAGTATATTATTAATGCCATGGTGATGCAAGGCATACAAAAAACTAGAACTCTTGGTTCCAAAATTATACCTTTTATTAGACCAACTGGAAAATGGCAAGAAAATTGTCCTTTTCTGCAAGCTTTCAGGATCAAAGTCCCTTCGTCAGGCTCTGGGAAAAGTGTAGATGGTACAAGATGGTAAAACGTCCCCATACGTAGGAAATAAACTTCATTTTTGCATGGTGATGCAAGTGCCCACAATCACTTATCTGAATCACTTGGAAAAAGAAACAGGTAACAAAATTCTAATTTTAAAATGAAAAGAAATCTATTTTTCAGAAATCACTTGCTAAATTACACTGACCCCATATTTTTATCTGAAATATTTTCTTATAGAATGCTATTTTGGATTTTGTTAAGGTTTCTATATGTCTTTTCAGAGGTTATAAGGTTAAATAAGCTAATCAATTCTAAATGACAATATTTGATATGAGCATGTTACATTTGTGTTTTTCTGATATTGGATCTGTAATTCAGGAGTGCTAAGCTCCCTAAATTAAGTCAACAGGAGCTGCAGATGGCTTGGCAATTCTGGGAAATCAGACTTATTGTAACTATGTTAGAAAAAAAGGGCAAAAAGAAAAAAAACCTTGGCTAATAGTTTAACAAGAATCAGTCATATTATACAGAAGTAATACAGGATTAATAGCTTGTTTAGTTTTAAACAACTTATAAAGATAAGGTGTTTAGAAATATGTTTGAGATTTTAACCAATATTTAGCTAATTGAAAAGATTTGCATATTTAACATCACTGATAATCTTCTAAATTCTATTTTGAAGTAATACTTTCACTTGAGGCATGCTACATTTCACACATACAGCCTCATTGGTTGTAGTGTCATAAAATCTACCTAAAGCAATGGATATTTTCAGTATAGACTGGACTCCCACTTCAGAGAGCTTATTTATAAAACATTTAGCTCTATACTCTGAATGTACATCAATGGATTTTGTTAGACTTGTTCTTGATTTATACTAGCATAAATGAGTGCAAAATCAGTTTCCTTAATTATTTTTTAACTTGTATGATGGAAAGTTCTCTCATATTTTGGTTTACCATACACTAGTATTTACAAACTGCCAACACTAAAGCTTAGAGTCCAAATTTAGATTGTGTCCAAGTGCCATTCTGAATTTGCTTACTTTGACAAATTAGCATAAAACACTTGTTTAATAATAGAAACTATAAGTTTAAAATGAAAATTAAAGCTGAATAAGAGTATTGCTTGGGCATGCAGGGATGAAATGAGGAAGGCGAAAGTGCAATTGGAGTTGTACCTAGCAAGGAATGTGAAGGATAACAAGAAGGGTTTATACAAGTACGTCAGCAATGAAAGAAAGATTGGGGAAGTGTGGGTCCCTTTCTAAATGGGAAAAGGCAACCTAGTGACAGATGATGTTGAAGAGGCTGAAGTACTCAAAGCCTTTTTTTACCTCAGTCTTCACAGGCAAGGTTAACTCCCAGACAACTGCATCTGGCAGTACATTTTGGGGAGGAGGGGAGCAGCCAACAGTGGAGAAAGAACAAGTCAGGGACTATTTAGAAAAGCTGGATGTATACAAGTCCATGGGGCCACATAAAATACCCCTAAGGATACTGAGGGAGCTGGCCAATGTGACTACAGAACTGTTGGCCATTATCTTTGAAAACTTGTGGTGATCAGGAGCAGTCCCAGCTCATTGGAAAAAAGGCAAATTCAGTGACCATCTTTAAGAAAGGGAATAAGGAGGATCTGGGGAACTATAGTCTGGTCAGCCTCACCTCGATCCCTGGAAAAATCATAGAGCAGGTCCTCCAAGAGGAGGTGGTGATCAGGAAGTCAGCGTGAATTCACCAAGGTAAGTCATGCCTGACCAACATGACTGCCTTCTATGATGGGATGACCGGGTCTGTGGATGTGGGGAGAGTAGTGGACAAGATATACCTTGACTTTAAGTAAGGCTTTTGATATGGTCTCCCACAATATTTGCGAACACAATCTAAGGAAGTATGGGTTGGATGAACAGGCTGCAAGGTGGACAGAAAACTGGTTGAATTTTTGGACTCAAAAGGTAGTAATCAATGGTTTGATGTCTAGTTGGTAGCCAGTATCAAGTAGAGTGCCTCAGGGGTTAGTCCTGTGGTTGGTTTTGTTCAGTATCTTTATCAACGACTTGGAAGATGGGATGGCGTGTACTCTCAGCAAGTCTGCAGATGATACCAAGTAAATACACTGTAGGGTAGGGCTAATATTCAGAGAGACCTTGACAAATTGGAGGATTGAACATAAAAGAAATCTCATGAGGTTTAATAAGGACAAGTGTAAAGTCCTGCACTTAGGATGGAACAATCCCATGCATCAATACAGGCTGGGGACCGGCTGGCTAAGCAGCAGCTCTGCAGAAGAGGACCTGGGGCTTACAGTGGAAAATAAGCTGAATACAAACCAACAGTGTACCCTTGTTGTGAAGAAGACTAATGGCATATTGGGCTGTATTAGTAGGAGTATTACCAGCAGATTGAGGGAAGTAATTATTTCCATTTATTTGGCACTGGTGAGGCCACATCTGGAGTAGTGTGTCCAGTTTTGGTCCCCCCACTACAGAAATGATGTGAAAAAATTGGAAAGAGTCCAGTGGAAGGCAACAAAAATGGTTAGGGAGTTGGGGAACATGACTTATGACAGGGGTGTCCAACCTTTTTGAATATGGGGCCGGATCATGAACTTTTTATCACCCAGTGGGCCAGCGAGCCATATTAATATTTTTTCACTCCGCAGGCCGTATGTTGGACAAGCCTGAAATAAGGCAAAGCTGGCATAAACCCCCACCTATGCTCAGCTAGTGACAAACTACAGCAAATGATGTCCTGGACCAGCTGTCCCAACAGCTGGGCCCCCCCTTCTGCCTACTACAACCACCATTTGAAGGCAGCCCCAGAAGATATTTGACAGCAGTGTTAAAATATGTGACCAAATCAATGTAGCTGGTGCTCTCACACAGGCCAAGGGGCCACCTATGCCACTGCTTCCCCAGGCCTTGCCCACACCAGCAACACCACTGCTCAAAGTCTTGGCAGTGCTCGGGCAGACGCGGCTGGGGCCCAGCCAACGCATGAGATGGGGGACGGCGGAACTGCGGGAGCGAAGCTGGTTCCCAGCCTGGCAGGGTCTCAGGTCTGGTCTGCCCAGGGCGGCTCCTGGCAGGAGAAGGCCTCGAGGGAACATGGGCCACTCTGCTCCTCCGCACTTCCCTGTGGCAAAGGTAAATGGCCCCCGGGTGGGCACAGGCAGTTGCCGCGGCAGGGGAGCAGCACCTGGCCCAGCTGCAGGGAGCGACAATCCCCCCTCCCCACCCCAGGCCGCCCCCAAGCAGTGCAGCCCCATGAGCTGGCGCTGCCTGAGGCAGGCTGGAGCAAGATAGCTGCTGCACCACAGCCCCTCGCTCCCTTGCCCACATGGCCCTGCTCACCATGGTGCCCAGCCACCTGCACACACAGCCCTGGTGGCCTCAGCACTGCGAGCCCAGAGTGCGGGGGCCAGCAGACACCAGCTCCCACCACCTTGCCCTGCAGAGGAAACGCCAAGATCCCACCTGTCAAAGCGCCTCCAGGGCTGCCCTACCAACTGCCTGTGCCGGGCGCTGCGCCCCATTCCCGCCGAGCCTGGTGGTTCTTGGGAGGCAGGTGGGATTCTGGGGGCAAGGGGCCAACCCGGAGACAAGTAAAAGCGGGCACTGTCCTCAGCTTGTCCCATCAGGTGCAGCCGGAGTAGCCCCACGCTGCGCAGCCCTCGGGGTGGCGGCAGGACCCAGCTCACGTGACGTGGGAAGTCACGTGAGCCTGACCCCATGGGGGTGAGCAGCTCCCCTCCCTTCCCCCACCTGCCTGTCCCGAGCAAGGGACCTCAGGCCACAGAAAATGGCTTGGCGGGCCGCATGGCAGCCCGCATGTTGGACAAGCCTGACTTATGAGGAAAGGCTGAGGGAAATAGATTCATTTAGTCTGGAGAAGAGATGACTGAGGGGATTTAATAGCAGCCTTCAACTGCCTGAAAGGTAGTTTCAAAGATGATGGAAGTAGACCATTCTCAGTGGTGGCAGATGACAGAACAAGGAACAATGGTCTCAATTTGCAGCAAGGAAAATTAAAGTTGGATATTAGGAAAAACTCTCTCATGAGGAGGGTAGTAAAGCCCCGGAACAGGTTATCCAGAGAGGTTGTGAAATCTCCATCCTTGGAAGCTTTTAAGACCCAGCTAGACCAAGCCCTGGCTGGGATGATCTAGTTGGAGTTGGTCCTGCTTTAAGCAGGAGGTTGGACTAGATTACTTCCCATGATCCATTCCAACTCTCATTTTATATGATTCTATTATTCTAATTATCCTCTGGCAGAAATTTTACACACACATGGCCGCTCACACCCAGCTTTCCTTGTACCCTTGATGAGATCATCTCCATGACAGATATCTGGGCTTTCTGGTACAAATGCTAGGATTTTTATAATGTGCTCAGCAGGCATATGACTGAAGGATCAACTCTCCAGCTTGGTTCTATTTGCTAATTCAGGGAAACTGGGAAGAAAACTGAGAACAGGAAGCCTTTTGATCTTTGTAGAAATCTGTGCTTGTAGAGTTGTGATGTGTACAGCTTCACTAGAAAAACACCTACCATACCACATCCATCTCTGTGATTCCTCTTGGAATATGCCATAAAATGACTATTGAGTTCCTGATGCTATAAATACTATCACAAGAAACCCCTTCTATAGAGAGGGATATTTCAGTCAGAGGACTTCTAAATATTTGTTTCACAAATATACTTCACTACCTTCCACATTTTGAAATGTTCATTGGCAAATATAATCTGAATTATTAATGCTGAAAATTATTTTTAAAACAGGGCCAAATTCATCACCTTTGTAAATCCACTGACATCACAGGGAATGAGACATGCAGAAGTTTAAGAGTTACACATGCTCAGTGGGATTTCAGTAGTTACACTATGTAAGAGATTGGCTTGTGATTTTTTTTTAAGTTCCCACTACATTAAATGACCAGATTCTCTGGTTCTCTACTTCCATTGTATTGTTCCATCATTACATGAGACTGCCTACACCCTCACAGATAGGAATTCTTCCAGTGCAAAGATGTCTCTTGTTGGTTTAATGGGTCTTTTTGCCATGCCCCTGCCGTCCATGGCATAAGGGGGCATAGTGGGAAGAGATAATGGCACCAGCTGGAACGCAGTGCACTGAGGTGTTCCTCAGCTGGCGCACAATTTTTGGAGACTAAATGCTGCCAGAGTTTCGAGCAGCCTATGAAGCTGCTTTAAAAAGCAAGCCTCCAGGCTGTTCTAAACTGTCAGGGCTGGGGTAAGAGGAAGTACAGCAGTGAATTTATTTCTTAAACCAAAGATACCAGAAAAATATGTTGTTGAGAGTGCACAAGATTTTTTTTGTCTTTTGCTCAGATTCACAGCATAAACTGCTTTTTGTTGAGTAACATTTTTTATATTTAAAATATCCAAGTTAAATACAATCTTATAATTATAAGATTTGTTTTGTATTATTGCATGCTATTTTCTATCCCCAAGATAATTTTTCCTTTGTTTTGTACACTTTACATATCTAAATCTAAAAGCAGCCAGACATAAAATATGATTGATATCCACCATTACAATTTTCTTCAAATTCACAGTTTATATTTTAAGACTTATTTGAGTATTTTTTTAAATAATAAATAATTCAAGTCACATGCAGGCTTAGTGTGCTAAGAAATCCTGTAAAAAGCTCATTTTTTTGTTCAAGAATGTAGTTAATAAAAGTTGTCTTTCATGTTATTTAGTAGAAAGGCAAACAGTCTTTTTTATATTTGACATTAACAATCTGATCATTTGTCTCCCCAAAGAAAGCCCATACAGCTTTCATACAGGCCACACAATAAAGAATAGTAATATTTCTGTTTACTGAGATATCAACTGGCATTTCGTTGCAAGTCAATGGTCTATCTTTGCTACAGCATGCTAGACCTCAATCTGGCATCTACAAATGTCAAGAGTATAAAAAAAAATTATAAGTAGAAAATCAGAAGCATGTTCTAAATTCCTAAAAAAGGAAACAAAGTTCACCCAAACATATTTGCTGCAGAAATCAGTGCAATATTCAGCTGTCAATCTAGAAAAACAACGAGGGAGAGATGCTGTCAGTAGGACAGGATAATAAAATTTCAAGCAGATGTTCAGGCTGGGCTCTAATTCTCACTGAACTCCCTTGGTGAGCATTTAATTTCTTTATCATATGCAAGCTAGGCAAATTGTACTTCATCAAAACTGTATTGTGAAATATTAATATTTCATATTATAGCAAAACTCCATAGAATAACCTTTGTCATATTAGGAACATCAGAATTTCAAATGTCATGGTTCTGCATTTTAATACATCTTAAATAGCTTTTTGGCTTGGCACCATAAATTATAACTAGTTTAATCTAAATTACCATGCTGTAACATCATACAAAAATATACATCTTTTAATACAGGTTCACTTCAGTGAAATACTAATGTCATGGAAAACAATGTCTCATTGTGTTTAGATTTTTTATCACCTATAATTATACAGGGAGGTACAGACCATATAAATATACAACTGACTGAAGTATAAATCAGTGTATTGAAAAACAGTAAACAGAAATTCTTATCTCTTGGGTAAATTCATTAATTACTTACACAAAATGGTCCTTACTGAGAAATGGTTTTGGAAAATATATTCAAGATTATACAGATTATAAAGATATATACTATGATTAGAAACTTTCCTGCAATGTTTTAGTAGAAATTTATTCTAATTTTAATTGCAGTTATGTTTTTTTTAATTTGCTATGCAACCTGTACTACAAAGTGAGAAAACAGTGAGGGTTTAGGATGAAGTTTGTACACATTTATTTCTGCTGGTACTCCTAATAAAGGCAACGGCTTCTAAGTTATTGAAAGTGACAGCATCACAAATCAATGGATGTCACAACAGAGTAAAGACAGGTGTCTCTGATTAATCAAAATTAAATTTTTTCAACTGAAGGAAGCATCTAAAAAATCAAAGCAAACATTTCTTCCATTCCACTAATTTTTTTTTTTTCTATTTCAGAAAAAAGAGTGCAACAAGGAAATCCCAGAAGACTGAATTAATCCATGACAGAACAAGGAATAACAGTCTCAAGTTGCAGCAAGGGAAGTTAAAGTTAGATATTAAGAAGAGTTTTCTCACGAGGAGAGTAGTAAAACACTGGAACAGGTTACCCAGAGAGGTTGTGGAATCTCCATTCTTGGAGGTTTTTAGGACCCAGCTACACAAAGCTTTGGCTGGGATGATCTAGTTGGGGCTGGCCCTGCTTTGAGCAGGGGGTTGGACTAGATGACCTCCTGCGGTCCTTTCCAACCCTAATTTTCTATGATTCTATGATTTTAAAAAATAACAGATTTTCAATAAGTGTATGGCTCAAAATGAACTAATTCATAGATAAATATAGTGTTTAGTGGATACCTCTTACATTTTTATTTAAAACCATAAATTTAAACATGATCTTCCTAAAACTTTGTTCTTACAGAATTTAATGTAAATGTCTATGTACCGAATCCTACTTAATACTAGATAAAAGTCGTATAAATCTCCAGTGAATCAATGTAACAATTCTATTGAAAAGAAACCAGCTGTTACCATTTTTTTTAATTAAACTAAGAGATTATTCCTATTTCAGATAGTTTCCATTTTTCAGAGAAGATGGTTCTGAAGAACTAATGATTGGTATAAAGCAAAATATATTATAAACACGCTTACTATTAACTGAATCCTATACTTGGACTTTATTTTATCCTTCTCCCTCAAACTTTTCTGTCAAACTTCTTATCAAGATAATTAAGGCGCAGTATTTCTGCAGAAGAGACTGAATAATACAAAAATACTATTTCAGGCACAGAAGTGCAAAAGAAGGAAATAAAGTTTGTAAACAGAGAGAAGAAAGAGAATGCTGGCCAGCTTTGGGTATTTTTCTCTTTCATTTTCCTAGCTTATTGAAAGCCTGCTTAAGTGACGTTATCCCCATTTCTAAAAGAGATCAACTTACCTGATACAAATTAGTACATTTTTTTAATATATCATTTATTTTGTAATGAAAACTCCCACAAATGATTATATACCACTATCCAGTTTACATTGACAGTTGTATACTGCAAGACTTAGTACTTTCTGAATAAATTAGAGTGAATTTACATGCATAAATATTCTGAGGGAATTTCACCTATAACTCATATTATGTTCTATATGTTCCTTTTATAATTAAGTGCTGCTTAAGAACATGCTTGCTGGGTGACATATGGTTGAAACCTATACCCCACAGCTAGGGACAGACATTACACTTAAACTGATTTAAGTGATCAGAAACTGCTTTATACCTGTAACAGAACAGATGTTCAGTGCACATAAACCAGTTTGAGAATGGCTGAAATCAGTTTGAGATAAACCTGGTTAAATGTAGTATCAGATTTAACTGATTTGGGTCAAACCAGTTTATGCAATATCTGTCCCAGACCCCTTCCTGGTTTAATGTAAACCAGAGCCCCCAGCATCGCAGATGCTTTGCAGCCCTGGATGGGGCTCTCTGCTCCAGAGAGCTGGGCTGGCCCCTCCCCTCTACTCCGTGGCTGGAGCTCCAGCAGAGATGGCAGGCACAGCAGAGTCTGCCTGGCTTCCCTGTGCACCCTTACCACCCAGGACTCCCTGGTTAAGAAGGGATTCCCCACTCCTCCCTCCCACAGCACAGATAGTAGCCAGCATGTAGTATGCTAGCTAATGCTGAGAGGGGTCTGTGTAAGCCAGACAAGACAAAGGCAGACAGGATAGTGTCTGCTTAGGGCTTTTTGGAGCTAATCAACAGGTCAGCTGGTAATGTCCTCCCATTACTTTTTTGGAAAAAGGTGTTTAAGAAGAGCTTGAACTAATGAGAGAGGCTTTTGTTTTCTTGATGGGGTGTTAAATGCTGTGTTATCAGCTCCCTGCTGGCTCCCAGGGCTTGGTAGTCAGGAGCAGCAGGTGGAGGGGGGGCGGGGGGGCTCCCTAACCAGAGAGTCCTGCAGGGGCCTAGCCATGTCCCCCTCCCCCCTCAGATCAACACTGTAGAAGGGAAGGGATGGATGCTCTAGTGCTCCCCAACTTCTAGCCTGAACCACTGCAAGGATGTTCCTGCATTTCGTCAGTCCAGAGGGGATGTCTGTGAAGTTACAAACTGGTTCAGCCTAGCCAGGTTAGACTAACCTGCAAAGATTGAATTAATTCAGGTGTTTTGAATATCTGTCCTTAGCCCACAAGTAGAAGGCCCTAGATTCATTAGAACTAATGTGGTTCTGCTGCACAGGGTATGTCTGTTTGAGAAGGGAGCTAATGCTTCATGACAAGGAACTTTGCTCTACTATAGTTCTTTCTGTGGCCAAATGTATTATTTGAGTAAAGAACAAACCAAAGTCTATGGACTAAGACTGAAGAGCTGATGTCCAAAATCCTTGTATAAAATGGATATGAGAGCCATGCCTCCCACAGACTGCAAGAGTTGGTGTCTTGAGATTCCAGAAGATAATTAAAATTAAACTAAACTTGCACACAACTTTCTGGGTTGTTCAAAGCTTAGAACACCAACTGTATAGTAGGGAGCTATCTTAGACAAGCTTTCAGGTACAAAGGTACCCTTCCTCAGGTCCAGGTTTTCTGGACTATCAAGGCTACAACATTTTTCCAACAATGGAGACATACTGGCATTCTGCACAATGTTAAAAGGCAAAAGCGACAGTACAGCACCCTGTATTAGAGTCACCAAGTTCTTTACAGAGGGAAAAAAGCATATCTAAAAATTCAGGGGTGGGCCCAAAGGAGTGCAGTGGGGTGACTGCACCCCTCTCTTTGGCCATGTGGCAAGAGCAGCAATCCAGGACTTTTTAAATTTTGAAGAAGGTATGCATTTCCCCCCACCTCTCTTCCCCTCCATGCTCAGTCCCCTTCTGCCCCCTTCCCCCCACCCCAAATACAGGTGTCCCTACTGTGCTGGGGGTGAGAGGACCTCTTGTCCTGCTCTGGTCAGGGTGTGTGGAGGCTGGGCTTAGCCCAGGACACCCATAGGGGCAGGAAGCAGGTAAGTTCCTCCTCCCTGCCTGCTCCCCATGGGTGTTCCCCACCAGCCTGGGGAAGAAGAACCCATCCACCTGCTCACCACCATTCAGGCAGGTGAGGGGGGAATGGAAAAGGAAGGAACTAGAAGGGGAGGAGAAGGGAGGGGAGGTGCCTCTGAGCATGGGGGTGGGGGGGTAATGCTTATCTTCTTCAGGACTTAAAGTCTCTGGCTGCTGTTCCTGGGGCATGTTCTACCAGCTGTAGTAGGAAGGAGAGGAAGGAGGAGTCTGGGAGCAAGGGGTGTAGCCACCCCTGCAGCACTGGTTGCTTCTCCCATGCCCCACTTCATAAAATCCTGGGCTCAGTTCTGTAAAAACTATTCTCTTATCTTCAAAATAACTCAGCTCACTACTCCCTCTCCCTCTTGACAGGGAGTGAGTGAGTAGTCAATGGCTAGGTTGTATAAATGCTTTAGATATTCTCCCTTAGCAATACATCAGGGAACCAGCCCACCACATACCCTTTTTTTTCTGAAATACCAAAGAACTAATTGCTGCTTATAAAATGGACACCCCAGGTTTCAGTCTGCAGAGGGCAGGTAGAGGGTACTATGCATGGGAAAAGCAGGTAAAACTGGTGAACAAGACAAGTCACAGTCGGGAAACCCAATAAGACATTAATAGAACACTGCTGGGCAGTCAAATTACTCATGCTCTAGCAGATGACAGGTCAAAAAGAGGGCACCACTTAAGAAAGAACATGCCTAAGTTCCTGCCTAAATTCAGGCCTCCTAAACTATGCTAATCTCTACTACCAGCCAAACTCAAGTGTATCCGAGAGTAGGGAAACTGGTCACAAATCAGGGCTTCTACTCTGTACAGAGGATTAATGTACAGTTTTATTTTTATCCATTCTGATATAATAAAGGGCTTAAGCTGTCTGTCGTCTGTCAGTAATGCTTTTGATTAAGTGCACATGCATTGCCGAGATAGGGTTAACATACATCCGTGTCCTCTTTTTTAAGTCCTCTGACCTTAGTCGGGGTGGGTTTTTTAAAATCTGAGCAATGTCTGGGACTTTCCTTTGCTCAGCTGGTGGGAGCAGGGGGAGGGCAGTCGGAGGCAGCAGGGAGCACACACGAACCTGCCTGCAGCTGCAGAGGTGCGCAGACCCATGCAGTGCTCCCTGCTGCCTCTGATCACCTCCCCCTGCTTCCACCCCTGGAGCACAGCAAAATCCCAGACAATTGGTCAGGGCAGGGGGAGCAGGGACTGGGGCTGCAACAGGGCAGGGGGGAGGGAAGGGTTGCTTGCTCTCCACTGGGGCAAAGGGGTGGGGGGGCTTGGAGTGCAGTGGGGTGGAAAAAGGAAAGGAAAGGAGGAAAGAGGAGGGGAGGCTGTAGCACCTCCTGCCCTGGGATGGGGCTGCCACACTGCACCAGGCAGCCTGGCCATGGCCCCCTCCCCCTCCCTTCCTCCTTTGCCACCCTCAGTATCTTGTGGCCGCTCAGCCTCTGCAAGCAAAGCACAGGCACTGGCCCTTGTGCTGCTGACCTGGCCACATTTTGCTGCCAACTGCTGACCATTTTTCATTTGTTCTGGCACTAATGTGCCAGGTCCTAGAAGGGGAACATGTGTGCAGTTATTTGGGGTCAAGTAGGTATCACAGAGTGTTTGGATTTACCTCTGGGTATGAATCAGCCCATTGCCACTTGGTAATAAAAAGTTTAGTATTGGAACCACCACGCTGCAGCCGGTGAAGACGGGGACAGCTGGGGCCCTTCTGGCAGGGCTGGTGGGGTCAGGGGGCTGTGGGTCAGGAGTGAGGGGCATCGGGGTGGGGGACTGTGGGCTGGGAGTGTGGGGGGGCACTAGCAGTGCTGGGGGGCTGTGGGTCAGGAGTGAGCACCATCATCAGGGCCCAGGGGGATCAGGGTACTGCAGTTTGGTGAGTGAGGGGGACTGGCAGGGCTGGGGTCAGTGGACTGGGAGTGAAGGGCAGCAGCAGGGCTCGGTGGGCTGTGGCTTGGAAGTGTGGGGCACTGGAGTGGCACAGGAGACTGTGGGTTGGGAGTGTGGGGGGCACTGGCAGCGCCAGGGGGCTGTGGGTCAGGAGTGAGGGGCACCATCAGGGTCCAGGGGAGCAGGGTACTGCAGTTTTGTGAGTGAGGGGCACTGGCAGGGCTGGGGTCAGTGGGTAGGGAGTGAGGGGCAGCAGCAGGGCTGGGTGGCCTGTGGTTTCTCAGTGAGGGGCAACAGAATGGGCGGGGGCAGGGTCACCCTTCAGGGCCAGCCATGTAAACACTCCTTTGAAATCTGTCATTAATGATAGGCAACTGGCTAGTGTATAAATATTAAGCCTGTGCAAAGCAGCAAGTATTTGCCTCGGATTTGGATTTGGCTGATTTGGAGGGTCACATTTGATTCAGTGATTTGAATCACTGTCCCGATTTGATTTGGCTGATTCGGATCCAGAGATTTGGTACCGATTTGGAGTTTCAGCCATAGACTATACAGGTAGCTGTCCTCAATGATGGTGGACACAGCTGCCTCCAGCTGGTAAGTCTGTTGTGTTGGGCAAAGGGGGGAGGGAAGGGGCATGTGGGGGGCAGATCAACACCCCAACAGCGAGGGAACGATTACAGCTGGGACAAGCTCCCAGGCTGGGGTTGGGGGGCATGGGACTTGGGGATAGGGGCTCCCATCACTGTACACCGCTGTGCACTGAGAGTTGCTCCTCCAGTGGCTTCTCTGGCAGCTCTTGCTACTGGTCCGGGAGGGCATGGGAGCAGGCATGTGCTCCCAGATCTGCATGGGCTGGACTGGGATGAGCTCTGAAATGGTGGCAGCTGACACTGGGAGTGGCGGCTATGCCGTCCCACCGCTTGCCCAGCTGGGGTGAGGAGGCACAGGATGGTGCCGCTGTGCTGCCACGGAAAAACAGAGTGCAGTGGAGGAAGACACTCCAGCCTCCCCGCACCTCCTGGACAAGCTGTGGCTTCGCCCCACCCGCCTCAGCTGGACGATCAGCAGCAGGGTATGGGGCGGGGACATGCAACTGGATTGGGGTGGGGCTGGTGGCAGGGGATATGGGGAGTTTTAGGGTGGCTGCAGCCCCCCATAGTCCTCATTCCACTGTACTCTGTGGGGCAGGCAGAGCCAGGGCTGTGTTTTGGGTGCCAAGTCCCCACTGCCAGGCTGCACTCTCTGGGGCAGGCAGAGCCAGGGCTGCACTCACTGCCTGGAGCACAGCCCTGGGTCCACCTGCCCCTTGGAGTGCAGCCCAGCAGTGGGCGGCTGGGGCTAAACTCCTGGAGTGAAGTCCTGGCTCCACTTGCCCTGCAAAGCGCAGTCCGGCAGTGGGGGCTTGGCACCCGGAGCACAGCCCCACCTCCACTCACCCTGTGAGCCACAGTCCAATGGCAGGCAACTGGGCCTAGCTTCCTGGAGTGCACCCCAGCCCACCCCGTGTAGATCCGGAGGTTCATGCCCACTCCCATGCCCACCACAACAGACTTGCTACCTGGAGGCAGCTGTGTCCAGCGCTGTCAAGGAGTGCTGCCTATGGCCAAATCTCTGAATCAGCACCAAATCTCTCCGAATTGACTCAAAGACTTCCAATTCAATTCAGACCTTTTAATGGGTCTCCCGATTTGATTCAGATTTGGGGATCCAGCAACCAAATTGGGCTGAATCTCCTCCAAATTGAATCAGCTACCAAAGCTTCGCACAGCCCTAATAAATATCTGTTTGCACTTAAACTGCAGGCCCAGAAAGTTTTCTGCTCTTAGTTGAGTATTACATCAAATTTATGTTTATACAACCTGAAGCTAACTTTAAAAAAAAAGGAACAAAGAATAGAGAGAGATCAAAGAAATGTAAATTATACTGAAGTATATTTTTCCATACTGTCTTCTGATTATTTGTTCCAGTATTAAACAGACTGAGAACAAAGTCTTTGTGTAACACTCACTGAAGTAAGAACTCATTGACCTTTTCTTTCCATTTGAAATACTTATTTGTGCAGCATTAACATTGTATTGGATTTATAAATTAAAACAATTACATTCTGTAGCCCCTGACATGAGTATTTTAAAGCACTTTACAAACATTGTGGCTCAGTGTCTTTGAGGCTTGTCTTATTGCAATAAATGGTAGAAAAGTAATTTTATGTAACACATAGCAACATGCCCCAAAAGATTAAGATTAGAAGGGAAGAATGCTGCCTCCAGCTGAAACTTCTAGGAAAAATTACCTGAGCAAAATGCACTATGCAGGTTGGAATGTCAAAAACACTGTGCTTAACAGTTTCTTTTACAAAAAAAATTGTTGCATGGGATCTTTAATGACTCTTTCAGATCCCTTGTTTTACTGATCATCTCATCTGAAAGACCTCCAGCAGCTATATCGGCACAATACCCAGTGGATTGCCATTGTGAATTGTGCAGCACAGACCTATTCCTGTTCTTTCAAGGATTTCTACCTATACAGTAAGCTAACCTGGGCTTGCTTAGCTTATAGAATTTGACAGCCAGTCACAGTGCAAGATGGCATGGTTGCAGGCATTATAGCAACATATCTAAGAATACCTTTCAATACTTACTATATCATGTCATCAATTCAGGCAGTGAAATAATTAAAATTAATTATGCAAAAATGGGTAGCTTCAATTAAATCTTTCCTTATTGAAGTATTTCAATGAGACATTTCTCTGTATGTTTTACCTCACAGACCAGATCAGGATCTCTTGTTACACATATGTTGTTACGTCTGCTGTCTGTAGAGTAGCAAAGAATTCTATGACGTGTACATCATGCTGCTTATATAACTGCAATCAAAATCTGGCCAAATGTATTTTACAATGGAATACATTCACTTCCCCACTCCCCTCACTTTATACCCAAAGCACATAATCTCATCTACTCACATGGATTTCTTTACCCTCTCTATACAAAAGGGCTCACAAATCTTCCTTTTCCCTCTGTTTAAATCTCTATCAAACCAATCCTGCATCTCTTATGTTTCAATTACCCCTTCTACTTAATGTTTCATAGTAAATGAACATTTAACATAGCCAAAGCTGTGCTTGTCATTTTCCTTCCCAAACACTTCATGCCCTGTTACTGTCTGCTACTCTGTTTGATGCCAGCACCATGCACAATATTATGCAGGACTGTAAGTAAAGCCTTTTAGCGTCTGCAGTTAAATTCCCTGCTCAAACCCTCAGTTTTCAGTCTTGACTGCAGAACACTCCTTCTCTTCCCAGATACGCCTGGTATGTACATCAAGTCTATACAAAATATTACAACAAAGATGACCTTCCAGCCCATCACACTTACCTGTCATGACATTAATTCCTTCACAAACCTCTAGATTTCTGCTCCATTAGAGTGAAGCTCCTTGGCTTTACATTCAAGGCCTTCAAGTAAAACTCTGTTTTTCCCTGTTTTTCTTTATCCTTGACTTGTTATATATTGCCTCCATCCCCTCTGCTGGACCAGTGACTCCATCATCAACACAGATAAACTAATGTATGCACCCAATATTTGCACAAACATTTCCCTACCTTCATCTTGGCAGTTCTCTACACACAGACAGACTTTAACGTGCCATTAGAAAAAGCCACTACTTACTCTCTCTATTGCCCTTGCATTCAATTCCCTCCTATAAACCCATTTGCACTGTAATATCTAAAAGAAATTGGATGACTGGTAATGGTAAGGCTGTGCAATAAACAGAGAAAGTTTATGTCTTAATGGAAAAACCAAAAGCTAATGTTACCAAACATTTTATCATTAAAAGTTAGCCAATCACCCCCCTGATTATTTGACATTTTCACTTGACCCTATTCTGCTATTCTTTGTCTAACTGCTCATTCTGTTTTCTTTGATGATCTCTATAACTGCAAGCACATGCTGGTCACTTTCAGAAGCAAATAAATAATAGCAATAATAATAATGATGGCACTGGAAAGGTTAACAGAATACTCATAGAATCCTAAAAGCTATTTAATTCACTGGATCTAATAGTTATGTCCTCAAAATGCTGAGATAATTTAAAAGCAAATTAAATGACTAAGACTTAAATATACCTTAAAATATTTCCTTACCTTGTCCAGAGAGAATGTTTTGGTGACAGCAAAACCCCATCCTGCCTCAAAAGCTCTTCGAATCATTGGGGAACTAGTAGCTGGAGTTGCACTGGCAATACCAAATGGATTTGGAAACTTCAATCCAGCCATTTCAACACTGATGTCTACTAAATCAATAGGCGTATAAAAGAGAGGTAGTACTGGGGTAGCGGAAACTGCAGATCCATATAAGTTCTGTAAAAAATAAATGTATAAAATAAATGTTTTTGCTATATCCATTTATATAATTTCTTGTCAATATGGGGTATACAGTTCATTTATACATAGCAAAGCAAAGTATTAAATTATTCAAATATATTACGCTTGCACTTAGGAAAACTGACACACATTTAGCTGGCTGTACAACACAAAAGGTCTTGCATTAGACCTCCTCATTTTAAAAGTGAGAATGGTGTTAATACTAACATATTATTTCTTAGTAGTACTCTGAAATAAAACCTATCAAAATCACCTGGCTGAAAAAGTAACATGGAAACACGCACATACTTTACTACTGAAGACATTTCAAGATGTACCAAAGCTAACTAAGCCTTGTAGCATGGTACTAAGTAAAGAATTACTCAAGACAAATAAAAATGGCCAATGGACTATAACACGTATACTGCAAAGGCAATGTAGTTGAGGAAATAAGCATTATTATAGATAATAATTCTGCAAAGATTTATGCATAACTAATCAAAGTCAGAATAACTAGCCATGGTGTGAATTAAGCATGTGCATATATCCTTTCAACATTGAGGTATACATATTCTATTTAATTTTATTTGCTTTTTTGTAATACATATTTCAATATTGCCTTCTGTAGTTTCATCCCCATTATGATAGTGCCCTGTGCTTGGATGTACTGTCTGATGTTGGCGACTACCAAAATTGTCTTGTAAAAAGTGGTAGAAATGGGTCTGAGGGTCAGTACAGTTGAGGTCTTGGAATGTATCCCTATTTGTTACATTGTAAAGTGGGTTCCCTTTATGTGAATTAGAGTTATGCACCGTTTTCCAGGAACGCATATCCAGCATAAAGCAAGGGAAACCTGTAAATTGTATTGTGTTTCAATGTTGTAAAAGTCTTACAAGGACAATTCTTTCTTTTTGTATATTCTAAAAGAATCACTCTGGAAATGACTCTGGAAAAGCTAAAGGCATATGATTTCTGAACATATGTTGCCATCATGATGAACAGAAGTTATGCCTTTGCTACTAATCGTAAAAGCAGAGATAAAAAGAAGACTCTTAATACAGGAAAGTCCTATCACCTTTGTCATGCATGAAGCACAAGAAAGCAGGCCTGATAGCACTCCACTGGTCCAAAACCTTTGGGAAACACTGAACTCAACAATGACAGTGGTCTCTTCTGGCCTTAAAGATTTTAATATTATAAAAACCTAAGTCTGTCTGTCTGTAACACTTTATTCACACTCTGATTGGCTGATGGAAACAGCCAATCAATCAGAGTGCTCCAAGTGTGGGGGAGCACCGCCATGATTCTGAAGCTGTGCTGAGGACCGGACAGAGTGTGGGGAAGCCGAGGCCAGCAGTGCTGGCCTCAGCTCCCCCACCCCACTCCCTGCAAGAGGTAGAACAGCAGCAGCATGGGGCATTAGGTGGCAGCACTCCATCCCAGCCCCCTTCCTCCATGCCCCTCCCCACCCCCGTCATTCTTGACAGGCAATTCGCTAGTCTATGAATAAGCACCTGAAGAAGCACAGCTCTCCTGCCCCTCTTCCCAAACCCACCAAACACAACACCTGTACAGGAAGGAGGAAGAAACTCCAGCAATTTAGAAAAATCTTAACCACTGTACAACTGTGTGAGTTGCTGATCCTTGTTTTGTTTTTATTTCACTCTTCTCTTGGGGTAAGTACAGACAGTCAAAAAGCCTGAGGCTGAATTGATTTGGTCTTTTCAGGTTAGTCTAAGCTGCAAAGATTGAACCAATAAGCAAATGAACAGACATTCACTTTTGATCCAGGAAATACAGCTAAATGCCTGCCAGAAGCTGGGGGATGGGGGGGCACTAGAGCATGGCTCTTTGGCATAGAGCCAGCATGGGCTGTGTTTGCTTATTCTTCCTGCTGCCCACAAGGTCTCTGAGATTTGCAGTCCACAATTACAGCAGCAGAACTCTGCAGAGTTGCTCATCATTTCCTCTTCCTGCTTCCAGGTGCCTCTGGGATTTGTAGTCCACAGTCACAGCCAGCAATAAATTTAGCAGGGCAGGACAGCTTTGTACTCAAAGGAAGTTTAACCCCCCTTCCTGGCCCCAGACCCTAGCTCGGGTTTGCCTGGGTGGGTGGGGGGCAGTGAGTCAGCCAGTGAGGCCACTTAGCCAGCCCTCATTGTTCCAACTAGGGAGCAGAGGGGTGGGGCCAGTCCTACTCTCTGGAGTAGACAGCACTGCCCAGCCTAGGGCTGCAAAGCATGCTGGAAGGCTGGGGGGCTCTGATTTAACATGAACCAGGAAGGGGTCTGGGACAGAAGTTTCATAAACTGGCTTGACCTAAATCAGTTAAGTCTGATACTACATTCAGCCAGGTTCATCTTAAAACCAGTTTCAGACATTTTGAAACTGGTTTATGTGCACTGAATTTCTATTCTGTTACAGGTTTAAACCAGTTTCTGATCACTTAAACTGGCCTATATGTAACTTCTGTCCCTAGCCTTTGACACTGCTACAGGGCTGGGGAGAGGATGAGAATTACTCTAAGTTTTAATTAATGAAAAGTCTGATCCAGAACCTTAAAGCCCACTTTCTTGTTTTTAAATTACAGGGCTGGTTGTATTTATGTCACTTGATGCTAGGGATTTTGGCCAAAGTTTGGAT
The DNA here is from genome assembly GCF_030867095.1 of Alligator mississippiensis. NCBI lineage: Eukaryota > Metazoa > Chordata > Crocodylia > Alligatoridae > Alligator > Alligator mississippiensis. Next base: position 36,066,761 of record NC_081828.1, read on the forward strand.
CCACATCTAGAAAGAATTTGTTGCTTCCTTTGCTTGTATAATTCCACTGAACTTAATGGAGTAGCACTAAGTAATTGTTCAGGGCCCTGAACATGATGCAAATAGTGGAACTATTTAGTGGAATAGCGGAGAAGCTGTCTGTATCAGATCCCATTTGAGGATCAAATTCCCCTGAATGCATGGACATCCTTCAGTCCATAACTTCCTTTTCTAGTCAACCAAAAGGAAACAAGAATGCCAAGAGGCAATTGCTCTGCTTTCTTCCACACAGGCCACTCAGTGCATCCCCTGAGCTCTGGAAGACAGCAATTCCCTGAGGCTTGCTGTTTTTCAAAGCTCGTAACAGTGCATTGTAGAAGTCCTATGATGACTGAATGATAGGCAAGTAGGACTGGAAGGAACCTCACAAGTTCACCTAGCCCACATACCTGCTAAAGACAGGATAATTCCAGACTAAACAATCCCAGTCAAGTGTCCGTCCAACCTACTCTTGAAAATTTCCAAGAATGGAGATTCCATATCTACTCTAGGTTGCCTGGTTCAATGCTTGACCGCCCTCACAGTCAGAAAATTCCTCCTGAACTCCAACCTAAATTGCCTCTGCTGCACCTTGAAGCTTTTGCTCCTACTCATGTCCCCTGCACCCATTGAAAAAATCTATCCCTGTCTTCTCTTTAATCACCATTCAGATATTTGAAGACCGTTATCAAATACCCCTTCAGCTTTCTCTTCTTCAGACTAAAAAACCCATTTTTGCAGCCTTTTCTCAATTCTTGCTTCCTAGGTCCCTAGTCATTTTTGTCACTCTGCACTGGACTCTCTCCAGTCTGTCCACATCCTTCTTGAAGTGTAGGGTACAAAATTGAACATGGTATCCCAAGTGGGGCCTCACCAGTGCCAATTACAGTGGAAGAATCACTTCCCTTGATTTGCAAATGACACTCTTGTTAATAAACTCCAGTATGCTGTTGGCTTCTCTCCCTCTTTTTTCTTTTGCAACAAAAGAACAGTATTGGCTCATATTTAGCTTATGCTCCACTGTAACCCTCAGATCCTGCTCTGTACTACTGAAGCCTAGCCCTTCATTCCCCGGTCTATTTTTGTGCATGAATTATTCCATCCCAATTGCAGGACTTTGTCCTTGTCCTTCATGAATCTCATCTGACTGATTATGGACCTTTTTTTCCAAATTATCCAGGTCATTCTGGATCCTTGCCCTGCTCTCAAGAGTGTCTGCAACTCCACCCAGTTTGGTGCCATCAATAAATTTGCTAAACATGCTCTCAATCCTATCATCCAAATCATTCATAAAGATGTTGAACAATACCAGACTCCTGGGGAATCCCACTTGATACTGACTCCCAATGAGACATTGAACCACTGATGACTACTTATTGAGCATGATGATCCATCCAGGTATGTATCCATCTTACTGTACTTTTCTGCATTTCCTTAGCTTGTTAATGAGTAATTCTAACCCGTCTTCTGCTACTCTAGGTTACTTGTCTCCTTCCCTATTTTTTCTACCAATTGTTTTCAGCATCTGATAGCTGCCCTTATTTGTGAAGACTGAAGTAAAAAAGGCATTAAACATTTCTGCATCATCTGAAACTAGATTGCCTTCTGCATTCTATAAAGGACCTATGATTTCTTTGGTCTTTCTCCTACTTTTGACATACTTGTAGAATCCTTTTTTATTGGCTTTTATGTTCCTTACCACTTGCATAAGACAATTGTGCCTTAGCCATCTTAATTTTCTCCCTGCATCCCTGTTTGATGCTCCTCTAGTCTTCCCCAGTACAATGACCAAGTTTATACTTGTAGGATTCCTTTTTGAATTTCAATTCATTGAAGAGATACTTGTCTAGCCAAACTGGCTTCCTGCTGCACTTCCTATTCTTTTGTTGCATTAGAATAGCTTGCTCCCATGCCCTTTTAAAGCTCATTTATAAACTCAGGACTGTGTGTTTGGAGCATAACTGAAGTTAGACATGTGTGAACATAATTTTCCTGACCCAAGATATCTTCTGAGATTTTGAATATTCAGTTGGGGCTAACTGAAACAGTTTCTTTGGATGATTTTGGGTCTCAGTGTTGATCCCTTTCTTTCTTTAAACCATTTTTAGTTTATATCGACTAACATTAAAAAAATAATTTTGACTTGAAAATAGCAAACTTTTCTGTTCCAAAATGTTAAAATATAGCATTTCAATTTTTTCCAAAACTTGTTCCAGTTGGGATATTTGTCTAAACTGACTCTGTTGCACAAAATCATTCAGTTTATACACATCTGTATTTTTTGCAAAAAAAAAAAAAAAAAAGGTGTAGAGAGATTCATGATTGGTTCTCATATATGTGCGTATCTGAGTAATGAACTAATTTTTCTTTCTGCAAGCAGGCTGTAGTAATTTGTTAATTTGTTTGCTATGCAAAATTGTTTCAACATTCTCTGTGAATAAATTTCAGCCTCTGGACTGCCCATAAGCTGCTCGATGTTCATATCCCTGAAAATATTCAAAAGCCTGTATTTAATTAGCTGCTTAATCTACATGGGTCTTGTTCTCTGTTCTCTGGCTGGACAATGTAATCTTCAAAAAGCCACCTGAAATTAATTTTGTTTCAACAGGATCTTAGCTTTATGCTCACAATTTGCCTACTGTGATTTTGCTGAATAAACTTTGGCTTGTGCAATCCCCCCCACCACCACCTTTTTCCCGCAAAAACAGACAAACAAACAAAAAACCCTCTAATAAAAGGAATTGGGACATGCTGATTAAACATGACAAAGTCAATACAGAATAGCTCTGTTGCATGTGGACATGAAAAACAGCTGATCATCCCAGTTATCCACTAAAACAAAGAGGTGCCCAAGATGAACATTGAATCCCAAGAGGCTGGCATAGGTGGGGAGGCGAATTATAGAGGCCAGACAAGTAAATCAAAATGATGAAACGTTCATTGCTGTAAGGTGTGACTGAAAGTCCTATGGCTAGTTCTTTTACAAATTTTATCTTTTTTTTCTTGTCACCCTTTTTTTTTCTATGAGTGGGTGTCGGCTACCGGCCCCTCTTCCCTTCAGGACTCACCTGCCATGCCTAAGGACATGGAAAAAGAATTAGATGTTAAATCCGGAAGGAGAAGGTGATAAGTAATAGACCACCCAGGTATTATCTTCAGGTATTATCTTCACCAAGTGCCGGCCTTTATTGTGACTGATACAATGTAACTAACCATGCTAATTACCTCATTAGTGCAGAAGCGGCTGTTCTGCCGCTTAGCTGATTGCCACTTTGCTTTGTTCTTCTCCCAATTGCGGCGGTCTCCCGGCCATCCTGATCAGGAAATAAGATCATCTCTGGATCTTTTCTCTGGGGCAGTGTTCCCGGCCTCTTGGGGGTCTCACCAGTCACCTGCCCGCAGTGGGAGTACCCTCAGCTTCACCAGTCCAACATCAATCTCCTAAGCATCTGCTTGCAGAGCCTTCTGCTGCCCTGCCATCTCCGTGTCGCTCCCCACTCTTCTCCAGTGCCCTGAGGGCAAATGTGGGATCCCTGGCTCTGTCCTTTTATGCATGGTGGTAGCCGTAATTACCTTTATCCTTCCTCACTGTGTCAACCCCCCACTGCTGTGCTATGGCTCTCCCATTTGCTGGCATCCTGGGTTTTACTCAGTAACAGTGTTTCTGCTCGAGCACCTGTTACATTTTCCTCTATTTATTTTTGTTCTGCTTTTTTCCCCCACCTTCCTTTTCAGCTCAATAGTCATATGGGAGATGCAAGCCAGTGTTTTGTTTTTTAACAGAGCAAAACTTTCCACAAACTAAAATACTTTGCATGTTCCTAAAAGAAAAAGAATCTGTGTAATGAAGGACTGACTATACACTGCACAAACAGCAAAGAAAGCATATAGGAATAATGTATATGTACTGATTCTTCTCTAGATTTTTAAAAACAGAAAATAAGCACTGTTTCTAAATCTCCTCTAATTCATTTCCCATTAGTTGACCCAATAAGATGGTGGGTATTCAGATTTTTGGTCACCATTCCTCCTGCAAAATTTAGAAAAGATGACAAATTCCTCAAACCTCTTCTGGACTGCCTACTCCTACAGACAAGGCAGTAGGGTCTGTAGGGAAGACCACAAGGCTTAGAAACAGGAGATCCTGAGTTTTATGCCTTGTTTTGTCCCTTACTGGGTGTGTCTACATGTTCATTAATGCACAGTGGTTACTGCACATTTCATCTAGTACTTGTATAATCAAGTACTAAATAAATGCACAGTAGCCAGAGTTACTACTGCACAGTAGCACTGGTACATGCCCTTTGTGATACTACTGTGCAGTAACCTAATAATACTATACAGTAGTGTATCAGCACTGTCCATGCTGTGGCACACTACTACGCAGTATTATTAGGCTACTGTGCTGTTAGGCTAGGGACAGGCATTGCACCTAAACCAGTTTAAATTATCAAAAACAGGTTTAAACCTATAACAGAACAGACATTCAGTGCACACAAACCAGTTTGAAAATGGCTTAAACCAGTTTGAGATAAACCTGGTTGAATGTAGTATCAGACTTAGATGATTTGGGTCAAACCAGTTTATGAACTATTTGTCCCAGAGACTGCAGGCACAATAGAATCTATCTAGCTTCCCCCTGCCCCTCCCAACTTGCTGCTCAAGCAAGGATCCCCCTCCTTCCCTCTCCCACAGCACGGACCACAACCAGCATGTGGTATGCTAGCTAATGCTAAGAGGTGTCTGTGTAAGGCAGACAGGACAAAAGCAGACAGTCTGCTTAGGGCTTTTTGGAGCTAATCAGCAGATCAGCTGGTAATGTCCTTCCATTCCTTCCTTGGAAAAAGTTGTTTAAGAAGAGCTTGAACTAATGAGAGAGTCTTTTTTTTCTTGATGGGGTGCTAAACGTGGTGTTACCCCAGCAATCTTTCTTGCCCATGGCAAGGGGTCAGGCTCAATGATCTGTTGAGGTCTCTTCCGACCCTAGACTCTATGAATCTATGAATTCAGACTCAGGCTTTTTGAACATCTGTCCCTAGCCTTAGTGTTTCATGTAGATTAGAGCTGTGCAAAGCTTCAGTCCCTGATTTGATTTGGTGGAAATATGGCCCAATTTGGTGGCTGAATCTCTGAATCTATATCGAATCAGGTGACCTGGAAACCAGCACGGGTTCGTAGCAGGTAGATCATGCCTGACTAATCTAGTCTCTTTTTATGACCAGGTTGCAAAACACCTGGATGCAGGAGTAGGGGTTGACATCGTCTACTTAGACTTCAGGAAGGCCTTCGATACGGTATCCCACCCCATACTGGTGAACAAGTTAAGAGGCTGTGATGTGGATGACTACACAGTCCGGTGGGTGGTGAATTGGCTAGAGGGTCGCACCCAAAGAGTCGTGATGGATGGGTCGGTCTCGACCTGGAAGGGTGTGGGCAGTGGGGTCCCGCAGGGCTCGGTCCTTGGACCGATACTCTTTAATGTCTTCATCAGTGACTTGGACGAGGGAGTCAAATGTACTCTGTCCAAGTTTGCAGATGACACAAAGCTATGGGGAGAAGTGGACACGCCGGAGGGCAGGGAACAACTACAGGCAGACCTGGACAGGTTGGACAAATGGGCAGAAAACAATAGAATGCAGTTTAACAAGGAGAAATGCAAAATGCTGCACCTAGGGAGGAAAAATGACCAGCACACCTACTGCCTAGGAAAAGACCTGCTTGGTAGCACGGAAGCAGAAAGGGATCTTGGAGTCCTAGTGGACTCCAAGATTAATATGAGTCGTCAGTGTGATGAAGTCATCAGAAAAGCTAACTGCACTTTATCATGCATCAGCAGGTGCATGACAAACAGAACCAGGGAGGTAATACTGCCCCTCTATCAGGCGCTGATCAGACCACAGTTAGAATACTGCATGCAGTTTTGGGCACCACACTTCAAGAGGGATGTGGATAACCTGGAGAGGGTCCAGAGAAGGGCCACTCATATAGAAGGGCCAAGCCCTATGAGGAGAGACTGGGGCACCTGGACCTCTTCAGCCTCTGCAAGAGAAGGTTGAGAGGCGACCTTGTGGCTGCCTATAAGTTCATCACGGGGGTGCAGAAGGGAATTGGTGAGGCTCTACTCACCAAGGTGCCCCTGGGGGTTACAAGAAATAATGGCCACAAGCTAGCAGAGAGCAGATTTAGACTGGACATGAGGAGGAACTTCTTCACAGTTAGAGTGGCCAAAATCTGGAATGGGCTCCCAAGGGAGGTGGTGCTCTCCCCTACCCTGGGGGTCTTCAGGAGGAGGTTAGATAGGCATCTAGCTTGGGTCATCTGAACCCAGCATTCTTTCCTGCCTATGCAGGGGATCGGACTCAATGATCTATTGAGGTCCCTTCCGACCCTAACATCTATGAATCTATGAATCTATGAAGCATTTAATTTCCTGAATTGTATCAGAACCCTCTGAATCAATTCAGAGACATTCAGAAAGATTCAGAGATTCAGCCATAGAAACAGCTTTAAATGTTTTTTCTACATACTTCAAGGTACCAGGTGGCTCATGAATGCTGCAAAGATAGGTTGCATGGAGCGTTCCACAGGAGCATGGGGGGTCCCCAGTGTGCTCAGCAGCAGACCCAGAAGCGGACCAGAAGCACTTCCAGTCCACTTCCAGGTTCGCTGGGGAGTACGCAGGGGGGCCTGTCACCACCCCTGGCTCGGCGACTGGTGCCTCCTGGGTCTGGAGGAGCACCCAGGGTCCCACCATGGCTGATCGCCAAGCCAGGGGAACATGCCCCCCCTCCCCCAGTGCACTCCCTGGTGGACCTGGAAGTGGACCATGGGTTTGCTGCCGAGCATGTGCCCCCCCGTCCCCCCTGCATGCTCCTGTGGGACACTCCATCTGCCCCAGCATCATAGGATTCATGAGCTGCGCCTGGTACCTCAAGGTATGTAGAAAAAATATTTAAAGGTGTGTCTATGGCCGAATCACTGATTCTCTGAATCAGCATTGAATCTTCAGATTCAAATTAAGTGAATCGGGGACAGTGATCCGAAACAACAAATCAAATCACTGTCCCCGATTCAAACCAAATCCAAATCTGAATCGAATACGGCCCATTTTGCACACCCCTAGTGTAGATGCACCCACTGAGTACGTAGTTTGGGGTAAGTCATCTTTTTCCCTCTGTTTCTCTTCCTGGGGGTGAAATTTGACCACATCTCTCTCTGGAGAATTGTCTGCTGTTAAAGCCTTCAATAGAGAGAGAGACATAAATGTGCTAAGTTGCACTACCATAACACTACATTGAAAGCTTTCTCTTCCATAGTTCTTGGTATTGGAAACGGCTTTCCTGTATCTTTCCACCTCATTGACTCTCTCTCTCATTTCAAATCTCATCTGAAAATACATTTATTCTGTCTTGCCTGTACTTCTCTCATACTCTTTTCTATTATTCATTATTTAATTCTGTAATTGTATTATTTACAGTCAGTCTGGAAAGCATTTTGTATGAAAGACACTATTCAAATTAAAATTGCATTGCAGTGTATTATCCCCTGACTCTGAATTCTTCAAGTATCTTGAATAGGCTTTGTAAAAATGCACTTATCACTTCAAAATTATATATTTCTGTAAGTGCAATGGGAAAAGAATTATACCTCAAAGTTGAGAATTAAGTTTTTGTTACTCATTTTGACTTGAGTGGTGGGCCAATATTTGGAATCCCATATGTTATTTTCATTACATGGAGTTTATGATGGGGTTAGGTGTTTCTTTGATATGATCACATCTTTTTACAAATGTTCACAAAGCCTCATTTCCTGATAATAGTAGGAAGCAGTTCCTTTGCTTACAGTTTCAAGGCTCTTTTGAGCCAGCACTCAGCCCAAAACAACTCAGTCTAGCTGTCTCTCTCTCTTTGCCTGTTTCTGACTCAGACGCACAAACCAATAGGCAAGCTGCAATCAAATCTGTCCCAGATCCTCAAATTTGTGTTCGGTCTAGTTTTGGGGCAGCGGGTATTACTGGTTCTCAGGGTAGTGTTTTAAATTTTTTGTTTAGTCTGAAAGGAAAGCAGCCAGCACACTCAACATCTCTGAAGAACAGTTTTCTAGGGACCTCCAAATCTTTGATAAAACTTTTTGTATTATAATTGATATTCACACGCATCTGAGGTAATACTTGTAAAGGCCACCCATCATAGAAGAAATAAAGTCTACCTCCACCAGACACAAAATCCACACTTTATATATTCATAAGAAAATAAAAGGTCTGCTCTAAGTATGATCCATAGTGAAATTTGATTACTACCACCTTACTAGATGCCTTATGCCAACTCCAGTTTACTGCTTACCAGACCTCTCAGGCATTCCCAACCCCTGACATCCAGAGACAAGCTGGTACCCTAGCCCTAGGCCTCAAAGCCCAAGATACAGGCCATTCTTTGCACTGCAGCCTAGTAGCCACAAGCCAGAAAACCAACTACCAACTGAAGTCTTGGAACCCGTTCTCCACTCAGGCTAATAAGCTCACTGAAACTGCAGACGGCATATCATCTATAGCATGGCCCTCCCATCAGTGGAACAGGCAATATGCTGCACAAGAACTGCAGTTAAAGAACTCCATTCCCAACACAAGCTTCTTCCCCTTAGGATGCCCGCTACCCCACAGGGCCTAGACAGCTTTTAACCATCTCAGTACTGGAGTCAGCATGCAATCTTAGGGCCTCTCCAAAGGTACTGGCTGCAGTTGTGGTGCTCAAGTTCAGAAAGCCAACCGCATCATCTATGAATACCCTCACAGCCCGCCTTTGGGCACCTAACATCTTATTGACATTGACCATTCTACTTGTTGCTAGCTTTCTGGTTGTTGTGATTCAGACATATGAGTGTGGTGACACACTTCACCATCACCACTACCACCTGAGGATTTGGTTCCCTATTGTTAACTGCACCATGCAGTTTTAAGCCTAAAAAATAGTGTAAGTCTATACTACATGAGATTGGGCAGAAGGCTTAGGCTATACTTGGGGACACAGAGGAAGGAAGAACATGGGTCTAAAATAAACCATCTTCTATAGACTCCTTGGGCACATCCAGATAAGCCCACATGTGCCTCTTGCCACATCTCAAAGCTGTTTGATATGTGGCACAAGGCATGCTGAGGGAAAAAAAAAACATTCCCCACGCTGCATATTTGCAGCATGGGCTCAAAATTTGATACCTGGATATCCAGGTATCCAAAAAAAAAAGAAAAAAACCCACAGAAAAAAGGTGGAGCAGGGCACAGTCCATGCCCTGAGGCAGCCAGAGGCTCAGGTACTCCAAAGAGATGCTCTGGTAGCCAGCCAGACCATCTCTATGGCTGCTCCTTGCCCACTGCAGCATATGTGGGACAAAGAGCAGTGCAGGCTGCAGGGACCTGGGCATGGGCTCCATCCTCAGGTAAGTAGAGACTATGGGTGGAGGAGACTGGAGCCGGGGCTGTGTGGGTGTGGAGGACTGGGGGGAGGGAGACTGTGGGAAGCCTAACAGTGTCCCTATCATCATTATAAAATAAATTCTAAATATCTATATGTTTTGATGTTTGCTTTTGGTTTTCTTATCACACGATGGGTATGTGATGGGCAGATGTGCGGTTTGCAGAAGGGGGGTGGGAAAGGGTGTGGGGGGATGTGGGTGGGTGTGTGTGGAAGAATTTGGGGGGATGTAGGTCAGTGTGTGGGTAGGTATGGAGGAAATTGTGGGGGGGGGCTGCTCAGGAGGGGTGGGTCCCCTACCCCTTGCACAGCCCACAGCCCCTCCATCCCACAGCAGTAGGGGCCACTAGGGATTGGGGCTCTCCTGGCACAGCTTCCCCACAGAGTGCAGGGCAGCACTGCTCAGGTCCGGCTGCCTGGCACTGAGCACTGCCTGTGCCCCATTGGGCATGCCCAGCCTGGCTCAGTGCCATGCATCTTTGGACAACTGTGCCACTCAGGTCATCATCCAGGGCCCTGCACCGCTCACGGGGACTGCCTGTTGTGCCGGGATGGGTCCTGCCTGCATGGGCCCCATGCACCATTGGGTCAGGCCAGTTCTGTGTAGGCAGGACCCAGCCTGGCATGATACACACTCCCTGCAAATGGCACAGGATCTCAGATGACAGCCCGAGTGGCCTGGACTTGCCCGAAGGTGCATGGCACTATGCTGCACTGGGCTGGGCCTGCATGACATGGCAGAGACGGCGAAGGATGCCAGGCAGCCAGGGGCGAGCCATGCTTCCCCACACCATGTGGGGGGGGGGCTGTGCTAGGAGGGCCCAAGCACCTTGATGGCCACTGCTGCTGCGAATAAGCCCTGGGCCCTGCAGGGGGGGTGGGAAAAGGGCTTTGGCCTCTGCTGGGGGCATGTTGGTCCTATTGTGAGGCTGTTGCCCCTGAGAGGGGTTTATGGTCCCTGTTGGAGGCTGTGGCCTCTGTGGGAGGGTTGTGGCCCTGCGGTCTGGGCAGTCCATCTGCTATGTGTAGGGGGCTGCACCCCATAGGGGGCAGGGGACCCACCCCTCCTGAGCAGCCCCCCACAGTCCTCCCACAGCTACCCACACACTGACCCGCATCCTCCAAAATTCCTCCACACCCACCCACATCCCCCCCACACCATTTCCCATCCCCTTCCTGCAAACCCCACATCCGCCCATCACAGACCCATCGTGTGGTAAGAAAACCATAAGCAAGCATCAAAACATAGATATTTAGAATTTACTTTATTAGGATGATAGGGACACTGGTAGGCTTCCAAACTGCAGTAAAATTGCCCAACTGATCTCTCTCTCTCTCTCTCTCTTTATATACACACACACACACACACACACACACACACACACACACACACACACACAGGTGCTGGCCCCAGGCTCTAGCTCCCCCCTGGCTGCACATCTGGGAGGAGCTGGGCAGGGTTATTTTGCCCCAAGTGGCCCAACTTATCTCACACCAAAGTACATGTCCAAGCACATGCACTGAGGCAAAAATTCCCAGCTCAAATTTGTGTCGTTCCTCTTTGAGCCACTGCAATTGTACATGCCTGCATGTGTGGATGCACCGCTTGTGAGTAACACAGGATGAAAGAATCTTTAGGAGGGATTTAGAATCATAGAAAATTAGATTTGGATTGAACTTCAGGAGGTTATCTAGTCAAACCCCATGCTCAAAGCAGGATCATTCTCAACTAGATCATCCCAGCCAAAGCTTTGTTGAGCTGGGCCTTAAAAACTTCCAAGGATAGAGATTTCACTACCTCTCTGGGTATTTCCGTGTTTTACTACCCTCCTAGTGAGAAAACTCTTCCTACTATCTATCCTAAACTTCCCTTGCAGCAACTTGAGACCATTTCTCCTTGTTCTGTCATCTGTCACTACTGAGAACAGTTTAGCTCCTTCCTCTTTTAACCTCCCTTCAAGTAGATGAAGGCTGCTATTAAATTCCCTCTCAGTCTTCTCTTCTGTAGACTAAATAAGCCCAGTTCCCTCAGCCTTTCCTTATAAGTCTTGTACCCCAGCCCCCTAGCCATTTTTGTTGCCTTCCGCTGGACTCTCTCCAATTTGGCTCTATCCCTTCTGTAGAGGGGAGCCCAAAACTGAACACAGTACTCTAGATATGGCCTCACCAGTGCTGAACAGAGGGGAATAATCACTTCCCTTGATCTACTGGCAACACTCCTACCGATGCAAATCAGTATCCCCTTAGCCTTCTTCACAACAAGGGCATACTGTTGGCTCATATTCAGCTTATTGTCTACTGTAACCACCAGGTATTTTTCTAGGCCCAGCCAGTCAGCTCCCATCCAGTACTAGTACATGGGATTGTTCCATTCTAAGTGCAGGACTTGGCACTTGTCCATGTTGAACTTCATGAGATTTCTTTTGGCCCAATCCTCCAATTTGTCTAGGTCACTCTGAATCCTAGCCCTACTCTCCAAGATATCTACTACTCCCCCAGTTTGGTGTTACCTGCAAACTTGCTGAGGGTGCACTCTATGCCAACTTCCAGGTCACTGAGAGACATTGAAAAAAACTGGCCCCAAGACCAACCCCTGGGGCACTCCACTTGATACTGGCAGCCAACTAGACATCAAGCCATGGATTACTACCCTCTGAGCCCAATGCCCCAGCCAGTTTTCTATCCACCTTACAGCCCACTCATCCAGCCTATACTTCCTTAGCTTGCCTGGAAGAATGTTGTGGGAGACCGTATCAAAAGCCTTGCTAAAATAAGGGTATATTACATCCACTGTTTTCCCTGCATCCACAGAGCTAGTCACCTCATCATTAAAGGCAATCAGGTTGGTCAGGCATGACTTGCCCTTGGTGAATCCATGTTTACTCTTTCTAATCACCTTCTCCTCCAAGTGCTTAGAAATGGATTCCTTGAGGATCTGCTCCATGATTTTTCCAGGTACTGAGGTGAGGCTGACTGAACTAAAGTTCCCTGGATCCTCCTTTTTCCCTTTCTTAAATATGGGCACTATGTTTGGCCTTTTCCAATCATCTGGGACATCTCCTGATCACCACGAATGTTCAAAGATGATGGCCAATGGCTCTGTAATCTCGTCAGCTATCTTCCTCAGCACCCTTGGGTGCATTCCATCTGACCCCATGGACTTATATATGTCCAGCTTTTCTAAATAGTCCTCAACCTGTTCTTTCACCACCGTTGGCTGTTTACTTCCTCCCTAAACTGTTCTGCCTGGTGCAGTAGTCTGGTAGTTGACCATGCCTATGAAGACTGAGATGAAGAAGGCATTGAGAAATTCAGCCTTTTCTGCATCCTCTGTCACTAGGTTGCCTCCCCTATTCAGTAAGGGGCCCACATTTTCCCTGATCCTCCTCTTGGTATTGACATACTTGTAAAATCTCTTCTTGTTACCCTTCAGATCCCCTGCTAGCTACAACTCCAACTGTGCTTTGGCCTTCCTGACTTCATCCCTGCATGCCCAAACAATGCTCTTGTACTCTTCCCTATTTATTTGTCCATTTTTCCACTTCTTATAGGCTTCTTTTTTGTGACTTAGTTTCTGAAGAGTTCCCTGGTCTTCTACCATACTTGTTAGTCTTCCTGTGTATTGTAATGGTTTGTTCCTGCACTCTCAGTAAGTCTTCTTTGAAGCACAGCCAGCTCTCCTGAACTCCTCTCCCCCTTAGTCTGGCTTCCCAGGGTATCCTGCCCGTGAGTTCCCTGAGCAGGTCAAAGTCTGCTTTTCTGAAGTCCAGAGTCCTTACTTTGATGCTCTCCATCCTTCCTTTCCTCAGGACCCTGAACTCAAACATCTCGTGGTCACTGCTGCCCAAGTTATCATCCACTCCTACATTCCCCACCATGTCTTCCCTGTTTGTGAGCAGCAGGTTAAGACAGCATGGGTCCTAGTTGGCTGCTCCAGCACTTGCACCAGGAAGTTGTCCCCAACACTCTCCAAAAGCTTCCTGGATTGCCTGCATACTGTTGTATTGCCCTTCCAGCAGATGTCAGGGTGATTGAAATCCCTCATGAGAATCAGGGTCTGTGATCAGAAACTTCTCCTAGCTATTTGAAGAAAGCCTCATCCATCACTTCTCCCTGGTCTGGTGGTCTATAGCAGACACTCACCACAATATCTCCCTTGTTGCTCTCTCCACTAACCTTAACCCATAGACTTTCAACAGACCTATTTCCAGTTTCATACTGGAGCTCTGAACAATCATATGGCTCTTTTACATGAAGTGCCACTCCTCTTCCTCTTCTCCTCTGTATGCTTTTCCTGAACAGTTTGTAGTTCAATCATGTCATAGTTCTGTGACTGTGCAAGGACTTCCAATTCTCCTGCTTGTTTCCAAGGCTCCATGCAAGGCGTCATGTTTCCAAGGCTCCTAGTCAATTGCCCTGATCCTGGTAACCAGTCAATTTGAATGAGGAGAGCACGGCAATTTGGCAGACAAATATGGAAAAAGCATACCACATGTAAGGGGTTGTAAGGACAAAGGCAGACATGTGTAAGTTTGAGTAAGGGAGAAATGAGGGATCAAAGCTGGCACAATTAGCCAAGCAAAGGGAGGAGTGTAAAATACTAAAAACTGAGGTTTCAGAGCAGCAACAGATCTTGGGAGGCAAATATCAAAAATATGAAGTTACCTCTCAGCTCTGTGTTCTTGGGAACCCTGGCATAGGACGTAACCTGTCTGACTCACAAAGAACTCTCCCCCTCACCACCTCTGCCTGAACAAGAACTGATTATAGGAAGGACTTACAAAAGACAAGGAAGATGCAGTGGGAGACACACCTAAAGCCCTCAAGACAAGGGTGATAAGAGTGAAGCAACTCCCCTGGTCTCATATGCATCCGGGATGGAACCAGATGACAACTCACTTAAATGGGAAATGGGATCGGCATGCACCTTCATTAGCATTCAGGATGGAGAACAGAGATTCCAAGGCAAGGACCACACTGAATTCTGGGACCAGAGACGCAGAGAAGCACTGCATGATGGGGGATCCCTGCTCCAAATGCTAATCAACCTACATCTGCACACACCCAGCTCAGCATTTATCAGACCAATTCTAGTAATGACTCCTCTGTTGGTATCCAAAACACTGAATCTTCTTGTCTGTATTGTGAGCTCCCTCAGAGTAATGCCACCTATAGCCAGGAGTGATCAGTTCCTATTATCCAGCATATGAGGCATTGTTTACCCTGAAACAAACCTAGTGTTCTCCCTTAAGCCATTGTTAGTTCTCTACATAAACCCCTACCCAAGCTCAAGTTTCTGTCATGGTGCTTGGATCCAAAGCTGCACCAGTTCCACTCCTTTTCTGCCTGGAATCTCTCCATTAATCATGCTCAGAGCTCTGCCTGTCTGCCGGCTCCAACAACACCTGGGAATCTCAAAGGGTTCAAACTTTGCTGAGTGATGAGACCCCAACTCTCTCTCTCTCTCTGATTCCAGGAACCTGACTTTTATTCTCTCACTCCAGGCACAGCTTTCTAAACCTGACTTTTGCTAATCAAACTCAAGCTAGACTTCCCCAAAAACCTAACTGAAACTATGTAACATTTTAACTGTTTATTTGTCTCTCTCTTGTATGGCTATTATTATTGGTATCATCATAGGGTCATACACCTGGCAATAAATAACTTTTATGGTCAAGCTGGTTGCTATACTTCCTCTCTGAACCTCACCTACTCTTTCTTCCTCTTGACCTTTCCATTTGCTCTGCAGCAATGTTTCTTTTACCTAAGACAAAGACCCCTGTAATGCCCAAAACAACAGTGGGGTCTGCTCATTAAGGGGGTTACTGCTAGGACCACTGTGACAAGAGATTGTGACGTGCTGAGTTTTGAGGCGCATGAGGGTATAAACTGAAAGTGCTGATCGGACCCAGCCTGCTCAGATGTACTCTGTTAGAGTGTGTGCATGTGTCTAACTGCATTTATTATTGTACTGCTGAAATAAGGGATGAACTGAGTTCAAGGCACATGAGAGTGTCAGCCTGTCAATGCTGAATAGTCTGGCCTGACTCAGATGTGCTCTGTTAACCTGTGTGCTTGTGTCTGACTGCATTTTACTGTTGCCCTGATGAACTGAGTTCAAGACATATGAGGCTGTTAGCCTGTCAATGCTAAATAACCCAGTCTGGCTCAGGTGTATCCTGTTGATCTGTGTGTGTATGTGTGTACATGTGTTTGACTGATTCGGTGGTTGGAGGAACCCAGCCCCAATGAAATTGAGTCCTGCAAGATAGCTCCACTTAGTGGGAGGACTGGCAGAAGGGAGAGATACAGCTCCATATAGAAAGACAAGTAACACAAGCAGCACATTGATAGAATTACAGAGATCCCCAGAAACGTACCCCTAATAAATGAGCACTCCCCAAAGTGATGGACAAATCTGGTAACACTACTTGTAGAGTTATTTGTTCTCTTGCCTCCTGACTAGGCCCTAAAGAGTGATAGAGCCTATACTGTTACTATTAACAGCCAGAATATCATGCTGAACAGATCCTGAATCATTACAGTTTCTAGAATGAGTCAGTCAACAAAATTAACCATGGAAACCATCATACATTCATAGCATAGTGTAAACAGAATTGGCCTAAGGAAACGTCCCCAGTGGGGAAAGTATGATAAACTGTGTTTCTTATACTTGGATCACTATCTTGTGAGGAACTTCTAGTCTATCTTATGAGCATTGACTGTATTTTGACTAGACGATCTAGTTTGGATGGAGCATTCAAACCATGGGGAAACAAAATTGCTGCTATTCTTGTGGGTTTAGCTAGTCTTGTTTACAGAAGCCATGGCCATAGAAAGCTGTAGCCAACAGTCTGAGAGATGGGCTCCTGCTCTGTAAATTGGTAGAAGAATGTTAAGAGGCTGGAGATGTTTGGCCAGTTATTGGTGGAAAATGTCCAGTGAGATCAGCCAAGAGGCTTCTGTAAATAATTCCTACTCCTGACCATAAGGCATTCTTGTTGGATAGTTCTTGACTCTGGAATTCATGCTTTCCTTAACCATGTGCCAGGGTTTGAATAATTTGAGCTTCAGGCCACATGTAAAGCCCATCTGTTTATTTAGCCTTTTGCCTCAACTAGGTAGAGATGTGAGGAATGAGATGTTTAGAGAAAGATTTAAGCAAATAACTGGGATGTTACTTCTGAGTTTTGATTTTTCTTGTGGTCTTTAGGATGGTTGAATTATTTTGGAACAGTCTTTTTATTCTGCTATACATGGGTTCTTTTACGGTGCTAAAGTAGTCAGTGGCTTGGGAAATAACTACATCTTTTATAAATAAAATATGAATAGATAGATAGATACAGAATAGTTAAAATATAAAATGTGCCTTGTAGTAAAGCATACACTAAGAGTGTGATAAAGCTGTGAGCCCTGCAATCCTACCATTGAAACTGGTATTTTTTTTTTTTTTTTATCTAATGCAAGGGAGGCTGCAACAATACAATGCTGAGGAACACTTTTTTTTATATATATAATGACATATGTTAGTCCTATAAATGTTAGGGCATTGTAATCTGGCTGTAAATCACAACTCCTCTAAAATAAATTCCCTTATCATCTCACGGAGGTTGCAACTAGTCCAAATGTTGGTAAAGTAACTGCCAAATTATAGTCTTCCCCACCATAACAGCCAGATTTTACAGGGACTGAACATCCAAATAAATGCCTCTTGGCTACCCATTCATCTAGCAGCTGGAAAGATGACACTTGACATTTGGAAACTTTCCTGTGAAGATTGCTGCGAGGCTTTCCCATTAGCTTCCTAGTGAGACTATAAGGTCGAATAAGCTGCCTCAAAACCTGCAAAGGGTAACAGAACACTCTGATATTAAGCTTATTTGATTTAAAATTCTAATTCTCAATCCACAACTCTTCAGATTTCCTCTAAAGTGTTCATATATTCAAAAGGAAATAGGTTCTTTGATGGGGATGCAGCATCATCAGAGAGGTTTAAAGCGATGCATGTGTTCATGAGAAGCTGAAGAGAAAAGAAAGCGAATGGGGCATATATGTATGTATACACACACACACACTCTCTAGAATCTAAGAGTGGACATACTTGATTGTTTCATCAAAGAATGTGCATACAGGTCAGAATTTATGCAGTTCAACACCAGGTATCTGGATGAGGTCTGAAAATGCAAGTGTCAGAATATGAAAGGAAAATACAGGCAGTCCTCAGACTTACAACACAACTGGCTCCTGAAAACAGCATCTTAAGTCAAAACATCATAACTCGGAACCAAATTTCCCATAGGTAGTATATTATAAATGGGGGATTGGTTCCTTTCTGATGGTCGACACAGTTGCATCCAGCTGGTAAGTCTGTTGGGGGGGGGGGGGGAAGGGGCATGGGGGGACAGATCAATGCCCCTGCAGCGAGGGAGGGATTGAGGCTGGGGCAAGTGCTGCCCAGGGTGGGGGTGGAGCAGCTCGCACCGCTGTACACCACTGGTCTGAGGGCTGCCCATGTGGCAGCTTGTCCACAAGCTCTTGCCACTGCTCCTACTGCCAGTCTGGGAGGGCATGGTGAGGGGGAGCATGTGCCCCAGGATCTGCATGGGGTTGGTGGGGCCAGGGCTGCACTCTGGGTGGAAGGTGCTGGGAGCAGGGGCTATGCCCACCTGCCGCTCATCCAGCTGGCACAGGGCTAGTGAGAGACTGAGCCACTGCGCTGCCTCCGGACAAGTGGCACACAGTGGCAGGAGCCAGCCCAGCCTCCCTGCACCTCCTGGATGAGTAGTGGCTTTGCTCCAGCAGGACAAGTGGCAGGAGGGCATGGGGGGGCATGTGCCACCTGAAAAATCACTGCAGCCCTCCCATAGCCTCTGCTCCACCACCCGCCCTGCTCCAATCCAGAAGTACACGTCCCCCTACACCCTGCCACCACTCGCCCAGCCAGGGCAAAGCCACTGCTCACCTGGGAGGCACAGGGAGACTGGGCCACCTTCCGCTGCTGTGCACCACTCGTCCAGAGGCAGCGCAGCAGCTCAGTCTTGTGCTGGCCCTGTGCCAGCTGTGCGAGCCATAGGGGAGCATAGCTCCCGCTCCCAGTGCCTTCCGCCCAGAGCACAGCCATGACCCTGCCTGCCCCATGCAGATCCTGGGGCACACCCCACCATGCCCTCCCAGACCGGCAGCAGGTGCAGCAGGCTATCGGACTAGCTACCACACAAGCAGCTCCCAGACCAGTGATGTGCAGCGGCATGAGCTGCCCCACCCCCTCTGTGGGCAGCGGTTGTCTCAGGCTGGGTTCCAGCCCCAGTTCCAATCCCTCCCTCATTGTGGGGACATTGATCTGTCCCCCCACGCCCCTTCCCTCCCCCCTCCCTCCTCCACCACAACAGACTTACTAGCTGGACGCAGCTGTGTCAACCAGCGTGAAGGCAAAACCAGTATGGGAACATTGATATAGTGTGTCAATTTACAAATGTTGTAATGCCATTTGTCGTAACTCAAAAAGTCGTAAGTCAAGGGCTGCCTGTACATGCTAAGAATAAGAGAAAGTTTGCAGCCACAAAGCATTTTTTCAGAAGCCAGATCAGACCCTACAAAACATGCAATCACAAGAAGCTTTGAGCAGATGGACCTAAAAAAGTAACCAAACCCATTATGAAGCCAAGTTCAAGTTATTCAAATCCATTTATTTTGAAAAAGTTTTTCTTTCAGTTGTCTTGGTTCCAAAAGTCTCTCCTCCCACAATCATCTCCATCAACTAATACAGAGAGAGTCAGGACCTTTGGTGTACACAAAGGCTTCTCTAAGTATGATCTAGACCTTTCTCTGCATCTGGTATAACATGACAACAGGCTGAATAAACAAAGGGTGGGTCTCAGAAAGAAGCATCCCCAGAGCAAAAATAGAGGAAATGCTTAGTCACCTGGTTACTCAAATCTACATTAATTAAATCACACTTTTTAAAAAAATCTTTACCTTTCTTTGCTATAGCTTACTCCATCTGCTGGGGCTTTTATTTATCTTGTTCTTATAGGCTACTGGAGTAGATTTGTATGAGCTGGACCACAAGCACACACAAACAAAACAAGTGGTATGTGAGGGTTTAGTGTGAGCATACCATCAACTTCTATCTAAATATCTTCCCTAGGTAACAATGCTGCCAGGATTTAAATTTTACCTTCTGCACCAGCAGTTCTTTTCAATATTGATGGGCTGTTTTTCTAATTACCAAGTTACAATTTCTATTCATACTATATATTGTACTTACTGCCCTTGGTGGAATCCAGAGTTGAAAAGCAAAAAGCAAAAAGCAAAAAGCAAAAAAAAAAGCTGTTAGGATTTAAAGCTTAAGAAAAATGTCGTTTCAATTAACCAAAACCATTTATGTGACTATATACCTCTAGCTTTAATTACCCAGGCCAATGACTTTGTAATGCACCAGTCCCTAGTGAATTTGGGTGTCACCCACTCGAAATCTGTATGCTTAATTCTAGAAATTGATGACAATTATTTTAATAACCTTAAAAACAAGGTAACGAGAGTATTTCTGACAACAGATATCAGATTTGAACAGGAAGAAAAACACTGCCTTTGAAGTCTCACCTGTATGTATCTGTGCATGAACCAGGAGGCTTGTTTTCCATCATTCACTGATTCTACTGTAGTGTTAGCTAGACCACCAATATCACCCCCTGCAAACACCCATGGTTCACTTGTTTGCATGGTCTCTGGATCTACTTCTGGGAGGCCCCATCTATTAAACTTGATAGGACTCAGGGCTTCTTTCACTGTATTTAAACAAAAGATAAAAAGATGTAAGTACTTGATCAAGAGATAATCTTTATAATTGATTAAGCAATGTTTGAATCACACTGACTGATGAACATGAGAAAAATGTTTTATTTAAAAATCTTAATTCAAAGCGCAAATCCTTTTAACAGAGAAACACAATGCTTTCTGCAGTTTTCAAAATTGTCAGATGCTGCAACTGACAATGTAAGCTGATAAGAAAGATTTTCCATATTTGTCCTTGTAGTCATATATTCAGATCCCACATGGATCAAGAGATTCTTCCCACATAATGAAATGGTCCTCTGTCAATTTTTGATCAGGAATCATCAAAGTCAGTCAAAAATTCTTAGATGGATTTTTTTTTTCATCAGAAAATGTTGTTTTTGTGGTGTTTTACCTTCAACAAAAATACAGATTTTGACCCCCCCAAAAAAAGTAGCATTTCAATAATCTGAACACATTCAATTTTAAGAATTCATGCTTTTTTCATTTTGAAAATACTTTATATTTTATTGTGTGTTATAAAAGAAAGATATAAATAAATATATATATGACCAAATCAAAAATTAAATGTTTGGATTGACTTCAACTGAAACGGTTAAGCTTGACCTGAAAGAAGTTCAGAAATGTTGGAAATTAAAAAAATCTTATGAAACATTATTGTAGAAATATACCTTCAATTTTCTCACTTGTTTCAAACCATTACCTGGAAGGGTGTGGGCAGTGGGGTCCTGCAGGGCTCGGTCCTTGGACCGATACTCTTTAATGTCTTCATCAGTGACTTGGACGAGGGAGTGAAATGTACTCTGTCCAAGTTTGCAGATGACACAAAGCTATGGGGAGATGTGGACACGCCGCAGGACAGGGAACAGCTGCAAGCAGACCTGGACAGGTTGGACAAGTGGGCAGAAAACAACAGGATGCAGTTCAACAAGGAGAAATGCAAAGTGCTGCACCTAGGGAGGAAGAATGTCCAGCGCACCTACAGCCTTGGAAATGACCTGCTGGGTGGCACGGAAGTGGAAAGGGATCTTGGAGTCCTAGTGGACTCCAAGATGAACATGAGTCGGCAGTGTGACGAAGCCATCAAAAAAGCCAATGGCACTTTATCGTGCATCAGCTGATGCATGACGAATAGGTCCAAGGAGGTGATGCTACCCCTCTATCGGGCGCTGGTCAGACCACAGTTGGAGTACTGCGTGCAATTCTGGGCGCCGCAATTCAAGAGGGATGCAGATAACCTGGAGAGGGTCCAGAGAAGGGCCACTCGTATGGTTAGGGGCCTGCAGACCAAGCCCTACGAGGAGAGACTAGAGAAACTGGATCTTTTCAGCCTCTGCAAGAGAAGGTTGAGGGGCGGCCTTGTGGCTGCCTATAAGTTCATCACGGGGGCACAGAAGGGAATTGGTGAGGTTTTATTCACCAAGGCGCCCCCGGGGGTTACAAGAAATAATGGCCACAAGCTAGCAGAGAGCAGATTTAGACTGGACATTAGGAAGAACTTCTTCACAGTTCGAGTGGCCAAGGTCTGGAACGGGCTCCCAAGGGAGGTGGTGCTCTCCCCTACCCTGGGGGTCTTCAAGAGGAGGTTAGATGAGCATCTAGCTGGGGCCATCTAGACCCAGCACTCTTTCCTGCTTATGCACGGGGTCGGACTCGATGATCTATTGAGGTCCCTTCCGACCCTAGCATCTATGAATTTATGAATCTATTACGAAACACATACATTATGTGTGAAACAAGAGCTGAAATGCACATTTTACATACTACTTTTGTATTGTATGTAACTGTACAGATGGGATATAAGTACAAATAACAGTTATAGAAACCTACCTAAAACCATGTCACTCCTATATAATAAAAATCACCATGATATTAAAAACAAACAAACCATGGTTTATTTTTCTACTTTAATTTGGGGGTTTAATGTTGCTTTATGATGGAAAAGTATATTTTAAAATAAAAATAATTTAGCAAATCTTGATGCCACATACCAAAATGAGTTATTTTTATGTAGCTTTAACTATGCTGTGACACCCAGGTTCGGCAATAAAATGCAGTTTAAAAATACAGTGTCCCGGAGGGACTTACCACTAGCAGATGCAGATTGCCAAGGTCAATTAAACTGATGTAGCTGTGCTGTCATATGTAAAAGAGAAACCTGCTAGCTTATGACAAGAATGTTTTTCAGTATTTAGAAGGCTGTCAAATTTCTATTTTTTTCACTAGAGGTGGGCTCAGGTGGGTGTGTTCTTGTTTAGTAAAACTTTAGTCATTATATTATGTCTTTCTGAAGTCAAAACTAGAAAACCTGTGTTTTTGGATTCAGATTTACTGTAAAATTTGTGTAAGATTACAGGAAGATGTTGTGTTTTACATTTTCCTCTGCTCACTTGCAACATTATCTGGCTAAAGTAATCCCCCTTCCTCTCTTAAATAATCCTTACCATCCTTCTAGAACTGTGATGGAAATAAAATAAGAGAATAAGCAAGCCCTTATCTTAGCACCGCTAATCTGCATAACGTATGGATGCAAGTACAGTCTACTGCAGACTGTTAGCTGCAAATATTGCCAAACTATGGTTAGGATCATGCTATAAACCAAGTTCAGGCATTACTATAGGACATGCATATGCATGTAGTTTGTAGGTGTGTGCGAAATGGGCCATATTCAATTCGGATTCAGATTCGGCCCAAATCAGGGATAGTGATTCGGATCACTGTCCTCGATTTGATTCAGCTGAATCCAGATCTGAAGTTTTGATGCTGATCAAATCAGTGATTCAGCCATAGATATAGCTTTAAATGTTTGTTCTACGTACCTTGGAGAGCCCCCACATGCTCGGCGGCAAACCTGGAAGTGGACCAGAAGTTCTTCCGGTACACTTCCAGGTCTGCCACCGAGCGCACGGGGAGCCCCCACCCCCCGTGCTTCCTCCAACTAGGCATCGAAGGGTACCCTGGGTGCCCCCCCAGACCCAGGAGGCACCGGTTGCCAAGCCGGGACAGACCCAGAAGTGGACCAGAAGTGCTTTTGGTCCATTTCTGGGTCTGCTGCTGAGCATTCTTGGGACCTCCCCCACCATGCTCTTGTGGGACACTCCTTCCACCCCAGCATCTCAGCATTCATGAGCCACCTAGTACCTAGAGGTATGTAGAAAAAACATTTAAAAGCTGGGTCTATGTCCAAATCATCGAATTTTTCCAAATTTCTCCGAATCGATTCGGAGGGTTCCAATTCAATTCAGAGAGATTAACGGGTCTCCTGATTCGATTCAGATTTGGAGATCTGGTCAGCGAATCAGGCCAAATCTCTGCCAAATTGAATCAGTGACCAAAGCTTCACTCAGCCCTAGAGTCTGTTAATTCCCAAAACTGCTAAGTGTGGAAGCCAGGCTACAACACTGATATAACAGGAAGCTTCCAGTACAGCTCAAAGCTATATTTAAACATACTGCAAAACTCTAGAAGGCATACAACCTTTCTTTCACATCTTCTTCAAAAAACTTCCCTTCCATGTCCTACACTACCCTTCATACTCCATGCATGAGGAGGAAAATGTGGACATAAAGGTAACTGGGGGAAGGCGAAGTTTTCTTGGGAGTTTGGGGGAACAAAATGGGGAAAACTGAAGGTATAAAAGCTGAGTGCAGCCAAGAGTAAAATATTATCCTAGGAAAATATAAGCTATATTGCCATACATCCACCCTAGCTAATACTTCTTGAAACTGGTTTGGATACAAAATCATGGGAAGCAGTTTGTTTTGGTAGACTAGGTTACAGCAGTCTCAAAACTGACTGGGAAGAATACTTTTTTGGGCACCCATTTAAGCAAAAAACAATTTTAAACTTGAAATGCTGTTAAGATATTTATGCTTTCATGAAAAACAATTATTCTGCCTATCTAGCACCTAATTTCCAAACAGAAATGCCATGTCAAGTTTCTGTACCTGAAACAATTAGTTTGTGTTAAAGACCTACAACTTGCACAGAGTAAGCCATTTTAGTTAAACTCAGCAAAAAATATTAAGTAGAGCCTTAAGACTTCATTTTTCTGCTTAAGGGATAAATACAAAATATCTGAGAAAAACATTTTTTTAAAGAAAACAATTAGCTAAAAGATTACAACAAATGCTGGGATTTTCTTAAACCCCCAAAATGCATTTTGTAGGCTAAGTGCTGATATATCCTTAATTATAGCATTGTAAGGGAAACTTTGAGTATTCTTTATACATCAATACATTAGTGTTTTCTTAATGTTTCAGACTGTAGTTCAGAAAAGCATATGATCACCTTGTATTTGGAGTACGTAAATTGTTGCATGCAGTTCTACCACCTCAGCGTGTGATCTAGACAGCTCTCACAATCTAAATAGGTTCAGGCTTGTAGAGACACATGAGGAAGAGCCCCCAAGGAAAACCTGGTGTAGCAGGATTTGCTGCTGGTGATTTAATATATGGCTCTCTTTTCTCAGAGTCAGTATTGAACCAAGGTAATGGTTTTAGAGGACAACATGCTGCTGAAGGTAAAGCCTTTCAGAGGAAATGTAAACCTGGAAGTCCTGACTACTTCAGTTATAAACATATCATTGCATCTTCTGGAAAAACAGGGTATTAGTTCCAGTATGCTAGACTAATTATTTCTCTCAAATTTACATATGGATCTTAGATACACCACATCAACAGGCAATTCAGAAGGCACCTGTATCTACACTTAACTTGAAGCATCTAAGTAATTTCCCTAAACCGGTGTGATTACCAATATGTTTACAGCTCAGTATGAACAGAAGTGTTTTTAGGATCCAGGACCTTGTAATTCTTTAAATTTGGTTAATTATATCCTACCTGCTTAATACTCCTCTTCCTAGGTTCAGCTGAATAAGTTAGAATGTTCTTTTCCTGGTTAACACTGATTGATGCACGCCATCAAACAAGAGACTCACCCCACTCCAAAGCTGACTACATTTCAATAGTATGTAAAGTGAGTAGAGTACAGGTTTACACTTACACATTTTGCTAGTCTAGCTATTTCTTTAAAGAATATTTAAAAAGAAAAATAAAATCCATCCTGTGACACAGCTATACTTGTGAATACTTACTTTGAATACAGTTATACCAGCTAAGAAGTCATTTTAGTGACATAAATTATACCAGGGAACTGGTATAAAGCCATGCTATCTATCTAAGAAACTTCATCTCTATCATTGCATTTTGTTGGGTTGTTTTTTTTTCAGGGGAGGGAGGGAGATGCAGTTACAAGCTGTAGCACTATGGGAAAGGAGGGAAAGGGTAAGATATTTTTAATTATACGGGCAAACACTTTCTAGCAAGAAGAAGGTCTGAGTATATTGTTCTTCCCAACTCAAGTGGACCATCAGGAGGAACAAACAGTCCTTGGTGTTTAGAGTGAAATAACTCTGAGGCCTTCACCTGCTCTCCAGGAACATCCATGGTGGTCAAGACTGGGTGGAAAGGGGAGCAAAGAAGACAGAATTCTTTACCTCCCTAGAGCCATTAGTTAAGCAGCTGGGGAATGGAGTATTGATTATTTACAAGTGGCCCTCTCCACTTGCAAAATAATGAAGCCCTTAAAGCATGTAGCAGTAGTTCTGCTGCTGTTCTTCCCTGCCTACTTGTCCGATAACAGAGGTTTTCCCAAGGTGCTGCGAATATGATTGACTCACTTTCCAGAATCAATAAGAAATTCTTCCTTCATGACAAGACCAACGAGGCGACCAGTGGTTTCTTACTCTCTTCCTTGAAGCCTTCTAAAGGCCCAGTTTTTGGGTTAATATGATGTAGGGCCAGGATTTTAAAGCATTAAAGTCTATATCCTATTTGTAATATCAACACAATTTGGGACTGCTGTATACAGTGCAGATGAAAGGTTGAAAGGGACCAGGCTCCAGAGAGTTGGTAGGTAACTGCCCTAACTCTATTAGTCTGGATGAAAAAGGGTGATTTTAAGACTATACAAACATAGGTACCCTTCATGAACACCTTATGAGAGGGCAGAAAGAAGAGGGGCAACACAAAATATTGGTTATTTGGCTTGGTAACCATTTAATAGGACAATGTATCCAAATAAATATCTGGTATTTTTTTGTGTACTCCAATTAAAGGTAAAAGCCAAAAAGCTGAAATTGTTTAAAATCCATCCCTGCATCTGGATTTAATTCTACAGCATGCCCTGATAACACTGCACATGTAATTTGAAGGGAACTTTCTGGATAAAAGATACTGTACAACCAAAATGATCTAATGTTATCAAGTGATGTTAAGACAAATACCACCACAGAAAGGGAAGGCTTTGAATATTTGTTCTGCATTTGCTGTATTCATAGTGCAAATAAACACAAATAGAAAAACAGCAGAAAATTATACCACTTGCAAAAATCATATTAAAATATAAGTGAATACTGAAAAAAAATTTTAATTAACAAAACAAATCGAATGGAAAAGATTCCTCAAATAAAGCTTTAAAAGTGAGTCTGTGTGTATTTGACTGCCATGACTAATTATGTATCCATGTAATGTGTGTTCAATTTGGGCTTATTTAAATAGCAGCAATGCTCATTAGCTGCAGTATATCTGTGAAGCTTCAATAAACAGTTTAATGGTTTTTATGTTTAACCAATTTCATAAGTTCCTGTAATTTTGGCTTTAGCAGCTCATTAATGTTATTTCTGATATCCATCTTACAGACTTCTTTTTACAGGGAGCTGGCAGTATAACTTCAGTATAATCTGAAAATACAGTAACTTGTTTAAACAATCACACGCAAAAATCTAACTACCCCCTCCTCCGCCCCCAAATCCACACACACACAAAGAACTTGAGTTACTGCTGGTACAATATGACTTGCAGGTTCCAGAAGTTATAATACAAGCACAAGCTTCTTGCAAGCTTCTCCCTACCAATTAAGGAAGTAAAGCTGATGACTGCAGCCCAAAAAGTCACACCCAATTCTGCTGCCTCAGTTGCCCCGCTTAGTTGCACTACGGCATACCTCTCGATGGAGTAGAACAGACATAGAAATCATATTTGCCATAGTGTTGTTTAGGGTATACATTTTGAGAAGTCTTTCAGGCTGTGGAATATATCTGGTGAGTCAGTGATCCTTAAGCACCAACTGCACTGGGCCACACACTGTGTGTGGATGCCTGACTCCTCTCAAAACAAGTGCTCTGCTCCCAGTTTAGTTATGGTCTGAGATCCTGCAGTAGCCAGAGGAAACACTACAAGGACACATCGAAGGCATACCTGAAGAAAAAGGATGCTGACATCAAGAGTTCAAAGGAGCTGGCTGCTGACTCCAATGTTGCTGCAGCCACATCCAAGTGTCAGCCCATTTTGAGGTAAAGTGTCTTGCCCTTGAGGCACAGAAGAAACAGCAGAGGAATGAAAGAAGAGGAATCCCAGTGTAGAGCCTACTCTCCCCTGTGGAAAGATCTGCAACTTCTGTGGATGGATCTATGGCTCAAGGATTGGACTCTTAAGTTATCTTGGACTCTTAAGTTACCTTACCAAAATAATGGTAAGTATCAGTAATTTCACTGAATATAGTTGGCATTGGTAGTCCCTCTTAAGGTGACTTAAGAGTCCAAGGAGATGTGGTAGAGATCATCCTCAAATTGAGGGACTGCCAGTGCCAACTACACTTGGTGAAATTCCTTTACTGAAACTTACCATTACTTTGGGCAAAATCCTAGTCTAAATGGTATCAAGAGCAAAACTCCTACTGGCTTCAATAGGAAGAGAATTGGAATCTTTATAAAAGTCACAATTCTACATAGCATTGGAGTGATGTTGTACTATGATGGTCCAGGAAATGTGCCAGAGGCAAGGATTTTTGTGAGCGATACCTTTTATTGATTCAACTATATAGTTGGGAAGGATGTAGATAAGCTTTCAAACATAGCACTGTAGCAGGGACCGGCCCCACAGTTACCAGGGCAAGGACCATTGGAGAGCTTCATGGTCTGTGAAATCTCAGGTCATCTTGGAAGCTAGCAACAAGCTCATAGGCATATTTCCCAGCCCCCACCCGCAAGCAGAACAAGGAAGCAGCGGGAGATGCACTCTCTGCATGCCCATCCCCTGGGCAGACCTGGAGGCAGAAAGCCAGGCTCCACCCAGCCCCAGAGCCCCACTGAGGCCAGGAGCAGGCAGCAAACATGCCCTGCACCACCTAGAGCCAGGAGGCTGCAACTGCAGCCAATGCTGAGCCCTGCAAGGGCTCTCAACACCTGGTCACAACCACAAGACACATGCAGGGGTCCAAGCTGGTTTCGGTCAACCTGGAACTCCCCTCATAGGGCAGCGTCAGCCCCAAGGAAGGGGAGGCGCTAGCATAGGCAGCAAGCCATGCTGCCTCCCTCCATGGGAACCAACAATACCTCATTCACAACCAGCCAGGCATGGACTCCATCAGCAAGAACTAGATTGCTTGGCAGACGCTGGAGACCAGGTACAGGTAAGGACCTCACGAGGCTTTATAGTGCCCATGGCCCCAACTACCTACAGGACTGTGTCTGGTACAGGCCCACCTTACAGCAATGGGCCTGATCCTTTGTTTTTTTTCTGTTGGAGCCAGAGCCTGCCCACAGCAGGGGGAGAGCTATCAATAGGCCAAGCAGCCCCTGAGCTGTGGGGTGCTCTGGTCTTTCCCATCCACAGCAGCGGTGCTCCTTGGGGCCACCTGGGAGGGCTGCTGGCAGACTGGATGCTGCCTGAGCTCAGAGGCAGCACTTGGCTCAATCCAACGGTTCCTCAAGCCTAGGGAACAGCATCCGGCAGGCTTCCAGTGGGCAGCTTGGGGAACAGTTCGATCAGGCTGAGTGCTGCCTCTAAACTGAGGCAGCACCTGGCCTGCTAGCAAGCAGCCCGGGCAGTGCCACCACTGTGGAGAGAAGGACCAGGGCCCCCCACAGCAGGGGCCACTTGGCCCACTGATAGCTTGCACCCCGGCTGTGGGAGGATGTAGGAAGGCTCCACAAGAGCAAGCATCAGACCTCTCACCACTTCTGCTTAAAAGCAGGATCCTGTAGCCAGCAGGGCACCCCCTGGAACAACAAGGAACAATGGCCATAAGCTACTGGAGAGTAGGTTTAGACTGGACATTAGAAAAAAGTTCTTCACAGTCAGAGTTACCAAGTTCTGGAATGCACTTCCAAGGGAGGTGGTGCTCGCCCCACTCTTGGGGGGTCTTCAAGAGGAGACTGGACAGGCACCTGGCTGGGATCATATGATCCCAGGTTTGGTGACCCTTTTCTTGCCTGCCAGGGGCAGAGGGTCAGACTAGATGGCCCACTGAGGTTTCTTCTGAACCTAGAATCTAGAATCTATGAACATTGGCTGAATCTGAAACAAATACTAGCCACTTTGTGCAAGCCTACCACCTTCCTGCACTGCCCAAGGGGCAAGCCAGCCCATTCCTGCGCAGCCCCAGTTGTCTTGGTAGCTGCAGAAGCCTGATACTTTTTTCTCCTGTGGAGCCTGCCCACCTCTCCCATGGCCAAGGGGCGAGCTGACAGTTGCATCACTGCAATTTGCAACATGGATGCAAAGCCATTTTTCAGAGTGGGGATGTTAATACACGTGACACTATAGGTGATTTAATTAGAGCAGCTCTTGGAGCTACTCTAATTAATGTGCACCCTCCTTCCTTCCCGGCATGTGTATAGATGCCCTAAAAGCCTGACATTTATCTTAGGTGTCATAGAGCAGGGGTGAGTAGGCTTTCAATAGCCTCTTTCCTGACTCATGTTGAGTTGTACACTCCATCATAGAGACCAAACAGACCTTTCAGCCCAGGTAGAAAAGGATCAGATGGCTTAAAATTATTTGCATGCCTTATGGATTTTGTGCTGGACCACAGGTTTGTTTGGCCCCGATATAGCTTGGGGTTTTCTAGCCACTGCTCTACTTAGAATCCAGACTGCCTACAGGCTGCTAAGTCTGCTCTGGCTGTATTATTCAGCTTACAAGAGACAGAATTTCATTGCCTCTCTGTAGTCTTAATGAACTAACAAGCAGTGTCTATTCTTATTGAAATATACATCTATTGTGTGGTATATTCTTAGCCCACAAAAAACTTCACATTGCAAATCCCAGCTATTCAAGCCTCTCTCTTAAAGCGTGGGTTAAAAATCAGGAAGACATCAAGACAGTTTGACCTGTTAGGTGGCTTAATATGTTCTGGATAGTCCAAGTTACTGCTAATATAACAGAAATTAGAGATGGCAGAAGACTCTCTCCCTACACCTTCCTCCCCCCCCCCCAATTTATATCTCAATAACCAAATGGTTTATTAAATAAAATGCAATTTCTATTCAGGTTATGAAAGACATATGCTTCTAATTTCCACATATTAATTATTTGGAGCTTTAGGAAGCCAAACCCATAGTTTTACATTTGCATGGTACCAGCATTCAATAAAAAGGCAATCCCAAGGAATATTTTCAGGAAAAGGAATGACTCTAGAAATATTCAAGAAATGTTACCATCTTGTGAAAAGTATCTCTTTTCTCATGTTCTTATCCCATTAACTTTAAGCAAAACAGTCTGGACACACAAGAAATTCATCATGACAAAACTCAACAAATGGAAACACTAAGTTATTGAGTAAGAATATTTAATTAATATTTTTAAATAAAAGGACTCTTTTTCCACTGTGCCCTATGATTCCATATGCCTCTGCAAATGGAAGAGTTAGAAAAACCATCAGTCCCACACTTGTGAAAGAGAAGCAGAGAAGAAAGAAGTGGGGGCTCTTTGGCATCATTTCCACCCTCCTATCTTCACCCATCCTTCCTGAATTAATTGGTATCTACAACTGAGTGATGGTGACCACTTTCCTTAGCTTTGTTTCCACCTTTAGTAATATAAGCTGCCTTGAGGGTGAAGCATCCAGAAGCAGCAGTCAGAGAAGAATCAAAAAGCATCACTCCCGAAAAAAAGATATTGAACAATAAAAACTATAATCTTGAGAGCCAGCTTGTAAACCGGAGTCCACAGCTTTTCTTGTTCTAAGTACGGTAATACCACTTTTGTATCTCATGGTTTTCTCTCTCTCATCCTCATTGTTTAATATCACTTTTAGAACATGCATTAAATATTACACTATGACTTAGTGAGAAATGAAGTAGATCCAATCTAACATATGAAACCAAATTTAAGGTTTATCAACAGTCTGAGAGTAAGCGTTTGTGGTAAATGCTACTAAAACCTGATTAACAAAAATAAATACACATTAATTTTTCTGCCCCTAACTGTCACTCCTCTTTTCCTTGCTGGGGAAAAAAAAATAATTAAAGCCTAGAGCTGAAAAGCAACTGGCCTGGTCTTTAAAAGCATGCTGAGACTGTAAGCAGTATCAGTGGGTTCGTGAGATTATATTCTTACTTGTCATTTGAATTGGTGTAATTTAAACTGGTGCCAGAGGATACTCCAGTAATTCACTAAAACAAGTAAAGCAAAGAAAATGAGGGAAGGTGTAAAGTTCTTCAGGGACTGTTTATTTTATTTAAGCTAAATCATAAAATGGCTTTGATGTTCCAGTAGAAAAGCAGACAAAAAATCAGGAAAATAAAGCAAACAGAAATCAAAAGTCTTTTTTTCCTCTTCAAGATTTTGGTATAAGCAACAATCTAGTTCTAACTGAGCTGAACCATGGTGCTAATTTTCTCAGTGTAGTTCTAGATGGCAACACTCCAGCTCCCTTTTTTAACTGCATCCCAAGCATATAATGGACTTAAGAGAATTACAAAGGAGAATTACAAAGGTTTTTTTTCTGAAAATATTAAAAATGTATTTGCATAAGCCCCAAAAGACAAATAAGTGCATACTAGGACTGGTTAAAAATGTAATTATCATGTTCTTTTAACTAAACAGGAAATAATAAATACCTTCCTGTGAGCACAAGGAAACTCAGCTTTATACTACTGCCTTCTCTACAAGAAGAAGCATCAGGGCCATGAGAGCTTTTTTCTTCTTATTGTCCATTCCAACTGAGGGCAGCAAATAACCACGTGCTTACATCCTGAGTGAGAATTTTCTGAATTGGGACTAAGAGATTTATTTAATACTTTAACTAAGCCAAATCCTTCTGGCCTAACTGAAGGGTCACCACTGCATGCCCCAAGGGGCAGAGGTAGCCTCTGTTTGTGGTATGTGGCAGATCAGGAAGGGGAGAGGCAGCACAGTGGCAGATGGGGCAGGAAGCAGCAAACAGGGCAGTAGATTTGGCAGGAAGCAGAAAACAAAGCAGGAGATCAGGCACAAAGCAGGGAGCAGAAAACAGAGCAGCCAATTGGGCAAGGGAAAGGGAACAGGGTGGTGCTTGAGGAGGGTATGAGGCTAATTTGGGGCACACCTGCTGTAAAGGCTGAACCCCTATTGGCCTAACCATGAGAATGCTCTGACTCACTTATGAGATGATTCATGAGTAAAGCTGACTAGATTTGAGCCCTTGCACTAGCAAATTTAACAACATTTAGTCAACCTGTACTCGACCAGCCAAGCATAAAAATACATATGGTCCTTTAAAAAGAAAAATAAACGAAAAACTCAAACCAAACCACACAACCAAAACCAGACAATTTTTCTGTGCCTAGATTCATAGAATCATAGAAAAGTAGAATTCAAGCCCTGGGCTGTGGCCCGGTGGCAGGCTGCAAAAGGTTGGCTGCTGGTCCACAGGAGGGCTGGCCTGCCAGGCCAGGAGGAGCCACAGACTGGCAAACAGCAGACTGGAAGTGACTGGCATATTGTGGACAGGCAGCCAGCCCTTCTTTATACTTAGTGGTTTGAGTTTTTTGTTATTTTTTGTTTATTTATTGGTTTGCGTTTTTGTTTATTTTTCTTTTTCTATTTTTGTTTCACTGGTCAAGTACAGGTTGACCAAATGTTGTTAAATTTGCTAGTGCAAGGGCTCAAATCCAGTCAGCTTTACTTATGAATCATCTCATAAGTGAGTCAGAGTATTCTCATGGTTCGGCCAGTAGGGGTTCAACCTTTTTTATGTTCAGCATAAAGGGTTGGCTGCCTGCCCACAATATGCCAATTACTTCCAGTCTGTGGCTTACCATTCCTCAGCCTAAAAAGGTTGGGAACCCCTGATTTAGTCCGACCCCCTGCTCAAAGCAGGACCATCCCCAACTATATCATGCAACTGTATAATCAAGGCTTTGTTTATTTTATTTATTTATTATTTAATTTATTTAATTTAAAATTTCAAATATGACATAGATTTAGTTCTCAATG
The DNA here is from genome assembly GCF_030867095.1 of Alligator mississippiensis. Taxonomy (NCBI): domain Eukaryota; kingdom Metazoa; phylum Chordata; order Crocodylia; family Alligatoridae; genus Alligator; species Alligator mississippiensis. The sequence goes on from NC_081828.1 coordinate 36,100,302, forward strand.
GGTACATTTACATGTGCAATTAATGCAACTAAATATACTGCAGCTCAATTTGAGCTGGAGTAAATTAATCCTGATGTCACTGTCTACATGTGCATTTACGTATAGTAATTTACTGCACTGCTGGATACCACTTGTATTTGACGGGACTATTCGGCAATGTAGTAAATTAGTCCACTGTGAACTAATTGCTGTGCATATGTAGACAGTGACATTACTGCACAGTAGATTAGTCTGCTGCACAGTAAAGCATCTCATGTAATGAGGATGAATGGATTTGATACGTTTTAAGAATCAAAAGCTACTGAAAAATGATCTACCCACAACAAATAATACTATATTTTCAACATTTTAGTTGCTTTGAACTTTTCCTGAGTGTCAACCAAATTTCTACGTTCAGCTTGCAAAACCAGCTGCAGCTTCTATGGAGATGTCATGCAAAACTAAGGTATGTTGGCTCATCCCAAAGCAAAATACTCTTTCTTTTTGTGATCTGCTAGAATTATAATTGTTCTTCTCACACTACCTTCCATATCTAAAGACAGGATCATAACTTGCTAATTCAGTGAGCAAACAAGCATTAGAAAATTTCAGGATGACTGTTCAGCTCAATCATCCCATCAAGCTCTTTGCTGAAGAAGCAATAGTGGATATAGGAATACCCACAGAAAATGTAGACTAACACCTTATAGCATGGAACCTAAGAACTGCAACAGAATTTGCCAGTGATATAAGCACAATGTTTGATTCTCCCCAAGAGATCTTATAAAACCTTTCCAAAGACCTTCTAAATAGCAGGAATTGATGAGGGATTTGAAAGGGCTTTTCAAAATGTTCTCTAATTAAAGTTAACTCCAGCTAGGGAGCTGCTCGTGACTCCATTAAAGATTCAAAAACCATTTTTCTCTCTGCTTTCTTGGTGAGATCGATCCCTTGAGCATATGTACCAGAAATGCTGAATTCTTTATATGACAATGCATCCCTGAATGGAAGAGTTGTCCCTCCTCATAAGGAGAAGTCCTTAGAGTGCCAACTGCTCCTCATTTACTCTTCATCCCAGTGGAACACTGCACAATTGGAGGTTATACTAAGTATCACTGTGAGCAGATGGGTGTAATTTCCTTTTAGATAACAGTAAGTTTGCATTAACTTATCACAAAATATCTCTAATATGCCTAACATGTGAACATTTATGAAATGAAAATTATATACCTCTCAAAAGAATGACTTCACCCCTCTATTTCTTGGCAGTATAGAGCACACAATTTCTCTGGAGTAAACATTATACACATTGCTCCTTAACATCCCTATTATTGAATTAGAAGCAATGTGTATTTTGTTGTTGCTGTAGACAGCTCCGCTAGCATTTCTCAGAGACATTCTGAAATTCTTAAATTGTTCTTTAAAAGCCTCTCTCTTGTTTTATTTTCCTTGGAAAGGCAGGTCTATCAATTGGTCTAGAAAACTCCTCATAACCATGAGCGAAATAATCTATTTCTGCTCTAATGAATATCTGTGTAGAAATTTTTTTAAATGTCCTCCTGTATTGTTATATAATTGACAGAAAGCAATAAAGGCTGCTAAGCTCAGTTTGGATAGTTTGCAAGTGTTTTCTCTTTATTTACTATTTACCAAGATTCCCGATATGACCATCTCCTAATATTCCAGACACCAGTCCATGAGGTAAGTATATGCAAGATAGCCTGGATCTCTGCCTGCTCTGGACCAGTACAGAGGCAAGCCAGCATGTTCATCATGACACTCCCTAATTGCTAGAGTCGTTTGGTTTACAGAATCTGACAGCAGCACCATAGTATTGAAAATGTCCTCTTCATATAGATATACATGTACTACAAAGTATTCACCTACACTTCTCAACCTTTAGTGGTGTCTGAATCTGAGGTTTTAGTTCAGGCTTATTTTACTGCCCTTATATCATTTGTTATATTGCTTCAGTTTGCTTAGAAAAATACCATTCCTATGTCAAAATAAGACTACAGAGACAATGCAGCAGTAGAAGTGCAAGCTGTATTAAATTATTTTTGCAAGAAAAATGGAATTACTTGTTAAATTCTGTTTCTACAACCACTGCTTTTAGTAATGTATGAAGCAGGGGTGGGGGGGACTTGATTTTTGTACAACCAGTGCAATTTTCAATTATGGGACCCAGAACATTTTTATTTTCTCTTTGTTGCAAAGTGAATTAATTGAATATGACAGTTAGTTGTACAAATTAAGTTCTTGTGAGGTGCTATAAAAAAGAATCATAGAAAAGTAGGGATGGAAGGGTCCTCCATAAGTCATCTAGTTCAACCACCTGCCTGAAGCAGGTTCATCTCTATTCAAACCATCCAATGCAAATCCATAATGTAACATCTTAGTAAAACTACACACTCATGCTTTGCACAACACAAAACATAACACCTTAACCCACCACAGGTAAAACAGGGGGACCATGGTGTCCAACGACCTGCTTCTGTAAAGGTTCTTAATATATTCTCAAGAGATCCCAGGAAGTGCCATGCCCTTTACTACAGAAGAAGGGCAAAACCCCCCACACTTCATACCAATCTGACAATGAAGAAAAAGTGCAATGGTTTGACACCATTTAAAACTAAGCTTTAAATAAAGAACTTAAACCGAAAGAGACTTGGGGGTCATGACTGATCACAAGATGAACATGTGCCACTAATGCAATGCTGTAGCCAGCAAAGCAAACAAAACTCTGGCTTGCATGTACAAATGCATCTTAAGCAAGACCCAGGAAGTCATCCTCCCACTTTACTTGGCCTTGGTGAGACCACAGCTGGAATACTGTGTCCAGTTCTGGGCTCCGCAATTCAGAAAGGATGTGGAGAAGCTTGAGAGAGTCCAGAGGAGAGCCACATGAGTGATTAGAGGACAAGAGAGCAGGCCTTATAAGGAGAGGCTGAGAGACATGGGACTCTTCAGCCTGGAAAAGCATAGGCTCAGGGGTGACTTGGTGACAGCCAATAAGTATATAAGGGGTGTGCATCAGGAACTGGGAGAGCATCTGTTCACCAGGGCACCCCATGGGAAGACAAGTTCCAACGGTCACAAACTCCTGAAAGACCATTTTAAGCTAGACATAAGGAAAATTTTCTTTACTGTCCGAGTCCCCAGGGCCTGGAATAGCCTCCCCCTAGAGGTGGTACAAGCACCAACTCTGGGTACTTTCAAAAACATCTGGATGCCTATCTTGCTGGGATCATTTGACCCCTGCTGACTCTTGCCCCTTGGGCAGGGGGCTGGACCTGATGGTCTTATAATGTCCCTTCCAGCTCTAATGTCTATGAAATCTATGAACTTAGGTATATCATTCACCATTCACTAAAGGATTAACTTTTCCAAAATAAGGTGGTTTTTGGAAAATAGGTGATCTATAAACATCTCATGGTCAGCTAGTGTGGTAAGTAAGACCTTATGCAACAAGCAAAAGTGTCAAAAGATATTATAGAGGCCATAGAGAAGCAGCTACAGAGAAGAGAAGAAGATCAAGTAGAAGCATTGTGTGAGGAGTTAGACAGCTGGCAACAGAAGTACTTTCAATTGGAAAAGTCTTCAGGGAAGATGATGGTAGTAGAGATGGAAGCAGGCAAAGAATGGGAGAGAGAAGTTAAATTGATTCAGGTCAGCTTGTTTTTCATTGAAGCAGAAACACAGGCCTGACTGAAAAAGGCAGAAGATGAAAAAGGACAACCGGAAGAGAAGATACAATCTACGAGGACCCTTCTGGAAGCAGGCAAGGCAAGAGAGGCAGCAAAGTATATAGCATGGGACCATCTACAGTCATATGTACAAAGCAAAACAGATCAGGTCCTATCATTAGAGCAGGAAAATAAACACTTACAGGAGCAAGTGGACCAAGCTAGTACAAAAAGATAGGACAGTGGTGAGAATAGGACAGCAGTGAGAAGCACTACATGCACAACGCTTGCTAAGATGGAGGGGAAGCTGCAAGCCCTTCCGGCCACTAATCAACTGCATGAAAAAGTGGCTTTGTTGGGACTGTTCTTAACAGAACAGGTAGCAGCAGCTAGAGCAGAGGGTCAGGACCACTTCCAGATGATAGAGGCATCGAAAGGAATCTTAATTGAGACCAAGAAACAGCTAGAGGCCACAAGGCTAGGAGCCCTGAAGTCTCAGGAGAGCAGGGAACTACCCGAATGCCCAAACATAGGGAGTCCAGAAGATGAGAGAGGGCCAGCTCAGCGAGCAAAGAACACAGGGACAGATTGGCCTTTAGAAGTAGGATCCCCACCTGGACAGGAAGAGGTCTGATCAGTAATGCCGGGGTGTCTGGATCAGAAGTGGGGCAAGTTGACCAGCCAGCACAGATCAGAAATAGACCAACTGAGGGAGAAGCTGGGAGAACTTACCAGCCAATTTAACACTAAGGTATCGGTAGTAACAGACTGCATCCAGCAGTTAGAAGTGGAGCTGGCAGGTATGGCAGCTAAACAAAAGAAAGAACAGCCTCAGGTAAGAAGCGGAGGCAGGGACCAGTTTGAGCATAGCTGCACTCAGAGGGTGGAACACCCAAGACGAAGAGGACAGGGAGTAAGGGTGGGCTAATCCCAGGCACAGACCGAGTCAGATAAATGCTTCAGAAAAGAGAGAGTAACTAAGGCCACAGTGGCCAAACAAGTGAGAGGCATAGAGGATAGAAGAGTGGAGCAAACACCCAGAGACACTTTGGAAAGGGTAAAGCTGTTGAGTCCTGTTTAGGGATCAAGCCCATCCCAAGGGCCTTACCCTGCTAAAGGTAACCAGACAGAAAGGAAGCCGAGGCCTGGGAGAAGGCCCCAGATATTTATTAGTAACTTCCTAGGTCATGAAAAATGGTGAATGGTGAAGGAGCTATTTGCAGGGAAGATAGGGGGTGTCGCTTATGTGACTGGGTAGAGGAAGGTTGATGGATGGCCCACAGGCCAGGGAAAAATTGAGTTCTGGGACCAGGAACCCTGAGAAGTGGGGAGGCAGAACATACAAATATATGGTCTAGTCAGACCAGAGAGAAAAAAAAGATGACATCCCCAGAGACAGAGGAAGATAGAGGTCCTAGGAAGGAAAAAAATCTTCCTGATATCAGAACTAAGCGGGTATTTGAAGAGAAAAGAGAGCCAGTAAGAGGCCTATTATGGGGCAGGAAGCCCCAGGGATTATGCCAGGGGATGGGGATGGACCAGGAGACCAATCCCTTGGCAAAAGTTTCAGCCATCTGAAGCCAAGGCAGAGGACCAAGGGAGGACCAGAGAAGTACAAGGATTAGCAGGCTTCGAACCAGTCGCCAGAGAAAGCGATGTAGGAAACACCTTCTAAAGTGGGAAATCTTGGGGAAAAGGTGAGCAGGAGGTGCCTAAAAACCTCTGCCCCCACTGTGTGTGGGTTAGCAAGAAGCCAAAGGGAAGCTGAGAGAAGCCTCATGAAAAGAAGTCTATGACATAATGAGTGAAGACCTGCTCAGGTGAGTCAGGGTGTTGAGGGGGGAGGTATGTCACAGGGGACCAAAGGGTGCCTGAGCCTTTAAGAACAGAAACAGCTTAGCAAAGGAGCCTGGCAGTTACATAAAGCCCCACAACTTCAGGTTGCCTGAGTAACAGGCTAACAAAGTATTCGCAGGCATCTGCAGGTGGCCAGCTTACCGGAAGGAGTCAGGGCCCAGGGCACATATAAGCTGGCTGAGGCTGGCTGGGGGTCACTTGCAGTATGGCAACTGCCAGGAAAAGATGCTCCTGCATAAGAGAGCAGCCCAAGGCATCTGGGGCTTGATCTTTGCTATCTCCAAATCCAGTAAGACTCTAGGGGCTACAAGGTGCCCAGAGATAAAGGGGTCTGGTATTCCAAGCGTGGGAGTTGGCCCTCTTAACGGGGCAGCGTGCTGCTTTTATTATTAATGTTATGTTGTAGCCCAGGGGCTTAGGTTTGTGTTATTGTTTGAACTCGTGGACCAGGAAGAGGCTTATAGGGGAGGAGCAGGCCTCATTGGGGGCACATGATTTTGTAGAGCCCAGCGCCAGAGGGGCGCGAGCTGCAAGGGGCTGGAGAGCCCAGCGCCAGAGGGGCACAAGCTGCAAGGGGCCAGAGAACCCAATGCCAGAGGGGCGTGAGCTGCAAGAGGCCGGAGAGCCCAGCGCCAGAGGGGCACGAGCTGCAAGGGGCCGGAGAGCCCAGCGCCAGAGGGGCACGAGCTGCAAGGGGCCAGAGAACCCAGCACCAGAGGGGCGTGAGTTGCAAGGGGCCGGAGAGCCCAGCGCCAGAGGGGCGCAAGCTGCACGGGCAAGGGGCCCAGTAATAAAAGGAGTTTGTAGGCTAGTGCCTCAAAGCCGGGCCCAACACAGTGGATCTAAGCTAGAAGGCCTAGCTATATCAAAGGGGTGGAGTCCAAGTAGGCCAAGGCCCCAGCAGAGCATGGAGTGTAGTAAAGGGGTGGTTGGAGCCATGCAATTGGACTCTAAGGCCTGAGGTGCCTCGTGCAGCAGTGCACTGAAGAGAGGCCTGGCAAAGGGCCTACAGATCAGAGAGCTTGAGTAAGATTCAACAAACCAGGACTAAGTTGATGCTTGTGGGCAGCCTCCTGAGTTATTTTTCCATCAAAGACATGGCAGGAAAGATATCAGGGTGCCCTTGGGGCAGAGCTTGCATGCTCAGAGAGCCGTCAGGGGCATCACGGCCACCCCTGGGGATCCCGCCTCATGACGTAGGGTAATATTGTCACATTCTAAGTACAACTCCATAAACTTACCCTTCCAAGTGAGTAATAATTTTGGCTTCATTTTTTGGGTCTGTAATTTGAGCCACACTACAGGGGACCCAACAGAAGGCAAGTAGGCTATACCTTCTAAAAATGTGGCCTTCTTTTGGTGTCTTCAATTGGTTACTAAACATTTAAAGCAGTGACCTAAATTAATAATCCTTTTTGAACATTTAGGCCCAATTCTACCTTCAGTCAACCTCTTTGTAGAGCTATAATTAGGGACAATATTTAGAATAGGAAAATAAAATCCATCTATTTTCATTTAGAATATTAAAACTGAAAGAAGTGGTCCCAAAACTGAATGTGGTTACTACTGAAATAATAGCAAGCTGTTAGAGTGTATTATTATAAGCATTACCTTTACAGTCACTTAAAATTGAACCAAAGGCACTGATAACTATATCTGCTTTCAGTCGGACAATTTGATCCTCATCTTCTTTCCAGTTTCCATCTTTATCTTGCTCAGTTCGAACAAACTCCATGGCAACAATTCGTCCACCTTTCACCACAACCTTCCAAGGGGAGAGGAAAGGCAGAAATTCACACTTTTCTTCTTTTGCCAGTTCCATCTGTGGAGTGAAAAATCAAAATAATACAAATGCTATTATGTCTTCATTAAAGGTTTTGATCCATGATACTAACAAGTGTTCCAGATTTAGCAGAAGGTGTCTATGTATGGTATGTAGGTAGACTACTATTATTTCTTTTTTTCAATTTTTTTCTTCTTTCCATTCTTCCACTCTTGATTTAGATTGCCACAACTCCTTTGGTGGTGCTGGAATTATCCTGTGTAACATGATATGTTGTTCCTTTAAGAACAGCCCACTGTTACCACATGAGCAGTACTGATTCCAAACCAGAACAGAGGCTGAGACAATTAAAAAAACCAAACAACCCCCCCCTCCCTCCCCCCCCAAACACAGTAGGTAGAGCTGGTAGAAAAAATTAGAAATTTTTCTAATATTTTTGTGGGAGGGAGGAAGGTATAATATGCTTTTTTCACAACATTTTATTGTGGAAATTTTCATTTTCAATTAATATTTTCCATGTTCTGCAATTTTGTTTAAACCAACAAGTTATGGGAAAACACCTAATTTTGGGGGGCGGGAGAGAAAACAATCAAATCTCTTCATTTTGGAACTCTCTCTCATGTTTTCTTACTGTTGCTAAACTGGACTAATTGTGAAGATTTAAAAGCACTGGATCATTTTAAGGAATTTTTATTGGGCAAAGGAACACATGCTGAAAGTCTTAAATCCTGAAAATTTCCATGAAAAGTACCCCATTTACTTTCAAAAGTAAAACAGAGTACTCTTCCGTTCATTTTAAAAGTGCTATTTCCCCCCATCCACAATAAGAATACTTCCATTACTGACATTTTACCAGTAAAAGTGATTGTAAATAAATAAATAGGTTCCCAGGAATTGAAAGGATCTCTTTGCTTTTTGGCTATAAACAGACATTACCAAATGAAGCAGATCAGCATACGTGCCCTGATACAACTGATCCACTTTATTAGGTACCACAGATGTTGCCTGTTGTCCCACTCCTGGGGCTTCAGGGTGCTGACCCTAAAGGACAACTGCAAACCAAGGCACACTGGGCTCCCATCATCCAGACACACACCCCAGGAACCCTCCTCTGGCTTTAATTTGCATGTGTAGCAGAGTCTCCCCTGCAGCTGGGACCCCTGTCAGCTGACAGGGCTCCCAGCCACAGAAGTGCGACCCTGGATCCCTGAGAAGTGTGGCTGCTGTGATTCACAAAGCTCAGGGGTATGTGAAATTCCTGGGCCCACACAGGGCTCTAGGTCCTGGCTGCACGTGAGGACTCTGGGTCCCAGCTGTGCATGAGGTGCAACAGGGAGCCACGGCTCCATCGGATGTGGGGTCTCTGGGTCCCAGCTGCACATGGCTCCCACAGCTGGAAACTCCCTCAGTAAAGGGGGCTCCCAGCTGTAGCTTCCTGCTTCTTGCTGATACAGGGGAGCCCAAGATCAGGCTCCCCCTACACAAGCAATACAGTGTGATTTGATGTAATGCACAATTTCACAATCACACATCCTGCCATGCATGTGTGGCATGGCAGGAGGTGTGATCATGTGGCTCACACGTTAGATCCAACTGTGCCTTTACCTGCATGTCTAGAGAAGGCCTTGTCATACCACAGTTTAGGGCATTTGTGACATGACAAGCGACATGGATATCTGTATGCTTGGGCTTTGTGCCACCATAACAATGGACATATAAACAACTTTTATGGACATATTTATCTTACCAGCCTTTGAGCCCATTCAGGCTTTTAGTATTGCAGGCAACCACACTGTACAATCCCCTTCACAAACTTACCAAGCTCCACCCTAAAACCTGTTATATTTCTTGTTGCTCCAGAACTTCACTTCTGGAAGCTGGTTTATAACAATCAATTTTCAGCTTAAATTTATTCATGTTTAATTCATACCTATCTGTTTTTGTGCCAGCATTGTCCTTTAGTTTCAGTACCTCTTCCCCTTCCCTGTCATTTCCCCTTGTCATAGATATATATTTATACAGAACATTAATGTCTCCCTCACTCTTCCTGTATAGGATTAAACAAGGCAAGCTCTCTTAGTCTCCTCTTATCATGGAGGCTCTGCAGTTCCCTACTAGCCCTTCTATGCACCCACTCCTGTCTGAACTGAATCTTTCTTGAACAAGCATGCCCTGGCCCAAACTGTACAAAGTATTCCAGATGAGGTCTCATCAGGGCCTTGTACAAAGGTAGTAGTACTTCTGCATGGGCAGACCTCTGTTTCTCCACACCCCATTTTTCTCACACCTTTTTACTGTTTAAAACAAAAGCATATATTTTAATCATTAAAATATAAAGGAAAATGCAGGGTTTTGCTTTTTGGTTTGTTTTTTTTAAAATCAACTCTCACTCCCTCTGTTAATGTAAATGAAGGGACAGAAGTAAAAGAGTAAGGAAAGAACATAAAAAGCTTTGCAAAGAAACCACCTTTTTTGTTTTTAAAAACAAACATTGGCTTCATTTTGAATTCTTAATTAGAAAGGAAATGAATGTATATTGTGTTCAACAAATTCCTATGGAGAAATTACAATGTGATAATGTTGGGTGGTTTCCTTTAGCAGTGTGCCCAGAGATACTCTCCCAATTGCAGTATGTTCCTGAAAAGGGTACTAGGTGTACTTAGCACTGATTTAATGGTGGTGGTCTCAGGATTGTCACAAATATTTTTTCAGTGCTATATCTACAGCATTTTCAATTCTGTATCTACCTCAGAAACATTCTTTTTGTTCTTTACATGCATTTTATATAAGATTGGTTAAAAACAGAAACAAACCTTACAGCAGGTACTGGAATCCAGGACTCCCCTTCCTAAGAGAGTGTCCTAGCTAACAGACTACAGAGATGGACTGCCATTTGTTTGTTCTTGTGATCTCATGACTTCTGCATTTTTGTCTGCCCTGAGGCTCAGATTTAGCAGGAGGGATGGAGAGTGCCCTCATCTTCAGCCTGATGGTTAGGTTACTCTCCTAATAAGTGAAATAGCTAAGCTGATCACCCTTAGGGGAGAAGGACCTACAACCAAGGTCTTCCTTGTCCTGGGCAAATACTAAAAGGCTACTGGAAAACAGGTGGGTGGTGCCCCCCCCCCCCCCCGCCCCCTTCTGAATTTCTTATATTGGAAACTCAGTATATAGTCGTCTCAAAAGAGCTAGTAAATGGGGATGTGTAATAGATAGTTTAATGTTTTAGTGTTTCTCACTGGCTACATCCAAGTGTATGGGACTTTCTGAAGTCCCTTTACAAGTGAATAGCACAGCAGAAGTGACTAGATCATTTTAGGTCTGTCTATACCACTCCTCCAGTGTTTCTGGGGTGCTGCCCTCAAGCAAGCCCCATACATGCCAAATCCAAAACTGAGACAGTGAAGCTGCACAGGACATACCTGACTTCTGCTCTCGACAACAGTCAGACCAAGAGCTTAAGAACGGCATTTGGGGGAGGGGCGGGGGTCCCCAGTATGAATTACTGCATTTGCCACATGTGGAGTTTGCTTGAGAACACCCCCCCAAACACTGGAAATGGTGAAGAACTAAGCCCAATAACACATTTAAGGTGTCTAGAATCCCCATAGAGCCTTTCTTCCCTCCTCTGTAAGCTTTATTCACATAAACTTATGAAAGTGAGGGAATAAAGCTACTGTAAATTACAGCAGAATCTGATGCTTCATTCCTTTCCTTGAGGCACAGACATAACAAGAAAGTTCTGCATCCTGGGCAGTAACAGCAAGCCAGGCCAGCCCCCGTGATAGCTCTGGTCTTGCGCTCCCTCTAAGTCACACTTAGGGCACATGGCCTGGTTGCCACCTATACTTATGCTATTGCCTTGAGGCACATCCTGAGTCCCTTACCCAGGCATTTTCTCAACAAGGAAAAAAGTGCATTTTTAACCCATGTTAAAATAGTTTTCATTAACTACCATGGGTTAAAATCCTAATAAGGAAGAGCAATCAAAATTTTAACTTATGCTATCTGGCCTAGGCTCCCCACCAGGTTAAAGCTACATCATATTTTTTCAAGTAGGATTTTAACATCATCTAGATAGCATAAGGACACAGAAAAACCTTCACTTGGGGTGATTTCAAAACAGGAGGGGGAGCTGCTGTGCACAGCAGCTGTTCTGCCCTCACAGCCCTGTCTGTGCTGGAGCCTGTAGTAATGCAAATGTAGTAAAACTGCTCTAAATTTAACCCTATTTCATTCAAGGTTTAGGTGATTTAACTCACTTGTATCTACATGTTTGTGAGCAGTAGCTCTCTCTTCCTTTTTCAAAGCTGCTCCAAATGAAAGTTTGTCCATGCCCCGAGTTACATTAACATGGGTTAAAAATATCCTTTATTTTTTCTAAAATCTCTCCATGAGATCAACTGGTATTTTGTACAGGCAAAGATTTGCAACTTGGTCACATCTAGTTATGCGATAAATCTCTTTTGTACATTATATGCTCCACAGCATCCCAACAGCATTTGGAACCTTAATAATGGGCATGTTGGGGTGGAGACCATTTTTCCTTTATTAATTTCTAATCTACTGCCTGGCTTGACTAACAGGTTGTAATAGGGTGGTCTGTCCCTTTAAGAAGGAACAGTCAGACCAGTTGGGCAAGCTGAACATTTGGATAATGAGGGAGTGTCCCACTGAGAGCCTAAAACCCCAGGAGAGACAGTGAAAAGTCAGCAAACAATGAGGGAACAGTTTGCATGCAGGAAGCAAGCTGTGAGCAGAACAAGCAAGCTATCAAGGAGGGGAGAGGCTGCTGCACTGGGGTCAAAACCAAAGTATCAGAGCTTCCTAGTACTGGAATAGGGCAGAAGGGTTTTGTTTTGTTTATTTGTTAGTTTCTTCACTGATCAAATCCTGTGCTTTATTTGGGAGGACTAGCTGAGGAGCTCCTCAGGGAGCAAAACCTGCCTGCAGAACCCAGCAAGCTAGGCCACCCGTTACACAAGGGTACTGCACACTTTTCTGAATTGACAAATTTACTGAAATAAAGATCTGGTACGCTGACCAGGGATTTCTGATTAGTAAGGAGCTGAACATCAACTCACTCTATTCATAACACCTAATTTGGTATGCCCTCTTCACCACCGCCTCCCCAAACTCCTGTCTTCCTTTGTAGCTAAAGGGTTCGCTTTATGGCAAAATAAAATAGGAGTATTCTCCTATGAGAAACTGATTGCTTTTTGTGTACCTCTAGACCCCTTGTGTAATGATTGGATCTTCAAGATGTACAACTTCTCTTGGGGGGGAGGGAGGGGAAGCAAAGGAAGCACCATTTTCACACAAGTTCCATCACAGAGGTACATTGCATGTTCCATTAATGTAAACTATGCCACAACCCAAGGTATGCGCCACATAAATTAAAACTGAATAAGCCCACCAAATTGTAATAATTTTTAACTGAAAGAAAAATGGTGAACACACCAATCAGTGTGCTTGTTTCTGCATACATGCATGTGCATGAGAATGTACACTGATGCAAAGGTAAACTGAAAATATTTAATTAAGTTAGAAAGACATGCTGAATAACACTACTCACTAGGCTTTGGTACAAATTAGACATATAAATAATTTTAACTAACTTCTACAAGTCTTTAAGTTCCCAAAATGTGCTTGGATCATTGAGATTCACTAAATATGACCCAGAAGGGTACCATTCTGTGACATCATAGACTCCTGAAAAGTCACGTGTAAGGCTAGAAAGGCTCATAAGGAGTCACGTATGTTACATTCTTTGATCTCTAGGTTGTCTATGTGCATTTAAACTTTTCCCCCAGTGTTATAGTTTATAAAGGACTAAATTCTGCCGTTATATATGTAAGTACAAATCTTACTGACTTCATAGGGAATTGCAAAAGCATAACTGAAGGCAGAATCTGATAGAGAGATAATACAAAAAGAGTTTCCACTGTTAAATTTCAACATCATTTTTATATATTAAATTTCTAGTAACAGTATTTTAGGCATCTAATACACTTCTGGGCCATGTATGAAGAACAACAATTAGTGATCCCCTCATAGAATTGCTTCTATTACTACTACAAGAAGGTTACAGTTGTTCCATTTTACCTCCTCTGGGACAGCCCTGATATTAGTGAATCCCTTTCTGAAGACCACATACACGCAGCGAGCTCCACAGCGTAAAGCAGATGTTGCACAGTCAAAAGCAGTGTCTCCTGCTCCAAGTACAATCACGGTTCCATGTATTGATGGCAATGGAGAGCGACAGGCACACATTCCTGAATGATGAAAGGAAAACCCCATTTTCAAGTAGAGAAACCATTTCTGCATGACAGCTCAAAAGGTACTTGTACTCAAAGAAGTGTAAAATTGCATCTTGCAGTTTCCAAGCATGGAGTGTCACTATCAAATTATTCTGCTTCATTGAAAGACAGTTTTATTCCCATTTTTAAGATATGCTCATATATATAATTTCATACTCAGTATGCCAGCAGCAGTGCCTTCCTATCTTGAAGGGATATGAACTACAGAACATTTTTAAGATTGTGTAGGTCTTTCCAAATTGGAATCAATCATTTTAAGATCTTTATAGCCAAAAACAAAACTTTGGGTTTTTTTCCCTGCTATGCATTATTCTATAAGTAAAAACAAATGGCAATAGTTTAAAAAAAAATTGCCATACCTTTACCATAGCAGTAGTTTAAAAAGAGCATTACCCTTCATTTTTAAATATTTTTTTATTTGTTTAGAGCTCATATGATAGTTTAACCATGTGCCCATTTGCTATACTAATTTTTTACAAGGCACTAACAATATTCTGGTTATGACATGGTTCTCAGAACCCATTCCACATGACAGCAGTAAGAAGATTATTACTATAATACTTTTTAGGAGATCTTCAGGCAAAAATGTTTACCCTATACCAGCTTCTACAGGCTATTTTGCAAAAAAACTACATGGAAAAAATGATGACTTTAGGTGTTCATTATCCATGGGCTTCTATTTGATGATTCACTTATGAGAGAGATTCTTAAATGCACGTGCTCCATATATTGGATTGCACTTTAACATCAGCTTAAATGTAACTAAACTGTTGATTAGACAAATTACTATAATTTTTTTAATGATACCATAAATACTATGAAGTTATAATCTCACTGAGTCAATGATGATTTCATTCAGAAGAGTTTATGTTGACCATATAATCAGTGCTCTGTAACTCTTAACTTCATGCTATACCAGCTGTGAATTTTCACAGCAAGAACATATAGAAGTACAAGTATTGATTTCTTTCAAGAACACAATTCTTTACATTTTGACCTGCAAAAGAAAACAAAAACAAAAACAGGACATCCTAATACACAAAACCCCTTCGCTTTCAGTAGGTGTGAGAGTTATAGCAAAAAATGTCATATTTCTGTATGTGTCTGTCACAGAGCCTCCATTAACTTTTCTATAGATCTATTTCTGTCTAAAATCATTTATCTCTTACATTTCTTAAATGAATTCACTCCTATTGAAAGGTGGTAAATTGACAGAAACTGAAATGAACTTTTATTTTTTAAAGCACAAGCACAACATGAGATAAGGCAGTGTAAGGTATCTTCCTGGCACCATTCTTTCCTGCCTGGAAAGAAAGACCAGCTCAAGTAGCAAAGTACCACTCCAGATCAAGTAGATCTGTCACAATGCCCATTCAATTCTTTGTTTCACTGTTAATTCTTTATTTCTCAATCCTGCATAGGTGCCTGGGGGGTTGCCCACAGGTAGGAACTTGCAGTATTGAGGCCTAAAAGTTAACTGGACTACTCACCTATACAAATTAAGCACATGTATATCTATTTGCAAGAATGGAGTTTTTGATAGTATGTCTTTGTGTATGCATATGTGCGCATGCACCAGTGTTATATTTTACATGCACGTGCTTGTGCGCACACACACACACAGGTACATGCACACACTCTTGTTTATTTTAATGAGGACATTGATTTACTTAGAACTAATTTGGGAAAAATAAGTTAATAAAAAATGGGGTGGAAATAAAAAGATAGCTTGGGTCAAATCTTGCAATTAAACAGAAAATATTACCATATTTACTCGAAGACAAGACAAGGTTCCTCCCCCTCCTTCTCCAATTGGCATGGGGGAAAAATCTGCTCATCTTATAATCACATTTTTTGTGATCATACAAGGAAACCTCATTAAATACACCGTTTATCATTAAACTGCTGCCAAAACAGCATGTGCTCAGCAATGGAAACCAACTATGAGATTGATTAAATGCAGCCAATACTGAGCAGGACAATAAAACACTTGACCTAAAGTGGGCAAACATGCTGATGGGAACCTACCATAAGGATACACTAGTGCAGCCAATCTGAATAGACTAGATGGTAGTGACCATTAAGCACAGTCCCCCTCAGCAGAGACCTTTTCAAGTCATGGTGAACCACTACACTGAATACCTGTTGACTTCTTCTTAACTCCCACGGCTATTTAACCACCAGCCTTAAATGCCAGCAAACATCACCAAACAGTGCCCTAAACAGTTCACCCAGAATCCCTCTGTCACCCCCTCTCTTAGCCTTGAACATATGATTAGCGTGGCCCCACCCTCCATGAGGTAAAGCTTGCCCTGTGCCCTCATTTGTATATACATTTTTGGAGCATTCCAGGATTTGTAATAAGAACATCCAGTTCCAGTCATAAGTGGGAGCCTAATTAGCACATAGATTTTGGGGGGGGTATCGGGAGTATACACATATACTGAGCAGTGCTGGGGGATCACCATGGCTTGAAATCCTATTGACTCTGGTGAGGCCGAGCCCAATGAGTTATATGGTAAATCACAAGCCTTTGGCCTTGGACTAATATCACACATAGTTTGTACTGTATACAAGTAGGTGCTGCTTAAAAGTGTGTTTCTGGAGTACCTGTGCTAAAACTTGTAGCGGTTTCAAAAAAGGGTTACACACATCAATTCTGAATGACTTCATGAAAAATGGTGGCAGGGGCACTTTAACAAAAGCTCGTCAAATGAGCTTTAGTTAAATGTCCCTGACACCATTTTTCAGTGTGGGGACATTGTTACATGTGACACTGGAGTTTGCTGGAGTGCACTAATTACTACACTCCAGCAGATTTGATTAATTGAGTCTGCTCCAATGCATTGTAATTACAGTGCATCAAAACAGCCTAAGTGTACATGTATAGGCAACCCACGTGCTCAGGGAGAGCAGAGGTTGACAGTAATGAGGGGTAAAGGGGCTGCCTAGGGAAAAGTTTGGAGGGAAGCAGAGATCAAAGGGGCTAACTGACCTCCCAGGTTTATCTTCCCTGCTGTAACTTTTGGAGGGGGATAAATTCAAGGCAAACCTCCAATAATTAGATTATATACCTGGAAAATTTTGGCAAATGTATACATTTTCTATATACAACATCTAATTATTTGGGTATCATTTTATAATCAGGGTCATCATCTATTCGAGTAAATGTAGTATTTTTACTTAGCCTTGGCAATTCAAACAACTGGAAATCTGACATCCTGGAAATGAGAGGAGAAAAAATGTCTTATTTTCAGAATCTGTATTTTAAATAGTTTGAGGTGGAATCAACATAATTAAAAAGATACAATTAATTAACAGAGCATATCAAACTGCTGTCTAAAGACAAAAATAAGTTATAGAAGTCATAGAAACTAGTTTGTTTCTTCAAAGTTGATCCTAACTCTTTTTTGATTGACACTAATGCACTCCATGATTTATCCTGGCAAAAAGGGTGTGCACTCTCAGGCCATTTTCAATGGACTTAGACTTTAGTCCTTCAAATTCTTATGTTTTAAGTACACAAATTGTTATATAGGTTGTTTTAAAAAAAAAAATCATATAATATAAGCCTGTATATTTTATAGCAGTGGTAGAGTTGTGGTTTTCATTTGTTGTGGGTTTAGTTTTTCCTTGTTGAACAACAAATGATTTATATGTCTGTAAGTCTTTCTTTACAAAGCAGTCTTCTCCACACCCATATTTTTTTTTGTTTCTAAATTTATTTTTGGATTAAAAGCAGACAAAGAAATAATCTAGTTCTCGTAGCGGAGAAAGGATGGGCAGGGCTTTTTCCCTCTGGAATATAGATAATTTGAAGTAAAAAGGAAGAACTTGCTACATTTTTATAAGCAGAAAATAAATTTGTTGCAACTAACTTATTTAAGCCTCTATTTCTGTGAAAATCTAAACAAGGAGGCAGCCACATTCTTTGTTAATGTACTAGAGTGATTCACTCTCCAAATGATGATGGTGTGACTACAGTATACAGCCTGCACAGTATACAACCGAATGTAGACATCACCATGGCTGCTTGCAGACTTAAAAAAAAAAGGTACTTTCCTTTAAACTTGGCATGCTCCCATGCTCACCCCAGCACATGCCCTGATGAGGCACTGTGTTAGTTGGACCCAGCTTGCCCAAAGTTTGTATATATTGGGCACTTTTAGTGGGGGGGTTTTGGTGCTTTTATCTTATAGCTTTAGATAAAAGCACAAAAAACCCTGCTGAATCACTAGATCTATACAGACACTGAGGAGCCAGGACGAACTAAAGCGCTGCTTCTTCCAGTAAAGGGAGTTTTTTGGGTGTTTTTTTTTTTAAGCATCTGTAAGCAGCCCATATTACTAACACATTACCATTTTCATGCCTGGCCATGTGGTAATTTATTTTAGAGAAGCACATTCTTAACATATGAAAAGGCACAATGCAAACCACAACCTAAGGTCACCATGTACCATGCTGACTAATATGATCTCCCTGACTCCCTGTATCCCTCTCTTGCCTTGTGTTATACAAAGACTGCAGGGACCATAGCCCAAGTCCTATTTCACCTCAATGTGCCTAAGTGACTCTTATGTAGTTGCACAAGCTTATTTTTTGTGACACACACAGTTTTGGATCCTTTTTCTGCTAGCATCAGCAGTAATATAGTGGGGATGCAGGGAGGGTGACTGCGGCATGAGCCCCTTGTGCTGAGTTAGAGGAATGGAGGGAGGAGCAAAAAAAAGCAGTCACTGAGCTACCAGCCCACAAGCCACTGATTCCACATGCAGCCCAGCTACCAATTCTGCCTTTTGAAACCACCATGCAGTACACAATGCCCAAGCAGGCCTCTGATAGGCAGAATAGGATAATCCAGGTACACATGTAACCACCAGCAGTAAAACTTGCTCACTCCCTGGGCAAAGGACCAAAGGCTCACTCCCTGGGCAAAGCCATGAGGGTACTGGGCTAAAAGGTGGGAGGCTTCTTCTCCTCTATTCCTCCTCTCCAAAAGGTTGTACCCTACCACCTGAGAAGCACCAACCTCAGATATGCCTCTGTATTTATAAGCGCTCCTTAATTGGATGTACGATTTTACACATGCCTGTACACTGCGCAACTCCAGGGAGTAATAATGAAATTGCCAACCATCTACTGAATTTTATCCAACAAATACACATGTGTGCACATACCTGGTTTGCTTGCCATTGCTATCAGTGGTAGAAAATCTTTAGATGTGTAGAAGCCTTGATCTGTTCTCAATCCTTCAAATATATGGTCTTTGTTTGGTTCCGGTAAACCTAAGGCATACATTTTAAACATGTCATAACTTCTTTGAAAACTTCAAAGACTATGAAACAAGAAACAAGCAAGGCAGAAACATCCTTGAAGCCCTCCAGCTTCTTTACACTTAACTGTAGAACTTTTCCAAAGAACATCACAACATTAATCAGTTTAATCAATTAGGAAGGAGCCTGATTAGCAAAGCTGTATATCTACCCTACTTAAGGACACTTAGACATCATCAATGGGCATTCGTGAATTTTTTTTTATGGAACCTGTAAATCCTTATTGCCCATTTATTAACAGTTATTAATATCACATACTTATACCTGATAGAGAGATTTTACAGCTGAACGAAAAGATAACATTTCCTATTGCTATGCAGGCCTTTAGGTAGCAGATAAAACAGACTGTTGTTTTTCATCTAAACTGAATGATCTATCCAGATGTTTTCAACAACGGTTTTGACTTTTGAACGTAAACCATGCATTAATAAAACACTGTATGAGTATATTGATTGATGTAGACAGCAACTGAAGTCAATGGTACAACTCAGATGAGTAAATAAACTGCCCCAGCCCTGAGCACTGCATGTTACCTTTTCTGCTCCTTCAGTTATCTAAGAATGAAAACACACATGGTTTTTGTGGAGGCAGAAACCACAAGCAAATGGATGCCCATGCCCTTTGTAGTGCCACAAATCCCTAAAATTGTGGCCACAACAATAAATGGTATAAATGTGTGCTGTTTTTTTGTGGTGGACTTACGTGAGAGTGCAGGCAGTCCAAAGCTGCCTGAGATCTCCACGTGCCACAGGCAAGCATTCCCGAGGCTTCAGGGGCCTGATCCTGCACACCCTGGGAATTCCCCTACAGGACTATTCCCAGGATATGTACAAACAGGCCCTTGAAGCCCTGGGATCTCCCACCAAGGTTCATGCTAGTACAAGCATGCCCTTGGAATCCCCTGGCTGGAGATTTCCCAGGTTTACATATCATACTTGTTACACACCTCTGCAAATGGGTGAACCCCAGGCAGGTGCTCTTAGGACTTCAGGTACCCCTGCTTGCAGAAGCACAGGCCAGAAATCCCTTGGCAGGGTATGCATATAGCACTACTGCACCCCAACTTGGGATACACCTTGGGAAACGTTCCCCCATTTGCAAAGGCATGCCCCAAGTCAGTTCCCCTGTTTACAGCTGTCCTGCAGAATTGGACCCCTGAAGCCCTGGGAATGGCAGGGGCCCAATCCTGTGGGAAAACAGGCAACATCTGTTCCAGGATGTATCCTTACACAGCTGATCCTGCTCTAAGGAAGACATGTGTTTATAAACTAAGTCATGCTGGTTGCCTCTGGGAAGCCCCAGTCAATTCACTGGGAAATAGCAATAAAGTGAGAGAAATCTTCCTCTAGGTAGAGAAGACTTTAGGCAATCTTGTTTCACTGAAGCCATACAAAACTGCTTCCTTGCATCATAAGGTCAGGCCTCAGTTATATGAACCCAATATTTTATTATGAGTCCCATGAAACTTGGAGTTTTCCTCACAGACCCAGCTCCTGGACTCAAGTGGATCACTTGATTGGGGGCAAGGAAGCAGAGGACAAAATAAAAAGTAATCCTTCTAATCCCAGTGATTTCAAAGAAAATCTTGCAAACAGGACCTGAGTGAACCCTTAAGGCTCAAAACTGAAAGCAAATAATAAAGAAAATCTATTTAAAAAATCTGAGGATTTTTAGACAAAACTCTTGCTCTTCCTTAAGCAATTTTCATGACTCATGACTTGGGGTGGAAAATACTACATGTCTGTAGCTGGATGTTGAGAAAAATCAGGTAAGAAAACACTTGTGCAAACTGAAGGTATAACCTGTCATGACCCCCTGAACATCACAAGTCCCCAGGCAGTTGGAATATGAAGTAATGAACAGTGAATAATGGATATGCTGAGTTGCTGGCAGGTATATCTGATGTATATTTATTAAAGTGTGTAAAATATGTATAAGAAATACACCTAAAATTGTATAGGTTGTGATTGTTTCCTTCCTACACATTATCATTTTAAAATGCCCAAGACACAGTAAGAGGCCCTTCAGCATTCTGCTCTCCTCTCTCTCTCTCAATTCTTAGTCTTCTGCTCAAGAAGTGGGGGAGTGAGTTGAGCTACTGTATCTTACACAACTTTACTCAGAGGACATATTTCATCCTCATTCTAGTTGCAAAACTAGTGTGAGGTTGAGCCAGGATAGCAGGAAGTGTATGGGCCTAATTTCTCTCTTCCCTATATAAAAATATGTACAAACTCTCCAAACCAAACTGTTTTGGGGGGGCATTTCAGATTTTCTCTAACTGGCCTTGATTCTGCAATTCTGCTTTGATTAACATCAATGACTTAACTCTCACTGACTGCAACTGGAGCAGAATCAAGCCAAATTATAATGTTAATGGGCTGCATTCATCACTGGTCCACTACTGCTGAAACTAATGGATTTGGATCAATGATGACTTTGGTCTAAGACTTTTTAGGCTGGCTGCTATGAAAGCACAATAAAATGCAAGGGCTCCAATTCTGTAGGTGGCATTTGCTGCTATTTGTATTGCTATTTTCATTTTGCAGACTGCTCCAGGAAAACCAATTTTGTGATATTTACATTCGAAGGACCTGCACAGAGATTCTTCCCTCCATTCTTGTATATGGCTGGCACAGTTACAGCCTTTTCCTGTGCTTTCACAGGGACTGTACTGGATTCTAATGCATCATCTTTCAAAGAGATGTTTGCCATGCAAAAAATTAATTACCTTTGTTAAGAGAGAGAGAGAGAGAGAGAGTACCTTTTACAGCTGGTAGGTCACCCATGAGACAGGGGAAAGAAAGAGTTCAAGAACTGATGCAGAGCCAATAGCCACCCTGGAGAGACACCCTTTGGTAATAAACAGCCACCCAGCAGAAATACACTTTCAGAGAAAGATCAAATATTGATAAATAGCCAGCAGCCACCTAGGAGAGGGATAATTTGGAGAAAAATAACTACACAGGGGAAACAGAGTTTAGAGCAAAAGAGTTGCACAGAAGAGAGAGAATTTAGAGAAAAAACAGTCACCAATGATACATACAATTTAGATCAATATAACAATCCAAGAGAGAGGTTATTTGCAGATTCCTCTACACCAAGGGGGAATTTCCTTTAAAGATAAATTATAGAGATCTCTTAAGAGCAAATTCCCACACTCGTACCAAATGGCCAGTAGCTATATACAACAATATACACCCACTGGAAATACCTAAGCCTTTCCCTTTAGGTTTTTCTCAGAGACTAACCTCAGTATTTTATCTTCTCTCCAAATCCATGTGAAAGCCATCAACAAGACCTATCTTACTTAATAGCTGGCTTTTCCTGTCCCCAAACAGTAGATCATTTCAAAATCTTCTGTGTAGTACATACACCAAAGCTTAACAATAACAGATATTTCTTTCATCTGCACTAAGGGACCCCTTGTCTATCTGACAAGAAACTACCTAGAGCTGTGGCTTCATCAATGCTTTTGGTGCTGTCCTGATGGAACCAGGAAACAGGTATTAGGGCTGTGCGAAATTTTGCCAGCTGTATCATTTCAATGCTGTTTCGACTAATTTCAAGCTCAAAACAGCAAAATCGAAATGAAACAAAAGGCTTCAAAATGAAACAAGGGCAGTCAAAACATTTTTAAATGTTTCGAGTTTCAAAGCTGGGCTTGCCTGCAGGGAAACAGAAAGTAAAGAGAGGGAGGGGGAAGCGGGGGGAAGGACTGCTCTGATACTGACTGTGTAGCTGGCCAGTGGCTGTGATCTTTCCCTGAGGTCCCTTCCAATCCCAGTACTCTGGGGGAGGGATGGAAAAACAGCATAAAAAGCAACATTGTTTAAACTAAGCTACTTTTTGCCTTGGGGTCAGTTACTCAGCTGTGTATTCCAGCAGCTCAGCAGTGTCAGACAAAGGCTATCATTTCCTACTTGCTTGCCTGTTCCTAGCAAGTGGGATTCAATACCTTTTGCTTTTATTTTATTATTATATTCATTAATTCCTTTCAATTTATTTCTCCACCAAAATCATCTTTTTGTTTTTGTTAGTCTATAATAATTCTTTTCCCCCAGAAAACAAATCTGTGCTTTTTCTCACAGTGAGCATTTCATTCACTGTGCAGGGAATCACAGCATATATTGCATATTATAACATAGAATTTATTCAGGAACACATACTACATACATTTATATATTTTATTACATAAATACATACATACATACATTACATAAATACACGTGTATGTAGATAATTGTATGTAATGCATTACATAAAGTTTCCCCTAGAGCCAGGTCTCCTTCCTCAGAAGGCACTTCAGAGGAGGTTCAGGTAGAGATTGTGGAGGCAAGTGGCTCAGCTGAGTCTGCTCCTCCTGTTGCTGTGCCTCTGCTTGCTGAGGAGGGGGAAAAGGCAGCCACACCTGCACCCTAGAAGTGAGGGGGTAGTGCAGTCTAGGATCATTTTGAGCTGGCAGATGATCCCACATATGCTATCTGCCTGCACTGCCAAGCCAAAACCAGCTGAGGCAAGGGAACAAAACATATGAGCACCACAGGGATGCTGACACATCTCAAAAGGCACTACCCCCTTGTCCTTGCTCCTCCTCAGCTAAGCACCAGTGGGAGTGTGCCCAAAAAGAAGTCCCCTTCTCACTCCAAAGCCCTTATCCCCCCAAAGCAGAGGCAGGCCAGCCTGGAACAGTGGGGGAAAGGTGGATGGAAAGGTGAGCTAAACAACCTTCAGCACAAAATCATGCAGGATGTGGAGACTCAGTGGAACTCCAGATACCTGATGCTTGAGAGACTGGTGGAGCAACAGAAGGCCATCCATTGGATGGCCTTGCCTGGGGAGATTGGGATAAGCAGCCCCCTTAACAGAGCTGAGTGGCATACCATCTCCCCGATCTTGGTGGTCCTCAAGCCCTTCCGAGGCCACAAGAGCTTCAGCACTGGCAGTGCCTTCCTTAGCCACGTGATCCCTGCAGTGAGGGAACTTCAGAACCAAATGGAGAAGTTCCAGGAGATCAATGTTCCTGGCTAGGGCAAGCCACTGTCACCAGACGTGCAGGCACTGGTGAGGTAGCTGAAAAAGGGCATCAGGAAATGGCTTAATCCCTTGCGGTCTAGTATGGTCCACGTGCTGGCTGCCATGTGTAACCTGAGAATGAAGGGGACCATCAGCACATGCAAAAGCAAAACCCTGGGTCAGTGGATGGAGGTGCTGGTGAAGAGAGTCAGGGAGGCAGAAAGGCGGAGGAAGGGGGACGTGTAAGAGGAGGATCCACTGTCCCATGCCAGCATGCCATTCACCAGCCAGTCTCCTCCTCCACCACAGGTGCTGCCAATATGGGCCAAGAGCATGGCTTCTATCGTGGGGTCCAGAGGCACCAGACCTCACCATCAGGCAGGTAGCACTCAGGCTTTGGTGGCTGCCTATCTCACTGAGGACATGGAGCCACTGCTGTGCAACCCCTTGGCCTACTGGGCAAGCCACAGCCAGATGTGGCCGGATCTGGCCATGGTTGCCTGGCAACACCTGTCCTGTCCACCAACCAGTGTTCCAAGCAAGAGGGTGTCCAGCTTTGCTGGTGATGTAATGACACCCCACCACACCTCTTTGGATCCTGGTTTGGTAGAGCACCTGGTGTTCCTCAAGGTGAACCTTCCACTGCTGGGATTCCCCAAGATCCAGGTGCAGATGGAGTAAGTGCCACCCTCCTCACTCCATCTGCACCTATTTCCTTTTTTCCATTTTTAAAAAATCATTTAATACTTGACTCTCAGAGCTGGAGGCAGCACTCACTGTATCACCAGCCAGCAGGGGAAGTACATGTCCCTGCTGAGCTCCCATGCTAGGACAAACTTGGAGGTATGGGCTGGGGGTGTGGGGAAGGAGGAGACCACAGGTCCTGGGCGTGACCACTAAAACTGCACTCTATCAGTGTCAGGAGGCCTGGTGGGACCCTTTGGTGGCATGGCAGCCCCAGGAAATGTCAGGACAGAGGATCTCCCTGGTGAAAGGCGGATAGGAGGTACCATAACCTCCAGCCACCTCACGCACACACACAGACCTGGCTGGGGAAAGCCCAGATCTATCATGTCTTTGACAGGTCTGAGGCTTGCTGGTTGCAGTAGAGTTGTGAGGCTCCAAGTGGGCTCAGTTTAGCTGCCAGGGATGCCAGCTTTCAGGTTGAAAACCCTTTGTCACGCTGAGGAATCACCTGCAGTTGGTGTGTGTGTGTGGTACTGGTCCTGGATGGAAGAAACAGTAAAGAAGCCATAGGCTGGCATGCAATGCAGGCAAGAAAGCCAGTCACTGAAAATGGAAATGGAGGCATCACAGGGTAAGGGACAGGCTGGGGGGTGCAGGAGAAGAGGGATGAAACAGTGCAGGTAAAAATGGAGAGGTACCTGGGGAGTCAGATGTCTAGCAGGTTGTAGTGTGTCAGAATTCCACTATCTATATTGAGTCCATGAGTTTCTGTACCTAGGAGGTTGATGAAGTGCAGTTCATAGGCTCATCTGTGAAAAGTGGTTTGTAAATTCCCTCTGGGGATCAGGCCTGAGAGATTGGAGACAGGTGGTGTTCTGTTCTTATCTTTGATAGATTTTCAGAGTGTGCGCATTCTGGTGCGCAGTTGTTGCTTCGTGTCTCCTACGTATTTTCCATCAGGGCACTTGGTGTGTTTGGTGTGGAAAGAAAGGCTCTGTGTCAGTTTGGATACCTGAGATGCTAGTGCTACTGTGCTGCACTAGGAGGAAGAGTTCCCCCTAACATGGAACAAAGCCTCCTCCTGCCCCCACCCCTGCTCTGGGGCCAGGCAGTATTGCACGGAGCAGCCTCCTCCCAGCCCTGGGATAGGGGGTGGGGGAAGGGGAGGAGGAGGAGGAGTCCCTATCCAGCACCTGACAGAGTCACCCTCCCCACCCTGGGAGGAGGAGTGGGGGGGAAGAGTCCCCTTCAGCATGGAACAGAGTCTGTTGTTATTTACTTATCTGTTGTTATTTAAAGTGGTGGACCATACTGAGGCTATAAGGGAGGAGGATGCCTGATTGGGGCACACTTCTGTGCCTGTAGAGGCCCCAGCACCAGTAAGGGCATGCCTTAACACACACACAAAGTCACGTCACGAGTTTTGCTTGTCAGCAGCTTGAGGTACAGTTTCCGAGAAACCCCTGCACCTATCTCTTTGAAACTTGACAGGCTTTGTGGCCTCAGGCTGCTCTTTTCATTTGAATCCCTGCTGTTTTCATTCAAATCAGGCAAGAAATGACAATGTTACAGGCAGTTTTGTGATTCCCCATTATAGCCTATGGGTGAAACGTTGAAACAGCGTCGAAACAGTCAAAGTTTCGACAAAATGAAACAGAACGGTGCTTTAAAACTAAATGAAACATCAAAACGAAACACTGTCCTTTCGAAACGGTGAAAAGGAAGTTGAAACAAAATGGTGCTGTTTCACACAGCCCTAATGGTTATGCAATTTGTTTTCTAGCCTACAGACATAAGCCTTCTGTAACTTTGGATCCCACCCTCAATTCTGCCAAATAAGATTTGCTTCTTTCAGAGAACAACCTCCTACACATTTCACAGGAGGCAAGGTTCAAACAAGAAACTCAAGCCTCATAGGCGGTAGTAAAATCAAGACTTATTAAGAATAGCAAAAGGAAAAATGAATCATGTGAAAACAGTAACAGCTTGCACAAGAGATGTAGTTCAGCTCTAAAAAAACTAATGTGGACCTTCACATTCTTGGCTAGTTATAGTGCAGGAAGCAAGCTTGTTCCTTTATCCCTAACATTTTGGCCTTCCTCCTGTCTCCAGGTATCTCCTTTTGGTGTCAGGTATCTCCAAAAAAACATCCTCTGGCCCAAGTACTGTTAATTTTTCCATACATTTTGTTTCACAGTATTGCTATCCATCACCTCCTCTTGAAGACTTGTAACTTTAGTGTCTCAGCTGCAAAGATGTTGCTATCTGCTCATACCATGCCCACTGTTTCCTTTCTAAAGTCATTATCTATTATAATCACGGCTTTGGAAAACACAGGTTAGACTCCTGTTTTGCTGTAACCTTTTTATAAAAATATGGCATCTGCTCCCTGCCACAGTTTGCTCTTTGTTCTCACTTGGGCTACGGACAGACATTCAAAAAGCCTGAGCATGAATTGATTCAATCTTTGCAAGTTAGTCTGGTCTACAGAGAGTGAACCAGTTTGCAAGTGAATAGACATTTGGGACGTGCCTGCAGTGGCTCAAGCCAGAAGCCTGAGGACGCTAAAGCAGGGAACCCGGGCACCCCACAGGGAAGCTGAACTGAGGGGAGAGGGGGTGGCCAGGCCCCAGCAGGCCCAACCCAGTGGTTCGCTGACACCTGGAGCAACCTGGGCACACAGGACTGCCCGGCCCCAGAAGGGAACTCCTCCCCCTCCTCCCTCTTCCTGGCCCTGCAGGAGTGGGATAGTGTGCCCTGATTGGTGCTGGGGGAGGGGGGGCACTTTTCTCTCCTCCTCCCCTGCCACCACCATGGGGTGGGGAGATGGGATCTGTGAGGCTGCCCATCCACAAAGAGGGACTCTTCCCCCTGCTTCTCCTCATTGCTGCGGAGTGAGGAGGGGGGGCTCTATGGGATGCTGCCCAGGCCCAGAAGGGGACTCTTCCCTCCACCCCTCCCTACCCAGGGCAGGGGAGGCTCTGTTCCATACAGGGGGAACTCTTCCTCCTCCTCCTCCTCCCCCCAGAGGGGCAGTAGGAGCACAGAGCTCAGCTGGACAGGGTGTAGGGACCCCCACACGCTCCCTCCATGGCATGAAGCCCCCACTGCCTGGCAGAAGCAGCAGTCATGGACATCAGGGCACTCATGCCTGATGTAGGTGTGGCTCTGACCAGTGCTGCATGCAGGGAGGGAGCAGAGCTTGTCTTATCCCCGAGGCTCTACTCCTCATGCCTGTAGCTCCAGCCCTGGCAGCGAAGACAGCCCTGCACTGGAGCCTGCTGTCTCCTCTGCTGCCAGCTACACAGTCCCTGTACTCTGCTGGGAGTGGAGGGAGCCCTGCCCATTTCCCTGAAGAGTCCAGCATGGGGCTTCCCCTCTGTGAGAGTGGAGGTTCAGGCGCAGCATGGAGCCCTGGGGATAGCTGGATAAGAAAGTGTGGGGGAAGAAGCTTGTATGTGGTGGCAGCCATCATCCACCACCCCATGCTGCTTCCGATCTTCATCTGGCTGTGCACCACCCTTCCCCCTCCACCCCCCCCCCCCGCTCCACATATGGGTGCTGGGGGTACACTTAGTAAAAAAGGTTGCAAACCTCTGCAGTAGGCAATGTCTAAATGTAATGCACATGAAGTATAAGGTATTGGCATGTAGAAAAATGCACCTAATCCAGCTGGATCCTGCACCAAATAAAATCAATGCTTGTCAAGGTACTAAATCAGTAAAATTTTCAACAACAAAAAAAACATGAGGGAGGGGCTGGAATGAAAGCTAAAAATGGAGTAAAGGCACGGTAGCCAAAGAAGCACAACTAGGAGTGGATGAGAGGGGCACCTGCCCAGGTCCCAAATTAGAGTATGCTGAAATCATTTCCCAACCCATGGAGACAGCATTCCACCAGCAAAAACTGCCTCCAGGCTTACCCTGTCCGGGAACTTCAAGTCCCATACTGCTGCTGCTTTAAGATCAAGAGTTGGAATAGGACTACTTAGGACAACAGAAACCAGGGACTACTTAGGTGTTCCCTGCATGGATAAAATGTTCATGAACGCCCTCCCCTCCCCCACCCCCAAGCTGTTCTAGAAAACCATGCACATTCTCACACTCTTGGAACTGCCCCTCCCCGCCCCAACACAACCTCCCACAGGGTTTCCCAGGATGCCAACTGTGCTTGTTATACTTCTAAACAGGCATCTCTCCCTTTTTCTGAACAAATTCCCTCTCCCCAGAACTGCAAATGCCTTTTGAACCTGAAATCATTGTCTAGATTACTCAGATTTGACATGCTTGGGCAAAAACTTTTCAACCAATCATAATAACCAACATACCAAATAAGTATTGTTCCTTGGTAAGGACCAAAGGTAGTTTTCATTGATATCTGACTGAATTCAAACCCCCAGACAAAAACAGATATGAAGTTAAAATTGTACATCTAAACAAATAGCCTAAGGGGAGAAAATTACTAGAGCATTATGAAAGTTTCTCTCTTTAAATACAAACAGCAGAAAGTATGAAAATTCAAAATTAAATGTCACAGTTCTAAAAATTGTAAACATGAGAAAATAAGCAAATACAGAGCTAAGATCCAATTTATGTTGCTCAGGCAACCTTGATTCTAGAATTTCTTACATTGTGAGAGCTCAACTTAGCAACAGTAAATAACATCTTAATGTAAGGGATTTTTTTTGTATGAATCACAATGCATGTGTAGCAACATACTAAGTGTGATTCATGATTTTATAAGATTTCCTATGGCATATCGATACACACAAAAATCTGACCCAGCCATACTGCGCATGTGTATAATTTTCCATTACTTTCTTCTCTGAAAGCCATCTGTTACAGACCCTATATTATCAATACTTTAATAGTCAATATGCAGCTCCTTGCAAACAACACTTTCATTTATGTACTATAACAATGGTATTCAATCTTTTGGGCCTCCAGGCCAGATAAGTGGCACAGGTCCTGTCAACGGACCAGAGTGGACCCCACCCACCGGGGTCTGACTCTGCATTGCTTCTGCTGTCCTGCATGCCAAGATTGAGGTCCCAGGGCCCTATATGACCTCCATCTTGCCCTGTAGGCTGGGATCATGCCCTAGGCTGCCCTCCGTGTCCAATCTAGCACACAGAGCCACAACTCCACAGATCCCTGCAGAACCTCACAGGCCAGATGACATGGCTCCAGAAGCTGGATATGGCCTGTAGGCAGAGGGTTGAGTACCCCTGTGCTACACTATTTGCAAAACATTTTCACACTTGCAAAATACTTTAACATCAATCCAAAATGTATAAAACACTACAATTGGTGGTTAACCCCTGCACAGTTGTTTAGTTCACAGGGAAACAGGGGTAAACTTCTAATCTACTAGCTGTCTTCACTAAAATATCAGAGTAAAAATGTTTTACACCATATCAAATAAGTATGTTAATTTATAATTAGCATGAAAAATAAGCAGGTCTTCTTTTATGAGTGAACATGTAAAATACATGAGAATTCAAGTAATAAATAGATGACTGGTAATCTGTTTACTATAAATGTTTGCCTCTCATTGTTCTTCTTCCCTCATACCAATTTTTAGGCTGTATGAAAAAAATGACAAAATTAGTCTCCCAGGGGGAATTTCCAAATCTCTATTTTGTTTTCTTTCTGAAAGGGACCTTTTGAATTAACAAAAGGCACCTACATTTCCATTCTACCCTCTTTTCTGTGCTTTTATGCAGTGAGATACCCAGCTGGCCACTTGTACTTCCATATCAAATATTTCAGATATACTACTTCACTTGATAAAATTCTCAGATTTGTCTGGAACTAACAGACACAGTTACTGTCTAGTCAAAGGGTGACAGCAAAGGTGCATGACAGAGGAGAATACATAATTTATAAAATTCTGATCAAAATTTATGCAAAAAACTCAGGTGTCAGCTAAGAATTAGAGGTGCAACAATATATTGGTTGCCTATCAGATCAGCTCCAATAAAAGGGGAAATAACATTATCAGCTATCAGATATTTTTGGCCGTTATAGCTGATAATGTTTACCAATAATTATGCCTTGTGGCCAGGGCCCTGGACCCCTGGGTTACCTCTCCCCTGTGGAGCCAGGGCCCCCAGATACCTCAGTTCCTTGGGAACAGCAGGTTTCCCCTTGCAGGCAGGCAGCATTGCAGCCTGCAAGAGGACCTGCTTGGGGCTGCCAGGAGCAAGATGCGGAAGGTGCTGTTTGCATGTGCATGGCCGCATGCATGCATTTGACCAGGAAAAGAGCTGGGCAGCATGGAGAACAGCTCCTTGCAGGTAATTCTATGGAGGGAAAGGGACGTGGGGGGGTGGATTGATGCCCCTGTGGTGAGGGAGGGAGTGGGGAAGGGAGAGGGGTTAGGGGCACTGCGTAGGACCTGGGGCCAGGGCGGGGACTGAGACAGAAACAGGGATGGCTCGTCCAGAGGCATGGGTGAGAGGCGGCTCGGTGCCACTGCATACACTCTCTGGAGGAGGCATGGGGGGCATGTGCCCCCACCATATTTGTGCACAGGGTGGATGTGGGCTACTTGCTGTGGGCTCAGGGCTCTCCACTCTGCTGCCTTTTCCTTGGGAGCCCTGCACTGACAACACACCCCTTGCTCACCTGGCAGCATGGGGGCAGTGTGTTGTGTCCCCCACTGCTGGGAGGGCAGGAGGCATGTGGCTGGCACAGCCTGCATCTGCCCTCTCCCTGCTTGCCTCTGCTCTGCTTAAAAGTGTCCCCATGCTTAAAAATGGTGGCAGCAGGACTTGGAACTAAAGTTTATTCAAGCAGCTTTAGTTCAAGTGCCCTCACTGCCATTTTTAAGCACTGGCATGTGACACAGGAGGCTTCTGGAGTGCACCAAAAAAAAACCAAGTTTATGTCACTACTTAAAAATGCCTTGCATTTTAAAGTAAATTGGTTATTAGATCAGCATTGGCCAATATGGTTGGTTAATAATTGGCTATCAGTATCGGCCAAGAAAATCTTTACTGGTGCACCCCTACTAGGAATTGTACCACAAATTTTCAGTACATAAGATTTTTGACAGATTATGTTAAACCAGTAGATTTTTCTGTCAAATTTATAAATTTTCCCTACATATAATACACATCCATTTACATTCAGTGCCGCATGCTCAACCTATTAGTTTCTAAGAAACAGCATTTATAAGCATCAATATTGATAATTTGGCTATCAGTGGAATAGTATTAAACAATGAACCAGATGTGAACTACATGGAAATGAATTATGCTACTGTAGATGCAGAGATACTACATTTCTGAGTATACTAAATTGAGTCTTAAAATGCATGTTAATACAACATCAATAAAATTAAACTAAAAGTCACTGGTATCTGAAGAGTTACTTAACTGTACATTTTAAAAGACTTGTTCCTGAGAGATGCAGCTCCCAATAAAGTTGAGGATGCACTGCAGGTGCTCTGCCTCTCTCAAGGTCAGGCCATTAGTGATTAGCACATTAGTAAATACTTTTGAGGCTTATATTTTTAAAAAGATCTCTCATTTTTTACTGGAGAATACTTTTTATGGTGGCAGCTTTGTTACTTCCTGTTGTGCAGTTCAATAGAGTATGTTTTTTAGGTGGTTGATTTTTTTTGTTTGTTATGTATGTCGATGGAGATAAGTGTTTTAATTACTTTTTTAATGTCTGTGCTTTTGTATTTTTCTCTTCTCTCCCTTTATTTCCTGCTGTTGAGATTACTGCCTCATCTCCACAGCAGGTGGCTCTTTCAAATTTGTTTTCTTTGTGAGCCTGGTAGATTTATTTTGTAATATAACTGCTCCTTTTTACTGTTTTTTATTAATGATTTCTTTACTTTAGGTTAGGGTATACTGGCACAGTCCTAAAGAATAATTCCCTAATGACAGTTAAGGGCTCTGTTTGGAGAAGAGAAGAGAAGAGAAGAGAAGAGAAGAGAAGAGAAGAGAAGAGAAACACTACAAGACGTTTGAGCTAGCATTTTCTTCCCCTGAGGTCAAACTGTACATGAAGTATGAGAAACATGAAGGAAAATATCTTGTTTATCAATGAGAACCAGTGCACAATTAATGTTAAATCTAGCACTGTTTGGGATGTTGACTGGTCAGTCCAAGTTCAGATGTGAACAATATGTCACAGGAATAGATGTGCATAGGGAGGTGAGTAGTCCGTGTTTGGATCCAAACTATATTTCTGCTGGGATTTGGGTTAAGACCAAATCAAGCTCAGATTTGAGTTTAAATTCAGTGACACTGTCATCTCTTGAGTAGTCACCATAGGATCTGGACACACAAAGGAAGAAATTAGTATGATCCCAGAATACTTTTTCAGATGGGGGCTACACTCTCCCAAAGACAGCCCTTAACAATTTGTCACCGTCAGACTGAAGTTAAATCTAGCCCTAATTCAAATATGCCTTCATCACTAGTCTTTTCCCCTCCCTTTTTCCTGCCCTCAACTCAGCTAATACCACTAGCTCTGTTCTTTGCAAGTAAACTTCAAATTCTGTTGTTAATCAGATCAGCTAAGGAAACTTTAGGGACTCTTAGTGAACAGTAATTATTATTAGAAGACAGAAGGATCAGGCAAAGGACCAGATAATTTTAAACACATTTTATTTCTGAGGGGCTATTAGGCATGGAGACCTCTAATTTTTAGGAAGTGCTGGACACTGATCCTCTACAACTCAGGCCCCTTTATAGCCTCCTTAGCTGGATACCTCAAAGTGAAGCACTCCAAATCACTGGATATTTTGAAAATCAGTGCCTTTAACAGAGTGAATGTCACAGACACAGAATCATAGAAAGATCATTGGTCTATCTTATCTAAATCCTGCACTGACCAGGGTCAAGTGCACCTAGACTATCTCCAACAGCTGCTTGTATAACCTGATATTAAAAACCTTCAGCGAAGGAAAATCCAGAACCTTCCTAGGTGGCCTGGCTCAGTGTCTCACCACCCTGCTCATTAGAAAATGTTTCCTAATATCCAATTTAAATAATCTCTGCTGCAAATTAAGTCAATCATTTTAGTCCTTCCTCCAGTGGCTATGGAGAACACTGGATTGCCATTCTTTCTACAACTACCTTTTATGTACTTGGACAATTATGACCCACTGACTTTTCTTTTGTAGGGCAAATACACTCATTCCCGTTTTAATTTCTCTCATAAGTCAAGTTTTCTAAACCTCTTATCGTTCTTGTTTCTGTCCTCCAAACTTTCTCCAGTTTGTCAAAATCTTTGCTGAAGTGGGATGAGATAGTCTCCTAAAATAAGAGGTGGATGCGAGCACTAATATTTAATTCTCAAATTAAATGCTAATGCTTAATGTTACATTTGAAGTAAGGTCGAGTCAAGGACGCCAGTGAGTTAAACAGCAGTCCCTGGAAAAAGGCCAGCTAGAAAGGAAAGATTACTATGCAGTAAGCCACATTCTTACCAAAGGATAAATGCAGGAGTCTGCTTTTCCTTCCCTCTGGGTTCAGTTCTGCCCGGTGTTGTTTATGGATGGACTTAAAGAGCTGATGCAGTTTGCTATGAATCTTGATTTGCTGAACCCAAGAGTTCTGCAAATTGTAATACAAAGTAACTGAAGAAACATCTGCTGCAAAAAATAAAATGGAATATCGCGAAAACCTTTCTGATCTCATCCTGGCAAAATCTGTTATACTGGATACAAATCTGAAAAGGTCACAAGGAAAAATGAGTTTAGTGATCTCAGCTTGGGGCCACATCCAGCTCTAACATAACCATGTGCCACTCCACTAAGGGCAATAGAGCCAGCTACATCCTGATTACACTAGGGCTGAATTTGATTTTGTTTTAGTCCCCATTGGGTGGTTGATCACTTCACACAAGCTGGCACAAGCTGTCATCATTTAGAAGTATCCCAGGACTGGCATAGCAGGGGTGCTGCAATTTAAGGTCTGACATGCCAGATCTGTCAGTTCCTTTCTCTCTCCCCTCCAGAAGCAAGTTCCAGGAACTAACACACCAAAGGAAAGACACAGGGGGCCCTGTATTTCCTCCAGCCAGAGATTATTTATCTGTGCAATGTGCTGCACAACACTGGAGGAGCCTCTAGTGGCCTCAGGGCTTCCTACCGCTTAGTAAATGGCACATAGGTGAGCTGGATACAGAAGGAATAACATCAGGCCCTTGGGAATATGTCTCTGCAATCTTAAGAGACAACAAACATCCATACACTAATGGTTCTGGATGAAGCCACATCCACACCTCATTGATAGGAAGGAGATTTGATCAGATGCATCAAGTCTGGACACATGTGGATGAAAGAAAAGTAAATAAAATGAGGATGGGGAAAGAGTTCAAAAGAAAAGGAGGTGAAATACAGAAGGTACCGGAGTGCTGACATTAGCTAAACTGTTTCAAAACAGCATACAGATATATTATGTCCAACATTTAGGAACCCACAGCACATGGAAGTAAGCTAAGCAAATGAGAATTTGGGCAGGCAGAAATCAAACATAGTCCCAGAAAAATACCCTTCATGTGAAGTTTTGATATGAGAAAATTTAAACAAAATCTCCAGAAGTTAGATCAATATAATTCACATACAGTAAATGTACTGGGAGTGGGTAAAATCAATCCAAGTCTGTTGGAAAATACATTCACATGGAAAAGAAGTTCTAGACAAAATAAAGTCACGTGCTTTGTTAGCATCAGAAAGAAAAAAAATATGCATGTTTTGCTCTCTGCTGAGAAGGAAAGGTTGGAAATCAGTCAATAGTGCCAAATCCATACTACTGACATTTATTGTGAGTGATTAGGCCACTATGGGCCAGATCCTCAGCTGATGAAAATAAACTAGGCTCCACGAAATGCAATCGGATAATATCAATTTACATAAGCCAAAGACCTGCCCCAACATGTGCAACATAATAGCAGCATACTATAGGATTAATTTTTAAAGCATACAAAAGTTAACATCTTTTGATGTGTATAATGTTCTTTACATCTATATTTGTTTTCTTAAAGTCATTTCACTAGAATAATTGAACACTGAAACTCAAAATGGTCTGCTTCGTTTGGCTTCCACGGCAAGCTGGTGTACTGTGCTGAGTTATTTACATCATGTCATGAACACTACTTTAAATGACAAGCCTGATTCCCAATTGTTTTGTGGCACACTTAGTACATTTCATTAAATACTTGTAAAATGCTACGGAAGATCTGCCACACTAAATATGAATTTTAGATTGCATCGTGCCCATGCTATTCTTACTTTTAAATGCAAGTAGGTATCGAGACATCAGGCTCTTTTTTGGACCAGCTTTCTCAAATGTACTGCACGCTGACCTTGAACTACAGAAGTACAGCATTTTTAAAGTGCTACTGCATAACACTAGAATCTTATATTTGAAATTTAAATAGAGGGAACGAATTCTTTTCCTTGATTCTTTGAAAACTGAACACACACTATACTGCCTTACCTTTAATCTTTGGAATATTAATACAGCAGTTTTGTCCACATGAAAGAACAAAAAAATACTCTGAAGACTTTAGGTAATTATTCCCATATCATTCCACCTACGCTGCATTTTCAAATCACTTTAGGTAAACCATCTCTACATATATTAAAAATGATGCCTTCTAAAAAGATTCTAAGCACTATTCATTTGTCTGCAGCAAAGATCTAGGAGTGAAAACCTATCATCAGTGCATCCTGATGAAAGGGTAATAATTAAAGTCTTTTTTTCCCCTTCTACTACTACAGCACATCATTTGACCTATGATAAAACAACCTATCAAATTTCCATTCATTATTTCTACCTGAAGGGTTTTGCCAGCTCAC
Organism: Alligator mississippiensis; assembly: GCF_030867095.1. NCBI lineage: Eukaryota > Metazoa > Chordata > Crocodylia > Alligatoridae > Alligator > Alligator mississippiensis. The sequence goes on from NC_081828.1 coordinate 36,136,789, forward strand.
ACAAATATAAATCTCCATTTGTCAGATTTAAACTATACCTGTCCCAACTGGTATGAGGGCTCATAGCTCTTGTCCCTTAAAAATTGCCAAACAGCGTCAAGTGACATAACCCCCCTTCGGCCTCCAATGACCCTTGCAATCAATAATATTTGTAACCTGTAAGCGCACAGTTAAGTACAACAGAAGCCATGCACTATCCTCGTTAACCACATTGAGCTGTGATACTACAACCTGCTCCCTTGTGTCTCCTATGATCAATTTTAATCTCTAGACCAAGAATAAAAGAATGCAGACCCCTGTTTCTGAATTCATCTCAAAAGGATGTTATAGATTTGTAGGTCTGCAGAGGGAACGGAAGATTTAATTCAACCACCAGTTCAAGAAAAGAATACATCTAAACTATCATTCCTTCTCATTACCCCTAGTGCAGTTTGGGTCTTCAGATGACAGTACTAAACACAAAAAAATACCCATGTAATGGCTTAAGGAGAGCTCTCTTTGTTAAAATACCATCAGGTAACAGTTATTCATTACAGCAGCATCCATTAGTGCCACTATAAGTAAGGCTGGGTCAGTGCTTCCATTATAATCATTTTGTTTAAAGGTTTATAAGTAGACTGCCAACATTCATTCTAGGTGAAAAATTGGTACATACAGTACGTTTTAAAAATCCCCTTCAAGTTGCAAAATCTAGTTCTGGCATATTAAGATTATTATGAAAAGAAAGATACATTCAGAGTTCCGGTGCTGCTTATACTCATAACTCAAAACTAGTTTTACTTAAAAGAAGACAGATTTGTCAACCAGTTAGTCCAAGACACAGACAAATCCATCTGTAGATACAACCGTAGAGAAGTAAATTTGGGAAGCTGCTATTACAAAGAAGGTGATTTCTGGATCTCTCACAGAAATAGTATGCACATTCCCCAGGTTATTAACATACTTGTAGGGTAGGTAACCGTGGTTCCTTAGCTACACTTGCAAACAAATGGATCACCTTTTAGAATGCTCCATGAGATTTTACTTCCTTGTTCGTTTTTATTTTTTAAGAAATATGATGATTAACCTTCCCACATTGTCACAGGACATGTATCAATACAAAGTATGTTGCCATAAATAAGATATTCTTGTAACCATCTGGGGAGGTTATTGAGATTTCTTACCTCTATTTCACCCACCTACTGAGGTCCCAGTTTAAGAAAGAAGTCTTAGGCACATTATTATATACATGTTTTGTTTGTTTTTTAATTTGGGCTCAAGCTAGACATTTTATATGAGCACTCTACACGACATACCGTGCAAGCAGCTAGGCACTTCAACACTGAACAGGCTACATAACATGCAGAGTTCATACCTTTGTGTACTACCATACATATAGAACAGGGGTCAGCGCTGTTTTTGGCCGGAGTGCCAAAACTACCCACAACCTTGGCTTGCAAGACGTTGACAAGCCAGGGGTGGATAGTGGGGAGCTGCAAGGGGTCCGATCCTTGTTGCAGCGCAGCCCCAACCCCCTTCTCCATCATCCACCCTGAAACACATGTGCCAAGCAAAGTACCTTCACATGTTACACTGGAACCCATGCTGGGGGTTGCCTACCCTTGATATAGAATACAATCAAGCAAAGTCCCATCCTGACATTGTGAAGTCAATGTCAAAAAGACCACTAATGGAGTAGGTCCCTAAGACTTTTTTTTCCCTCCAGTGCCTAATTCTGTACTCCAAGACCTCTTCCCCACTCTTAATCCCTGTCCCAACACCAGTATGACTTGTAGTTAGTATAATGAACTGTATATAGTGTAGAAAATGCCATATTCTTTTATATAATGAAAGGTGTTTGTCACAGGCGGAGAAAGACCAGGGAGAATCCCGAGCCCATGGAGGGAGCCCCAGAGCCAGAGGCAGGGGGTGGAACGGAGAGGAAAAAGAATAAAAAAATTAACTTACTCACCACAGGATGCGAGGAAGAGCAGAGACGGCAGGAGAAGCTTGCGCGTGGCCTGGACGATGCCTTAAGTCACCTGCAGATGGCGGGTGATGTCACTCCTAATCGCCGGCCGGCAGAGTTAAAAGGGCTGGCGGTGGAGAGGAGCGGCGCGCGCACATGGCTGCCAGGAGGGAACCTGGCCGGTGGAGTCAGTTGCGGGTGTAGAACGCCAGAACTGACTGCTGGCATTTACTACAGAGAATTAAAGAAGCCCGGGGATGAGCCAACGCCCGAGGACAGCACGACAGCGGCGGGTGAGCCAGGAGAGAGAGTGGTAAGAGCCTCAGCAGCGCGGAAGGGTCAGCGGACCGAGGAAGACCCGAGAGAGGGCTGTGGTCTGGGGAAGACCCGGAGAGAAGGCTGTGGTCCAGGGAAGACCTGGAGAGAGGGCTGCAGGCCAGGGAAGACCCTGAGAGAGGGGTACAGGCCAGGGAAGACCCTGAGAGAGGGGTACAGGCCAGGGAAGACCTGGAGAGAGGGTTACACTGGGAGATACCGGGCAAGGAGTGGCAGATATCTGATATAGGAGAGGGCTACTGAACCGAGCCATGAGCGTGTGACCCAGTTGTTAAGCAGAGGGGCAGAGAAGCTACTGGCTCTGCCAGGAAGCCTAATAGGGGCGGGGTTATGCCTCTCATTAGGCCCATTGAGTTTTAGTTGAGCTTGAAAGGTTTTCTTTTGTGTTACCCTGGGTTAGAAGGGGCTAAGTGCGTGACAGCAGGGAGTTAGAGCAAGGGGTGAGCTCGTTATTGGCGTATCTGAAGGATTATTCAAGCATCCGCCAAAATACCCCAGATCCGCCGGGCTGGGTAAGGGCGTGGCGCAGGGGAGGAGGAGCCTCGCAGAAGACACCTACGATGCAGGTACCTGATGAGGGTAACCGTGCTACACGAAGCCCCACCCACTGAAAGATCCAAGTCGTGGCAGGCGAGAAAGGGCGGACTGCAGCGCATGGAAAGACCTCCCAGAAGGCCACCTGCGACAGCAAGCCAAGTACCGGTGAGCTCTCGGGGCAAGGAAGCCCGAGATAAGATGTATGAGGCCTGGCGGTTACAGTGTTCAATGGCTGGTTGATGTTTTTATGGTGTCAGCCTCTGGTACATACCTTTAGTGCTGACTACATTTTTGGCTCAACACAAACAATGATTGTCTGAACCAAGCATGTGTATAAGTGAACCTCAAATGTGGGCACAGCTACTGGTTAAAAATTAAGCAGATAGAAAAGGATGCAGATATTTTTTCTTCCTATACACATATACTGATCACCCATAATTCAAAGGATGGGAAAAAATGCTGAAAAATTTAAAATGGTGGCTTGCAAGTACAGAAATCTGCTGGGAAATGCACTGAAAGGTCTTTTGAAGGGAAAAAAAAACTCCATTCTTTTGTGGCTAAGTTAAATATTCAGAGTATTTATGCTTTCTTCAATGCATAAGTGTAACCTACATTATTGCTAATGCAAGTTATATGCACATACCAAGGAGAGACAGACCCCTTAATGTTCTCTTAATGCATATTTTTGTATTCAGAATCATCCAGCAATAAGATTCTGTCTCAGCGGAGTTTTCCCATGATAACAAAAAACAAGAAGCATCTGATCAATAAATAGAAAATCAAGTTACATGGTCCCCAAAGGTCCCTCTAACAAGAATTTCTCTCTGAAATTTTCATGCCTGTCTAATGCTGCTGCTTTTAATCCTTTCACACCAGTGGGTCCAACATGCTTGCATTAGCACTAATGCAAAACAAATGAACATTTTACACCGGGATATCCAGTCTTCCCAAGGAAAGGGGTTAATACGAGAGCAAGCTTTAGGAATATAAATTATTTTCCCCATGTGGCCAAAACTCTACATGAGTTATTCATTTAAAAATTATTAGCATATAAAATCATTATTATCTCTGCAGTTAATGTACAGTTCACTGACAACCTTTTGGGCCATTACAATTAAGAAAAGCAGCATCCTTAATGAAGTTACAAAACATATTGTTTATTAAATAGCAAATTATATCTTTAATTACTCTAAATGTTATAATCCAATGAAAAATTATTTCATAAACCTCAAGACAAATTATGTCACTGATAGAGGATATATTTCGCTTCTTTATGGATCCTAAGCAATGCTTTTAATTTCCTTACAGGTTCCTGTTGTATGTAAATCTGCTACCAAAGTAATTTTCAAGTGCTCAAATCCAAAGCCTCTGGCATGAATTAAAAAAGCAGCCTCTAATTTTATTTTTCTTTCAATAAATTTAGCTTTTGTGAAATGGAAGGAATTGGCAGCTCTAGTAAATGCAGCCTTTTTTATTAATCCACAGGGGGCAAGTTAGAATTCTGGTTTCCACTGGTGTCCAAAAATCAGATTTATTAGAAAGAAGAAGAGATTTGGGGTCTACTATAATTTATTATACCCTTGTCATCTTTTGAGCTAAGAGAGAGTTTCACCAAACTATCAAGTGTTTTTATGGTACAATTTAACATCTATAAAAGTATTTTGAGCTAAAAATAAACATTCTGCTTCAGATACATGAGACTGATTGGAAAAAGAAATCTCTGTGTACTGACAAGGCACTCTTTAGTAATCCTATTTGGCCAATATTAGGGTGCAGCCCTTTGATGTGCTGAAAACCCCCTACAATGTTTAAAAAGTCTCGAATGAAGAACAAACTTAATTGGACAGTGAAGGTAAAATTCTATTGCACTTACCCATCCATGTAGCTGCTGTTATGGTGATTTACACACTATTTGAAATCCTATTCCAAATGCAATGTGGATATGCAAGCATCCATATGCCTACTGAGCACTCTGGCCAGAGGGGCTTCATACTTCGTATTACTTGGGTAAGCAAAAGTTCCAAAATTCTAGTCGGGCTAAAAACCATGCAGGGGTAGGGAGAAGGTCCTTTCATGGCTTAGCCCAGTGGTGCCTACTGCCCAACCTTTTAGCTCTCTGGGCTGGATGGGCAGTGCCAGGTCCCTCCACAGGCTGGATCCAGCCAGTTGACTCAATCCAGCTGAGGGGGTTATGCAGCCCGACCCTGATCCATCTGCAGCCAGGCACATGGAACACACACCCCAGTCCAGATGCACAGGAGGGGATTTGGGATGGAATAGCCCTCATCCAGACACAGGGCAGGACATCCTGGTCCTGATCCTGACCTGGATGTATGGAGCAGGGACAGTGTTTGTGCCCTGTTCCAGACATACCCAGAGGAGGTGGGGGTACAGCGCACCAATCCGGACACACACAAGACAGAGAGAGGAGCAGCCTAGCCCCAATTGAGACATGCACAGGCCCGATCTGGATGTGTGAGTGTGGGTATGGGTGGAGGTGGGGGTGAGGGCAGCAGCTTGGCCCAATCTAGATGCACAGGAGCAGACCTGGCCCTGATTCTGCTGCCCTGATGAGGCTGGATCCAGCTGCATGAAACTTCCACCATTCTCCGCTGTCCAGTTTTCTGACCTGTGGGCTGGATGCCCTGGCTCCACAGGCCAGATTTATCCTGCAGGCTGGGGGTTGAGCATCCTTTGGTTTAGCACAACAGATAGTAGTTAAGGTACTCACCCAGAAAGTAGAAAACCTACTAGGGCCCCCTTCAGCCACAAAGGATTTGAACCACTCTCTCCAGGTTTCCAGAACAGCACTCCTACCACCAAGCCACAGATTCAATCCTCTCTCCAGCCCTCATTTTGAAGTTGGCTGCATGAGCAGCTATGGAGAAAGGTGTGTGAGGCCAGAAGAAAGAAAATAAACTATACAGTATGTGGCTCAGTGAGATGTCTGCTACTCTGGAAGGGAGAAGGCCCTGGCTCTGACCTGGACCCGTGCTTCCCATGGAGAAGAACATCCCCACTGCTTTCCATTCATTTTGCCCAGTAAATATTTAAATAGAAGGTGCTGTAGCTCAATGGAGAGAGAGACAGGGCTAAACCATGGGAGTGCCCTTCTCCCCCCAGAGTTATTTTTACCCGGCTACATTTTTGGGACTTACACTCAGGTAAGGTAATACCTGCCAGACCAGAGCACAGCCCATTATGCATGATAAGTAGTTGTGTTGAAACTTGTGGATCCATGCTGTACATGCAATAGGATCACAAACTTTGCATAAATAACAAAAATGGCTGGATACATCCCATTTGAGTGCATAAAGTGAAGTAAGATTTTGCCCTATGAATGTTCACTAATTCCAAGAATTGGGCCCTCCATAAAAAATACAGGCTTAGGCATATGTTGTCGAACTCTTGATTTCAGTGGTGCAAAGATTTCCACATGTTTTATTTATGCATGAAACTAATACAGCCAGCACTGCTCACTGTCAATACCAATTTGCCCTCATAGTTTGCCGTAATCGGGAAATCTCCAGTTTGCTATGCCTTCCCAATGTTAACTAAGAAATGGGCAAAGCATGGGGATAATTTTCCATTCTTTTATGCTAAAAAGTCTGTTCTAGTCTGTCCATACTCATGTTTAACACAACACTGTCCATGCAAACCAGGAAATGAGGCTGAACAGAGACAATTATGCACTGTAGTTATTGAAATTGAAAAACTAAAAAATTGCTTTTGCCACATGGGGCAATGTTCAATAATTGGCAAAATGCTGTTTAGAGCAATAAATCAGTGATTTAAACATGAAATTATTTTATATCAATAGAGAGATTTGCTGAATTAGTTGTTTGCTGAATTAATTATGCTGAATTAGTACAAAAGTGTTTGTGCATGAAGAGTTTTCTCTTTGTAGGGAAGTATTCAGCTCTCTTTTCTCCCTTTATTATGGCAACTTGATTGGTCAGGCAAGGCAGATTTAGTTCCAACTGGGATTTTTTAATTTGTGAGAATCAGGTGTCTTTTGCAAAGCAATCCAAACCAAACAAAGAAACAAGATTTTTTTCTGTAGCATTCAAAACTAACAGTAAAACTTTCAGCACTGTCCAACTGACTTATGACACCAATTCTTTTTTAAAAATGCGTATATAACGTAGAAGTCTAAAGCAAGGCTTACAAGGTAAACTCACTGTAACAAGCACATACACATTTTCTAGCCCTTACAACTAGCTTCTAGAAACAAGAAAGCAAGATATATACGGTCGAGTAGTGAAGATCCATATCGTTTACATCATCCTGGAGATGATTAGCAGAGATTATTACCAGAGATTTTCCACCAATTCTACCAAGTCAGTAGCAGAAAGAGTTTCAGTAAAGTAACTAAGATTTACTCATGCAAAAGCCAAGAGACAAAGGTGAAGAGCCTGGGGTATAAAGGAGCTCAGTTTCTCTCACCATCTAGGGTGTCTAGTCTCCAAATATGGAGTTGCGAACAATAGACTTTCCCTTATGCGTTTGCCTAATAAGTTTAGCATTCTAGCTAAATGATATTTGGCCATTTTTTCCAGCTATAATAGTGACACTGTTTCATAGCAAGGGCTGGAAGTGGGATTTAAATTTAACCAACTAATCATTCATTATATGCATAATCCTGAAAAGTACTGAGTACTTTCTGTTACCAGTGAAATCAATGACAGCCAAGAAGACTCAGCATTTTCCTGATCTAAGTCTTAGGTGTATTCAGTTAAAGAAAGCCGAAGTATTTGTTGTGAGCACATTTTTTTAATCACAGCTCATTCTTACGTAAGCAATCGAGTTCCACTTGCCTTTATTCCCTTGAGTAACCATTGCCAAATGTAAATAAGGTGAACAGAGTGAGATTAAAGCATGTGAAGACCTAGAATGAACCCTTCATATACTTGTCTCTTTCTCACAATTTAGATTAGTCAATATTTCAGAACAGCCTTTTCCAAACATTGTTTGCAGTTGTAGACTGTGTATTGTAATTACCACTATGAAACTATTTTCCTTACATGACTGTGGACCTGTTCTAACTTTTTTTCCCCCAACTATAACTAATCTAATGTTTTACACTTGAGATCCTCTGTGTTGTGTGCTGTAAATGGAAAATATTTTATACAATCACTTCCATACAACAGCCTTTCAAGAGTTCAGCATCACTGAGCAACTTTTGGTGAACTTCTTCTCCAGTAGCTCTAATGATGAAAACTTATACTGCCCTCTTAAATGCCCCCCCGACCCTTCCCTCCCCACCTAGCATCCACATGACAACTGCCCCATGGAGCAGGTGCAGTGCAGCTCAGCAGGGCACTACACACCATCTGGGAGCTGAGGCTGTTGGGACTGAGTGCTGCCGGGCTCCAACTGACAGGTGGATCTGCCCCAGCTCCCAGACAGCGCATGGTGCCCTCCTGAGCCATGCTGCATCCGTGCCATGGGGCAGCTTCTGCGCGGGTGCCAGGCAGGAGGGCCATTCCATCCCCAGTGCCCCACACTGTGTGGGCGTGCTCTGCCATGAGTGCCCAGGGGCTCCAATCGCCACTGCTGCAGCCAGTGAGTGCGGAGCTTTTAAAAAAAGAGCAACCTGCTGAAACCTGGCGCACAGATCCAGGGGCCTGCGCCTCCCAGGAAGAACTGGGAAAATGACCAGAGACCTGGGGAAGCAATCAGAGAGCTGGGGAATTGAACTGGGAGCTAGATGTCAATATCAGAGCAGTCCTTCCCTCCCTCTTTTTAGTTTTTGTTTCCCTGCAAGCCCAGCTCTGAAACGCCGAAATTCTCCAAAACACTTCCAAAACATTTCAGAGCCTTTCAATTCATTTTGGAGCTGTTCTGAAGCCCTCCATTTTGATTTGGGTTTGGTGTTTCAGGTGACAAATCGGCCCAAAACACCTCCAAAATTAAAGGGCTGCCGAAATTTCACACAGCCCTAGTATATATGCTCACACACACCTTAAATCAGTGCATCAACCTTTTTAGATTCAGTGCACCCATTCATAATGTTTTTTTAAATTTGATGGCATCCCAGCTGAGAACTGGCTGTGCTGCCTTAGCTTACATCAGTGGTTCTCAACTGGGGTGCTGCTGTCACCACTGCCAAGTGGAACTGTCCTGTACCCCTTTCCACAGTCCAGTCAGGAAGGAGTGCAGCAGGAGAGTGCACTCCTGCCTGGATTTGGGTTATCTGCTAAGCCTAAAGCAGGCAGGAGTGCTTGCTCTTGCTACAAGCCTTCCCAGTTTAGCCCCCACCATGCTCCTCCCAGAAACAGAAGTGCACAGGACAACTCCACCTGCCCTGCATGCCTCTGGCCCCCACTACATGTTACACTTAAGACATGATTAACCAGTTAATCACATCTTAATTGGTAACCCAGCCACATGTTAAAGCAATTCCTAGGGTCCTAAAACTAGGAATAAGCCACAATGTGGCTCACCTCCATCCTTGGCAAAGTCTTTGAAAAAATTATCAAGGCTCACATTTGCGAGAGTCCGACAGGACAAATTATGCCGAGGGGAAACCATCACGGGTTCATAGCAGGCAGATCATGCCTGACTAATCTAGTCTCTTTTTATGACCAGGTTACGAAATGCCTGGACACAGGAGTAGGGGTGGATGTCGTATACTTAGACTTCAGGAAGGCCTTCGATACGGTATCCCACCCCATACTGGTGAACAAGTTAAGAGGCTATGACTTGGATGACCACACAGTCCGGTGGGTGGTGAATTGGCTAGAGGGTCGTACCCAGAGAGTCGTGGTGGATGGGTCGGTATCAACCTGGAAGGGTGTGGGCAGTGGGGTCCCGCAGGGCTCGGTCCTTGGACCAATACTCTTTAATGTCTTCATCAGTGACTTGGACGAGGGAGTGAAGTGTACTCTGTCCAAGTTTGCGGATGACACAAAGCTGTGGGGAGAAGTGGACACACTGGAGGGCAGGGAACAGCTGCAAGCAGACCTGGACAGGTTGGACAAGTGGGCAGAAAACAACAGAATGCAATTCAACAAGGAGAAATGCAAAGTGCTGCACCTGGGGAGGAAAAATGTCCAGCATACCTACTGCCTGGGAAATGACCTGCTGGGTGGCACGGAAGTGGAAAGGGATCTTGGAGTCCTAGTGGACTCCAAGATGAACATGAGTCGGCAGTGTGACGAAGCCATCAGAAAAGCTAATGGCACTTCATCATGCATCAGCAGATGCATGACGAATAGATCCAAAGACGTGATACTTCCCCTCTATCGGGCACTGGTCAGACCGCAGTTGGAGTACTGCATGCAATTCTGGGCACCGCACTTCAAGAGGGATGCGGATAACCTGGAGAGGGTCCAGAGAAGGGCTACTCATATGGTTAAGGGCTTGCAGACCAAGCCCTACGAGGAGAGACTAGAGAACCTGGACCTTTTCAGCCTCCGCAAGAGAAGGTTGAGAGGTGACCTTGTGGCTGCCTATAAGTTCATCACGGGGGCACAGAAGGGAATTGGTGAGGTTTTATTCACCAAGGCGCCCCTGGGGGTTACAAGAAATAATGGCCACAAGCTAGCAGAGAGCAGATTTAGATTGGACATTAGGAAGAACTTCTTCACAGTTAGAGTGGCCAAGGTCTGGAACAGGCTCCCAAGGGAAGTGGTGCTCTCCCCTACCCTGGGGGTCTTCAAGAGGAGGTTGGATATGCATCTAGCTGGGGTCATCTAGACCCAGCACTCTTTCCTGCCTATGCAGGGGGTCAGACTCGATGATCTATTGAGGTCCCTTCCGACCCTAACATCTATGAATCTATGAATCTATGTTACTCCACAAAAAATGTGTAATAACTTTCTGGCTGGTTTCGATCACACCATTAACTGAATGTGTGGTCAGGTGCACCCTTATGGCTGAGAGCCCCACCACCTGATGGGGCTCCCAGCCGACAGCGTACCCCAAGGCTGGTAGCCTGCAGCTAATGGGGTTCCTGGATGCAAAGGCACACCATGCACTGTCACAGGGGGGAGTCCTGTCACCTGATCCAGGCATTTTCCAGTAGCTGGGAGCCCTGACAGTTGAGAGGGCTCACAGCTGTGAGAGCTTGCTGCTTGCTGGTCCAGGGGAAGTCAAGAATCATGAACCTGGGTTCCCTGTGCATCATCAATAAGGCATGATGGGATCTGCTGCTCAATCTCACACTCACACCTCCTGCCATGCATGTGTGGCATAGTAGAAGGCATAATTGTGTGGATCGTACATTAGATCTTATTTCCCCTTTACCTGAATGTCTGGCAGGGGCCTCTCTTTTCAGGAGACACTGCTCAGGGTCAGACTAGAAAGGGATGAATAACTTCTGCCTGTTTTAATTTTATCACATTATTCTAATATAGGCAAAAGCATGCATTCATGCCACAGTCCATTCCAATCTGCCTGTGAACAAGGTGCATGGGGCACTTTCACCTTGCTACCACAGCAGTGGCACCCATGCTATAGCACCCCACAACGGGTTGAGAACCACTGCCTGAAACACCAAAAGATGTTCAAGACATCTCAGATATTGTTCTTGTATTGGGAGGAGGCGGGGAGGAGGAGGAAGGGAGAAGAATATACTCTCTTGAATATGCTGAAATAGTACTGGTACTTAAATGCATAGATGAAAATATCAAGCACTAATTTGTCTTAATGACAACTGCTAGTGTAAATTTTAAATTAAATAAAAGCCATTTTGCACAGGCTGACATCTGAGAAGGAAAGTCATGAGATAAGTTAAATTTTAGAATATGGAAATGAATGACTGTTCTACGGCAAGGAATATGCTTCTAAATGAAATCTTTCCAAGATAAAAACAATTATTACTAGGCACCACAGGGATGATTTTGGGACCCTGGCTATTTTCTTATTTATTCATTCAGTTATTTAAACAAGCAGCTTAGATCACTGTGTTGAAACTGAAATTCCCAAGTATATAGAAATTAGCAAATTGATAGGCATATCAGAAAATCATATAGCCAACTCAGATTACTTAAATACCTAGAATAACAGATCAAAGAAGCAGATAAACAATAAAAGAGGTTTTCAGTGAACAGGTATGTAGGGATGTAACATAACTGTAATGTTACTATGATATACTGAGAATAAAAGAAAATAGCACTAACAATTTTTCCCAACTTTTACTGAAATACACAGTTAAAGCAAAGGCAGCATGTAGAATTCCTGGCTGACCACAAGACACACACATTAAAGAAAGCCAAAGCTATAATACTCTTGCCACACAGGTTACTTCACATTTTTTGTAGAATGTAGGAATGGAAACTGAAAAAACAAGTTGGATATTAGGACTGTGTAAAGCTTCAGTCGCTGATTTGATTCGGCGGAGATTTGGCCCAATTCGGTGGCCAATCTCTGAATCCAAATAGAATCAGGAGACCCTTTAATCTCTCCAAATCAAATCAGAACCCTACAAATCGATTTGGAGAGATTTGGCGATTCTGACATAGACACAGCTTTAAATGTTTTTTCTACATACTGGGCCCACTTCCGGGTTCAACGCCAAGCATGTAGGGGCCCCTCCATCCTCCTGTGGGACGCTCCCAGTAACACAGCATTCATGAGCTGTGCCTGGTACCTCGAGGTATGTAGAAAAAACATTTAAAGCTGTGTCTATGGCTGAATTGCTGATTCTCCAAATCAGCATTAAATCTTCATATTCGGATTCTGTTGAATCAAATGGGGGACAGTGATCCGAATCAACAAATCAAATCACTGTCCCTGATTGGGGTCAAATATGAAGTGAATAGGGCCCATTTCACACACCCCTATTGGATATACTGCAGCTGAAAGGCATGAGTGTCACGTTGCTAACCAAAAGGCTGGCAGTTCATGTCTGGATGTGTGCAAGTGATCCAGGGGTGGGCTCAGTGAGATGCACTTGAGGGTGATGAAGGAGTTGACTGATGAGATTGCAAAGCCACTAGCCATCATCTTTGAATACTCATGGCAAACAGGAGAGGTCCCAAATGACTGTTAAAGTGCCCATCTTTAAGGGAAAGGGAAAAAGGAGGACCCAAGGAACTACAGACCAGACAGCCTCACCTCAGTCCCTGAAAAAAATCACAGAGCAAGTCCTCAAGGAATTCATTTCTAAGTACTTGGAGGAGAAAAAGGTGATTAGGAACAGTCAGCATTGTTTCAAAGGTAAGTCATGCCCAACCAACCTGATTGCTTTCTATGATGTGATGACTGGCTCTGTGTATGCAGAGAGAACAGTGGATGTGGTGTACCTTGATTTTAGCAAGGCTTTTGATATAGTCTCCCACAACAGTCTCGTAGGCAAGCTAAAAAAGTATGGGCTGAATGAATAGACTGAAAGGTGGATAAAAACCTGGCTGGAGCATTGGACTCAGAGAGTAATAATCAATGGCTCGATGTCTAGTTGGCAGCCAGTATCAAGTGGAGTGCCCCAGGGATCGGTCCTGGGACCGGTTTTGTTCATTGTCTTCATCAACGACCTGGAAGATGGCATAGAGCACACCCTCTGCAAGTCTGCAGGTGACAACAAGCTGGGGGGAGTAGTAGATACCCTTGAAGGTAGGGCCAGGATTCAGAGTGACCTAGACAAATTGGAGAATTGGGCCAAAAGGAATTTCATGAGGTCCAACAAGGACAAGTGCAAAGTCCTGCACTTAGGATGGAACAATCCCATGCACCAGTACAGGTGGGGGCTCTTCTGGCTGGGCAGCAGCTCAGCAGAAAAGAACCTGGGGGTTACAGTGGACAGTAAACTGAATATGAGCCAGCAGTGTGCCCTTGTTGCAAAGAAGGCTAACAGCATACTGGGCTGCATGGGTAAGAGTGGTGTCAGCAGGTCAAGGGAAGTGATTATTCCCCTCTATTCCTTTGTCTAAGGTACTTTGCATCATAACAGAGCTTCACAAGACAGCTGAGAGACTCCTTACTGGCTAAGAACTGCCTGCCCACAGCAGCTTCCATTCTATTGACTCCTCTGTGAAATCCTATGAAATATAAACTTTTATTTCTACCCAGGAGAATTTTTACAATCTTTTCTCTGGTGACTGATGAAAGGCATTTGTGCCTGAAAGCTTGCAATTAAAGACTTTTTTTTGCAAAAATCTTGGTGGTCTAATAAAAGATATCACCTCTGTCCATGAGCCTTGATTGCTTTCCCCCCTCTATTCAGCACTGGTGAGGCCACATCTGGAGTAATGTGTTCAGTGTTGGGCACCCCACTACAGAAAGGATGTGGACAAATTGGAGAGAGTCCAGCAGAGGGCAACAAAAATGGTGAGGGGCTGGGGGACATGACTTTTGGAGGAAATACTAAGGGAACTGGGCTTATTTAGTCTAGAGAAGAGAAGACAGAGGGGATTTAATAGCAGCCTTCAACTACCTGAAGGGGGGTTCAAAAGAGGATGGAGCTAGATAGTTCCCAGTGATGGCAGATGACAGAACAAGGAGCAATGGTCTCAAGTTGCAGCAAGAGACGTTTAGGTTAGAATGTTTTTGCAAATATCGTACTAGATGGGTAGTCATCTCTCTCTACTTCCTACCTCTGTTCATCTCTATTGCTTGCTAATGTGGCCAGAAAGGAAAACAATACAGCTGTGTCCAGACAAACACGGCTGTGCAGTATGCGCACATTCTGCTGTTCTCCTTATACCCAGGGGTCAAAAAAACCCACACAAAAATAAAGAAGAGCTGCAAACCAGACTCTGGCCAGCTGGAGCCATGCTGCAGCTGCCGGCCAAGCTCCAAGCAGCCAGACCGCCACTGCTGCAGCCCCAGGAGGCCTCCAGGATCACACATAAGCCTGCTGGGGACAGCCCACTGCTGGCCCCAGCCTCCCCTACCCCACCTGGGGTAACCTGCTGTACACAAGAGGGCACGTGGCACAGGCGTTTCCTTGGGACAACTAGTGGCAGCAAACAAGGTGTGCCACTGCTAATTGTCCCTAGGGAACCAAATGTCCATGCTCATGAGGACACCACCTTGAGGGTTCATGGCAAAGGTGGGCAATTATTTTGTCTAGAGGTTCATTTAATGAGCAGGAATCTAGATTTTTCATTTCCCACGGAAAAATGGAGTAAAAAAGGGATTTCCCACCCTTACTGGAGTAAAACGTGGATTTCTCATTTTAGCAGCGAAACCCCACGGATTTTGCAGTCTTGCCAGAGCTCCCTGCAGGCTGGCAGAGTTCCAGCCTGCAGGGAGCTGGGAGGAAGTAGGAGGAGGGCAGTCAAGCAGTGGGCATCATGTGCATGTACATGCACATGCCCCCAAGCAGCCTGGTAAACTAGGGGGAGAGCGAGGCCTCCATAGGGAGGGAGGGAGGGAGGGGCGGGGGGGGAAGTTGGGCAGGGCTCAGGCTGGGGATGCTGCCCAGCCAGGTGGTGCGTGGGGCTTGGGGCCACAATGCATGGCTGCAGGGCCCTGGCAGGGAGTGGGATGGGGCCATGGGCAGCATGTCGGGGGGTGGGGTGGCGCCAGCTCCCTGCTGCTGCATGCACTTCTGGGGGGCAGGGGGGAACCTGTGCCCCCCAGATCTGTGCGCAGGACAGGGGTGGGCATGGGCTACCCATTGTGAGCTTAGGCTGCAGCCCTGCTTCCCTGCCCTAGGGCCTGTGCAGCCCAGTGTGTGCAACCTGGTGCAGCAGGGAACAGCAGAGCCATGCAGGGATCTCATTGCCACTGTGAACTCCACACTGCCCTGGCAATGCGGCCTCTGTACACAGAGGCAGCAAAGGAAGCAGCGCAGGGTTGTGTGTGGGTGTGTGCATGTGAGGTTTGTGAGAGGGTGTGGCTGTGTGTGTGGGGGGAGGGGTCCTAGGGCAATGTTTCTCAGCCTGTGGGTCACCACCCAAAAGTAGGTTGCAAGAACATGAAAAGGACACAAACAACTTTAAAAATGCATCAACAATTTTTTTTTTTTAATGAGTTCTCCTTTAAAGGAGAAAAATGTGGGAAACCATGGCTTTTCCCTTGCAGGCTGGCAGAGTTCCAGCCCTCCACCCCCCTCCCCACACACCTACCCCCTGCCCCACACACTAGGAGGCTGGACTGTGGGCCAGCTGGTCAGGAGTAAGGGGCACTGGGTTGAGATTGGTCAATATTTACAAATGGGTCCTGGTCCAAAAAAGGTTGAGAACCACTGGTGAAGGGTATGTTGCAGGGTGTGTGTATATGTGTGGCATTGTGGGTATGTGTATATGTGGGGGCAGGGTGGGGGACTGTGGGAATCCCCCCAAATGCTTTCTTTCCCCCATGGTGCACAGCTCCTGCCACTGGCAGCAGCAGAAGCAGGAGCCCTCAGGACATTTGTGTCCTGCGCAGGTGCTGCCGCTTGGCTGCACATGGCTCCAACCAAAGCTATACATGGCAGCAAGGAACACAGCTTGCCTGGGCCACTTTTATCACATGGGACTTTGTGCAGCACACATGCATCTCCCAGCACTCACGTGCCACTGGGGTAAGCCCCATGCAATGGAACCGGCTGCCTTCCCTGCTCCCTGCCACCACAGAAGCAGGAGGCGGGGCTCTTTGCCACACCAGAGTCCCAGCAGATGCACGTGGTGGGGAAGAGAGCCATCTCCATCATGAAGTACTTCCCTTGGTGGCACACAAGTGCTGGGAGCTGCACATGTACCACGGGGAGCCCTGCACAATAGAAGCAGGCTAGGAAGGCTGCGTTTCTTATCATCATGTGCTGTTTTGGCTGCAGCCGCGTGCCCTCAGGCAGCAGTGGCTGAGTAGACCGTGAGCACCCTGAGGGCCCCCTCCTGCCACTGCTGTTGCCACTAGCAGAGGAAACTGTGTACCATGGGGGGGGGGGATTGCATGGGGTCCCCACAGCCCCCCACACCCACACCCTCCACATCTGAGTTCCGCACTCCTGCCACCCCCCAGAGAAGGCTCCGTGCTCCTGCCAGCCTTAGCCTCCTGCTCCATACTCCCTGCCCCTGCCCAGCTGCAGCTTCCCCCCATTCCTGCCACATCCTTACTTGTTGCCTGGAGCAAGCACTGAAGCAGGAGCAGGAGGAGGAGCCATTGGCAACATGTGGGGGGTATACGCGGCTGCTAGTACACCCCGAGATTGGATGCTGCCACTGCTGCTGGTGGTGTCTGCAAGTGGTAGCTACTCGCCACCTTCTCCTCTCCCACCCGCCACTGCCAACACTGCTGGCAGCGTCTGCAGGTGGTCACCGATTGCCGGTCACCACCCCCACTCTTGCTGCTGACACTGCCATGGCCACCTCCTGTGGGAGCTCCCCACTCACTACTGCCACACCCCCGCCGCTGCCACCTGTGGGAGCTTGCCATGTCCCCCCAACCTTGGGAGGCAAGCGACGTTCATGGGAGGAGCTGCTGGGCACTGGGAAAGCTGAGCAGGTCCTTTGGTAGCTGCAGCAGTGGCAGTAACAGCTGCACCTGGAAGTTGCATGTTAACTTGGCCAGGCCCTTCTCTACACCATGGTGGGAGCAAGGCATGGGGGCTGAGCAGGGTACAATTAGTTGGCATCCGCGAGCAGGGTGGAATTGCCTGGCAGGCCAGATCTGGCCTGTTGGCCATATTTTGCCCGCCCCAGTTTATAGTAAGGCCATGTAAAGAAATCTCTCTCAGAGAAGAATGCTGGAATATTGTGTATGTTTGAAGAAAAAAACTAAGCATGAAATATAAGTGGTGAAGTGCAGCAGGTTGTTGTCGCTGCCAAGCACTGATCACAAAGAGCTGAGGTCGCATTTGTAAAGCAATGTTGTATAACAAGCAAGCGTAGCAAGTGTCATCTCACACATTTGTGTTAACTATAATATCTGGGAAGAGGGAAGTGAACAAGGAATGCCATGTTTTTCAAGAGTAATGGAGACATTCATACTTCTTCATGAAAGCAAATACAAACCAAATGCACAGGTTTTCTAAGCAAACAGTGGATGTTTCAGAAGAACATAAATGTTAAGAGACATTGTGTGTCATTTCATAGTGTGAAATATGACAAAGTTGCAGGAAGAGATAGTGAATTAGAACAGCCATTGAAAAAGTAACAATCTATCCTCACACAAATGCTCCAAGTGACAAAGCAGTGAAAGCTAGCTATGTCTTTTCTGAAGAAAGAGCTGGTTCTTTGCTAAGTGACGATTCTTGAAGAAATATAAGATAAAGATTGAAAACATTGCACGCCCAGAAAAGCAGCGTACTTTTGCAATTAGCTTCTCAAGAAACACAATAATCAAGAGAATCTCCCAGTTATCTGAAAATCTGCAGAGTCAACTCCAAAACAAGGCAAAGACATTTGCTTCTTTTTTAACAGCAATTGATAAAAACACAGATGTGAGTCGTTGCACAGATGGCTGTGTGCTTGGGGTGTCAGTCAAGCTATAAATGCAACAGAGCAGTTCATGGAGTTAATGTCAATAACTGACAACTACAAGGAGAGGACAATTTTCAACTGTGCAACAACAGCTGTGGACAAATTAGGTGCGGACTAAAAAAGGACAGGAAGCATTGCAACAGATAAGGCTCGTTCCATAGTTAGGAGGAGGGCAGGATTTGTGACAAAACTCAAATGCAAAGTTCAGAGTGTCAACCCAGGCCATGAACTTTGTATTTTTCATTTTCTTCTACATCAGGAATCTTTTTGTGCCAAAACTCTAGGCATGGACCATGTGATGAATGTTATGGTAAAAACAGTGAACTGCATCTGAGCAAGGGCTCTCAACCATTGGCAGTTCAACCAACTCTTGGAGAAAGGTGACTGTCAGCATGGACCGCTATGTTATACTGAAGTGTGCTGGCTAAACCACAGTCTGTCTTAAAGAGGTTCCTTGAACTGATGTGAGATTGAAGGATTTATGAGTGAGAAAAAGAAACCTATGGCTGAATTACAAGGTGAAGAACGGTTCCAGGATCTTGCCTTGTTGATGGCCATAATAGGGCACCTCCTTACACACAAGAATGTAGGTTCATAATCAAGTTTTACAACACTGTGTGCGCCTTTGAAATGAAGCCGTCTCTTTGGGAGAAACAGCTCTCTCAGAATAATGTAGCACGTTTCCCCGTCTTGAAGTTAGTGATCAGTACCACTGGGATTGAGGGTGGTGAGATCTTTGAAAAGTAGGTGGTTAAAACTCAGGAATGAATTCCAGGACAGGTTCACTGACTTTGGAGTCAGACAGTGGAGTTCAGACTTTTTAGCACCCGGTTCTCTCTCCCAGGGGAAGATACCCCTCAGGACCTATAAATGTAACTCACTGATCCTTCAGCGTAACACTAGTGCTGACCGATTATTTGAAGGATAATTTTTAAATAGTTAGAATTCACTAATACCAATAACTGGGAGCAAAAACTATCCAGCAATAAAATCCTTTGCATCAAGGATATATCCATGTTTGTGAGCACATACAGGTGTGACTAGTTGTTCTCCATAATAAGCATCAAAAAGACAAAACTGCACTCAAGATTCAGTGACAAGCATTTGAATGCCACTCTGAAAGTGGTGCAGTCCTTGAAACCAAACATCAAGGAGCTGGCTGAAGCAGAGAGATGCCAAGTCTCTGGGACCAGTACTATCATTTTGTGAGATGTTAGTGTGTACAAAAGATTTTGTTTGTTTGGAATTCATCTCATTTTCTTTTCATTTGTCTTATAAGAACTTTAGCAAATGCCTTTGGAAAATAAATATTTTTTTCAGACTTTTGGAGGCCTGTCTGTAATAAATGTTTGTATGTCAACAAATTTAAAAATTGATACCTTCTGAAAATGACTACCGATATGCAAAAAGGGTGTGTCACAGCATACAATGAACTGAGTGAATAGCAAAGTTTGGTGAAAAATTATGGATAAAAGCCACAGGCAGCTGTACGACAGAAAACAGCCTGCTGACCGATTTGAATTTGGCATCCCTGATCAACGGCAACATTGCACCACTTCCAGTGCAGAAGCAGAATGGTACAATCTTGTTTTTAATATGTAACTTCTGTAGGATTAATACATGCAAATGAGAGGATATTTCAATGCCATTATTAATTTGTTCAGTTTAATCATATTGAAATATAAAATTATATACAATACGCAGTAACTGGTGACAGGTGCTTGTTTGTTTGTTTGTTTGTTTGGATCATGTTAAAACTTTCAAGCTAAATCATGCAGAAGCAATTTTTTTTTGCAGGTGCAAAGTCAAATTTATGCATTTGAAATTGTTTCAAATTTAATTAATGTAAAATATTGAACTGATTTTTGAAATTACATACATTTCCTGTTGTAACAATTTGAGTCTCATCTACAGGTTATGCCACACCATAGCTATTCTTTACAGAGGATACAGAAGAAAAATGTATTTTACATGTACAACAGTCTCTACTGAAAAATAAAAACTTGCCAACTGATTCTTCCTTCCCAAGACACCAAGCTAGTAATTCCTATGTCTCACAGAACTGTACAACACCAATTGACTCCTAAACGTTGATCGCTGCACTGTACTTGATACAGTGTCAGGAAGCTGCACAACTGTTTTTTAAGGAAACTAGTAAGAACAAATTCTATTCAGGAATGCTAGACTGAGAAACAAATAATTTTCATTAATAAATAAGAAAGGCAAATTTTCATTTATTTGTATTTTTTTCTAAAATTAAGAGTGCTTTTACCTGCTGATTTTCTCCTTTTTCCTTAGTATTCACTGGGGGAAATCTTGGCTCTTCTGAAGTATATGGCAATACTTCCATGGACTTCCACGAATCAGGATGTCCTCAATTTTTTTTTCCAAAATCAGAATTTCTAAATTAAAAATATTCAAGAGACCCAGTGGATAATGTCTCTTTATATACCATCAGTCCTGGCAAAAATATGTGCCACTCTATTGATACTTTCAGTTACCTGTCATAACTTGCATATTGCCTATTTTTCACAAAGAATATCGTATTCCCTCTTTGTTTTAATATATTTGAAAAAGTACTTATTTACAATCCATGAATCTGAAAGATAAGCTTTTATATGTTAGACTGCTGTAAAATAGTTCAAATTTTGTATGTAGCTTCTTGAAAGCATGTCCCTATGGTTGCACTGAATTCAGACTTAAATCAACATCATTCCAAAGAACACATTAGAAATAGCTTAAACAAGCTGGATGTTTTCCGATAAGCAGGTTCAGATGAATTTCATCCCAGCATTTTCAAGGAATTGGCTGATGTAATTTCAGAGCCATTAGCTAACATCTTTCAGAACTCACTGAGGTCAGTGTGGTTTTCCAGAAGACTGGAAAAGGGAAAATATAGTGTCCATCTTTAAAATACAAAAAGGGAACAAGGAGGATCCAGGAAATGACAGACCAGTCAATCTAACTTCCATACCTAAAATGACACTGGAGCACATAATAAAGGAATACGTTTTTAAGTACCTCAAAGATAACAAGGTGATAAAGAGCAGCCAACACGTTTTGGACAGCAGTAAGTTGTACTTAACGAATCTGATTTCCTCCTACAACAAGGTAACTCACTTTGTGAATGGGGGGAAAGCAGTGGATGCAATATACTTTGAATATAGCAAGACTTTTAACACCATTTCCCCATGGCATTCTGATATATAAACTAAGGAAACAGGCTTGATGAAACTACCGTATTTACATGAATATAAGATGAGGTCCATGCAGGTGGCTGCTGAAGCTCTGAGCCCAGCCCTGAGCCTATATCTGAGTCAGAGTCAGAACCACAGCAGCCTCCTGCCACCACCTTCTGTTTGCCCCCACCATCACCTTCCATCTCCTTTACTGTCAAGCAAAGCTGGGATTGGGGTCTCTCCCAGGCAGGAAGTACATGGAAACTCTTGTACCTGCCCAGCCAGTCAGAAATGCCCCTGCTGCAGGGCCAGGCAAGTACTGAGCTTCCATGTGCTGTGCTCTGGGATGGATCAGCCTGAGCAGCATCTGACAGTAAGGGGGTGGGAGAGGTAAAGACTGGGGAGCAGGGGAGGCTGGGGCAGAGACTCGGCAAAGCAGGGAGGGAAGAAGCAGAGACTGGGGGAGCAGGGAAGGAAGAAACAGGAGCTGTGGGGAGCTGGGGTTGGGGGGGTTGCTGGTAGCAGGGGAGCAGGAAGGCTGCACAGGGAAGAAGTGAGTGGGGCAGGGGGCAAAGGGGACACCTACCCCCCCCCCCCAAGCCACTGCTTTGCCTGCTGTAGCATTCGGGGGGGGGGGGGGGAGGGCATTCAAGACAACCCTCCAATGCTTAGATTCCATACCTGAAAAATTATAAAAAATTTATACATTTTTCGTATATAGAGTCTAATAATTGGGGGGTCATCTTATATTCAAGTAAATATAGTACTATAAGGTTGGTGCATAAGTGGTTGGATAATCATGTTAAAAAAGGAACCAGCAAATGGGCCGATGGGTAGTCATCAATGGAAGGAGGCATCAAGTGTTATCCCCATGTGGTCTGTCCTGTCCTGAACAATCCTGTTCAATATCTTCATAAAGGACTTGAAGGATGGAAATGGATATAGACTTAAAATTGAAGATGATACCAAACTGAGTAGTTTAGTAAATACTTCGGAGGACAGGATTAGAATTCAAAATGAATTTTATTAACTGGAAAAAATGGCTTTAAAAAAAATTAGATGAAATTAAAAAAGGACAAGTGCAAAGTACCACACTTAGGATGGAACAACATATTGGAAGCAGATCAACAAGGGTGCAGTACTGGGGGTTGCAGTGAACCACAAGCAGAATATACCAGTCAACAGATGCAAAAGAAAGTGAATATCATAGTCAGCTGTACTAAAAGGAATGTTGCATGTACGTTTCAGAAAGTGATTCTTCCATTCCATCCAGCACTGAGGATGCCTCACCTTAAGTACTATGTCAGTTTGGAGGACCACACTTTAAGAAAGGTATGGACAAAGTGGAAAGAATTAAGAGAAGAGCAACAAAAATGATGAGAGATCTCAAAAACATGATAAACAGGGAAACATTGGAAGAACTGGGATTATTCAGTATGGAGAAAAAAACATGACAGGTAGAGCAAATATTTGATAACAATACAAAGAGGGTTGTTTTGATGAGCATGAGCACCAACTATTTTGTGTTCACAGGGGACAAGGCAAAATATTATGAGCCAAAATTAAAAAGATAATTTGATTGGATTTTACAGATAACTTTCTAACTATAGGGGTTTACAGAGGAACTATAGGAATTTATCCAGTCCCTTTCTGAACCTGGCTATGCTTTCTGCCTCCAACACCTCCTGTGGCAATGAATTCCATAAGTTAAAAATGTGATGTGTATAAAAGTACTTTTTCTTGTTAGCTTTAAACCTGTCACTGACTAATTTCAGAGGGTGCCCCTTAGTTCTAGTATTCAGGGACTTAGTAAAAAACAGTTCTCTGTTCACTTGATCCTTACTCTTCATGATTTTACAGATCTCTGTGATAAGCTCCCCAAGCCTTCTCCTTTCCAAACTGAAGTCCTAGCCTTTTTAGTCTCTCCTGGTATTGCTCCATGCCCCAGCTCATTTTGGTTGCTGTCTTTGTACACTTTCTAATTCTACTACATCATTTTTGAGATGTGGGGACCAGAATTGTACACAGTATTCAAGATATGGGTGCATTATGGTTTTGTATAGTGGCATGATGGAAATGACCTTCACAGGAGGTGGGATCTCCACCACAGAAATATTTAAGTGCTGGTTGGATAAAACCTTGGCTTGAATGCTCATGCTTTGAAAATGGGAACTATAATAAATGACCTTCTGTGGTCCCTTCCAGCCCTATTTTTCTGAGTCTATGACCTCAGCAGCGGTTTACTGAAAACTGGTCCACTTTTTTCTAAATTGTTCCATTGTCCAAGAAGAAAGGAGAGGAGAGACAAAGACCCTATGAAATACACTGCAGGTCGGGACCTCACAGCCTCATGGATCTGGGAGGGTTGCTCCAAAAGAAAGCATTCTGTGGAGGCAGAGACCTCAACTTTCTTTCTCCTCTACCAGCCCAAACAATTATTGTTTGAATTATTGTTGTGCCTATTTTCTCAAATCTTTGAGCTTCTCTGTAGTTCCAGCATTTAATTAAAAAAGCAGAGTTGAACTTGTCTGGGCTGTGGTTAATTGGGCTGCTTGCAGATGTTAAAAAAAAACAAACCCCCTCCCCATGCTTCAGTGGAAGCAGCAGTGCATCAATTTGACCCAGTTCCACAGCGTCTGTATAGATTGGGTGCTTCAGCGAGGCTTTTCGGCACTTTTAGCTGAAGCCGAGTCAATCAGCATTAGATAGACGTGCCAAAAAAAGCCCCACTAAAGCTCCTGATCTATATAGATGTTGGGCAATCTGGGTCAGCTAAGGTGCTGCCTCTTCTGGGCATGTGCGGGGCTCAGCATGGGAGAGCGAAGTTTAATGTAAAGTGCCACTTTTGGGGGGGGGGGGGTTTGTAAGTGTCTGTAGAGCAGCCAAGGAGTTCTTCTTTTTAACAAACTGTGTATTTGAATTTGGTGTTAACACTAGGCCTGTGCGAGTAGGCAGCTATTCAATCCAGCTTCAGATCCGGCTGCCAGCGATCCAATCTGGAGCTCCAAACCTTAGTTTGTGGTTTTGTAGATATTAACAAGTTCACAAGCAACAATTAACACCTACAAAACCACAAACTAAGGAGAGGAAATAATCAATACAGATAATCAACTGCCCCAAGACAGAGTCAGTTGCACAAGCACTCACGTTACAAGTTTTGTCTGTCAGCAGCCAGAGGTCCAGGGCCCCAGAAGCCAGACTCCCCTTGCAACTATCTCCTTGACAGCTGGCAGGTTTTGTGGCCGCAGCAGGGGCTACCATCCCTGCAGATTTCATCCTGCTGCGCCTTAACACACACAGTGTCACCTACGTCACGAGGTTCTGCTTGTCTGCAGCTTGAGGTGCAGTTCCTCCCAAACCCCTGTACCTATCACCTTGAAACTTGGCAGATTTTGTGGCCTTAGCAGAGGCCACCACCCCTGCAGTTTTCACCCCGCTGTGTTGTAACACATACACGTGACATGAGTTTTGCTTTCAAGAATTTGGGGTGCAGTTCCCCCTGAACCCCTGCACCAATCTACTTGAAGCTTGGCAGGCTTCATGCTCTCAACAGACGCTACCACCCTAGCAAGTTTCATCCGAATCAGACAAAAGCAACAAAGTTATAAATATTTAATTGATTCCCCATTATATCCTATGGCCAGATCTCCGAGGCGGCTCCGAAGCAGTTTGGAAGCTCCGAACAGCTTATGAAAGCCTAAACAAGCCAGCGCTATAATCCGGACATGCTGCTTCAGCCGCCTCAGTGTTCGAAGCTTCTCCGGATCCGAATCCTCGCACAGCCCTAGTTAGCGCTGGCATTGGCATAACTCACTGCAAACTGAATTGAGATTTCCATAGGTTTTAACATTTTGTGGTTTTTAATTATGTGTTTAATGGGACATCTTCCTTTGAATTTAACATAGGAAATTTAAATACCACAATAAAATATTTAAATAAAAGTAGTGTTGACTGACATGAGTTTATTTCAAAATTTCTATTTTTTTTAGTTTAACAACTACCTAACAACAATTTACATTATTGTAATATATTACAATAAATTTAATATAATAAAAATGCTTTGCAAAAAAAATGGATGATAAAGGGTAAGAAATGGAGGATGCAAAATAGGAAGACATGACATATTCACATGAAGAATACCTCTCACTACATACACACACACACACACACACACTATGTCCATAAAGTCTGATACAAAGCAAAAGATACATTTTTCTGGTAATGATCAAATATTTTTCTGCACCTACTCTTCATTCCAGTTAATCTTTGGCTCTGATTCTGAAAAAAAAATACAATCTGTGCAAACTCATATTCACACAGAGTCTTAAACATTTCAATGGGACATCTAATGCACATAGATTCATGAGGGTGGATTCTTTTTCAGGAATTGGATACATAAATTTATGTTGAATTATGAAAGCTTGTAAATGAATCATTAAATTGTTAAAAAATAATTACTTCAGCTAATGAAAGATATGCTATCATAATTTTGCTAAACTTTAGTTACAAAAAATTATTTTAAGTAGCATGGCAACAAATACATTTTCAGTGTGTTATTTTTTTAATAACAAAACAAAAGTATGGCAAGTACTACACTGACTGACATTTGACAATAGAATCTCAGGACAAGTAAGTATTTCCATCAGTACGCAGAGGAGAAAAATGAACAAACAAAGAAACAAAACAAAACAAAATATTGGCCAGTTCTAATACGTTTGTTCAGGAGACGCATTTATTTAAACCATAGTTATTTTGCCTATCTGGTCAAAATATATACTTTCCTTTTAACAGGACAGTTCTGTTTTTAATAGCAAAAAGATCTTTCCAAGTACAGCAAAATCTGCATACTCTGTTTTCTCGCATACAACCCACCTTTTTCCAAGAACCAGCTGCTAGAAATTAGAATGTGCATTATATGCAAGGAAATGTGGTAACAGCAATTTCTGCAGCTTACACTTGGTCCAGGTAAAAGTGAAAGTAAAGTCTGCATTCTCACTACAGGGAACAGAACAATGAGCAGGCTTGGCTTCCTAGCTGCTGCTACTCAGTTACTTTCTACAAGTAAAGATCATTTTTCTTCTTTCCATTTTTCAAAAACAAGATGTACATCTGATTTGGAGGCATGTTTTATGTGAGAGAGTATAGCATTTCATCCATCTTCCATGTTTCACCCCTTTTTTCTTGTCAAAAGTTAGCATAGTCCTCACCTACATGAAGAACATAAGTTATATTCCCAAGCTATGGGGAAAAAACTTGGAAGATGCAGCATTTTATGAGTCTATTTGCATTATTTATTATTGTAAGTATCATGCTGTTTTTTAGTCTTGATACCCTCCTTGCACTTTCTTCTGTTTTGCTAGCTGCATTCTACTGCATCCAACTTTTCTGCCTTTATATTTCTTTGATTTTTTTCAGTTTGATTTCATTGTGGTTATGTTTTTCTTACCTTCTTTGTTTGTTCTCCCCCCCCCTTTATCTACCTCTTTTCTCTTTCCAATTCTCTCTCTCTCTACATATCTTTCCCACTTCTGTCTCTCTTGTTCTGCTGTGTGCATACCGCCAACATTGTCTCTGGAGCAGCTTGAAACTAACAACACTCTCAACTACTGCTCATCTTGGGGCTCAGAGCTCAGAGTTTTGTCAGAGTCAAGCTGCTTCGGAGAAAGTGTTTTCTTATTTCTCAGCTGTATCACTTCCTTAGAAATTCTTTCCAGTACAACCTAAACTAAATAAAGCATTTCAGGTCAATCCTGACTGTCAGAAAGTTTGCTAGTAATTTAAATAGTACATTTATGCCTTCAGCAAAAAAGCAAATCACAATAGCAAAAATGTTGCACAGCTTTTATTAAAGAGAGCCAGCTCCATGCTGAATGGGAATGCCAGTAAACCTTCCATTTTAGTGTGGATCTAATTTTGAAACTAACTATAACACATTAGAAAACAACACAACTACATTCCCTTTGCAAGACGTAGAAAGTAGCTGCAATTATTTAAAGGCAGAATGGATGAAGCAAACTTCAGGGAAGGGAATGCTGTTGATACAATATTTGATCATGCACCAGTCCCATGCACCAGTACAGGCTGGGGGCTGACTGGCTGGGCAGCAGCCATGCAGAAAAGGACCTGGAAGTTACAGTTGACAATAAGTAGGGTATGATTCAGCAGTGTGTCTCTGTTGCCAAGATGGCTAGCAGCATACCGGGCTGCATTAGTAGGATTGTTGCCAGCAGATAGAGGGAAGTAATTATTCCACTTGATTTCTGCACTGGTGAAGCCACATTTGGAGTGCCGTGTCCAGAGTTGGGCCTCCCACTACAGAAAGAATGTGGACAAGCTGGAGAGAATCCAGCAGAGAGCAATGAAAATGGTTCAGGGGATGGGGGACATGACTTACGAGGAGCAGCTCAGGGAACTGGGTTTATTTAATCTGGAGAAGAGAAGCCTGAGAGGGGATTTAAGAGCAGCCTTTAACTACCTAAAGGGGGTTCCAAAGAGGATGGAGCTGGACTGTTCCCAGTGGTGGCAGATGACAAAACAAAGAGCAATGGTCTCAAGTTGCAGCAAGGGAAGTTTAGGTTGGATATTAGGAAAACCTTTCTCCCTAGGAAGGTAGTGAAGCACTGGAACAGGTTACCCAGACAGGTGTTTGAATCTCCATCCTTGGAGGTTTTTAAGGCCTGACTTGACAAAGCTCTGTCTGGAATGATCTAGTTAGGGACGGTCCTACTTTGAGCAGGGGATTGGACTAGATGACCTCCCAAGGTCCCTTTCAACCTTAATTTGCTTTGATTCTATGATTGGTGTTGAAGACTACTGTATTTGATTGTATTATGATATCACTGTAAAGCATAGACATTGGATGACAGAAAAAGGAGAAAAATGGCTTTTTGATTTGCTGACCTGTGAAAGTCCAGCCACTCACTCTACTAGAGAGGCAGTTAAAGTTAACTAGCTCCCCCTTTGTAACAAGAAAGTGATACAGTTAGGGTACGTACAAGTGTTATTTAGAATGACCTAAAGAAGGTTAGGTTGACCTAAATGCCTGGTCAAGTAAGCTCTTACAGGGTTTAACTCACTGAAAAAATGGTGCGCCTGGTCTAAGTTTAGTAGACCTCCAGACTTCACAGCTAGGGATACAGTTTAAAGAAATGTGGGAGATGTTGCTGAAAACTCACTCATGTTTAAAAAAAAGAAAAACAATTATATAATAGATAGTTTAGTTTAGACCCAAGTTTACTTCAAAAAAAGGGTTAAGCCACTATATGAAGGGCTAACCTGACCTAGAGAACACCTGCACACATCCACAGCACAGCTCTGGGGGTAGGAAAGCCCAACCACGTGTGTCGGCCCTGGAGCTGTGCGGTTCCCACCCCCGGCTCTTCTCCAGGCTTTTTTTAGCCCCCTGACCATAACGCCTGACCAGGCAACCCCCATGCTGGACCTGCCAGCCTCTCACCGCACCCCTGAATTACCTTTCTTGGGCTGCTTGTGGTGCTCCTGCCAGTAGCAAATGCCTGCATGTGCCACTCCTGGTTTAGGTTCAGCCATCATAAAGTAAGTTGAAACCAAAACTGGGTGTAGTGAACACTTATTCACACCCTTAGGCTAGGGACAGACATTACACATAAAATGGTTTAAGTGATCAGAAACTAGCTTAAACCTGTAACAGAACAGATGTTCAGTGCATATAAACCAGTTTGAAAATGGCTGAAACTGAGATCAACCTGGTTGAACATAGTATCAGACTTAACTGATTTGGGTCAAACCGGCTTATGTCCCAGACCTCTTGCTGGTTTAAATTAAATCAGAGTCCCCAAGCAACTCAGCATGCTCTCTGGACTGGGCAGAGCTTTCTGATCCACAGCAGAACTGGCCCCTCCCCTCTGCTCCCTGGCTTGCACAGACTTCCAGGCAGAGCAGGGTGTGCTGGCTTCCCCAGGCCCCCCTCACCCCCCTCTCACCACTCGCTGCTTAAGCAAAGATCCCTTCCTCTTCTCTTCCATAGCACAGACTGTAGCCAGCATGTGGTATGCTAGCTAATGCTGTGTAAGGCTCTGGCAGACATAGCAGGGTCTGCACGCTGCTCAAGCAGGAAATCCCCCCCTCCCTCCCATCTCCCACAGCAGGAACCCCAGCCCCAGGACCCTAGGCACATGGTATGCTAGCTAATGCTGAGAGGTGTCTGTGTGTGTCTCTCTCCAATTTCACTGGGATAGCCAGACAGAACAGTGACTACTTAACTCTTTTGGAGCTAATCAACAGGTCAGCCGGTAAGATGTTTAAGAAGTTTGAAGTAATGGAGAGAGGCTATTGACTAAAGTAAACAAATGAAAATCATAAACAAATGAAAATCTCCCCTTGAGCAGCCAGTAGGGAAAAGCCACAGCCCCCTTAGCTCAGCACTGGAAGGGAAGGGAGGGCTGCTCTAGCGCCCCGCAGCTTGTAGCCTGAGCCACTGAAGGCATGTGCCTCAATGTCCTCAGTCCAGAGAGAATGTCTGTCCAGTTTCAAACCAGTTCAGCCTAGCCACGTTAGACTAACCTGTAAAGTTTGAATCAATTCAAGATCAGGTTTTTTGAATGTCTGTCCCTAGCCTGAGAGAATCTCTTTTGTTCGTAGCAAGCAAAGGCTCTGAGAAGTCTAAAACCACTATTAATTTTCGGCATATCCTGAAGAAGCTTATGCTGGTGTTTAACTTCATGCACTGTAATTCAACTTCAGGCACCCCATTAACTGCAATGGGACCACCCACAGCAGACAAAATGAAGCATACGCATAAGCTTTTGTTGGAATAGGACTCATATACATTTCCTTTCTTTTTTTTTTTTTTCCTTTTTTTAACATGAGTGACTTTCCAACAACTTCTCCCACATTTCTTTAGGCTGCATCTCTAGCTGTGGAGTGTGGAGGTCTACTATAAGCTGCCAGTTTTGTTTAGTATATTGGTATGGCAACAAACCAAGTAAGAGACTTCTAGTTGCATATAGAATCTGGAAGCAGATAGCACAGTAAGTGCTAAGATTTTCAGTGTATAAATTACAAGAGCATATCGCCGTTAGTCACACCTTGTCCTCAGATACCACTGGTTAATATTCAGCTTTTTAGGGATGTAGTTAAGAAAAATTAAACTCAACAGCCTGCCTTCATCTCTGTCCATGGTCAATGGGAAACAAAACACAGCTGTTTCAATTAGTGAAGTATTATTACCATAAATGTTTGCAGGACTGTATCAAACCATTCCTAAGAAAATAAGCATTTCTAAGACAATAAGCAAGAAAACAAGTGTGATGGGACAAATCCTGCAATTCTCACTCAGGGCAAAATATGAGATGTTAGGACATGATAAACACTAAAGAGAAATTACAAACCATAATTTCACATGAAATGAAGCCAGCATTTACATGCACATTAATTTGCACAATATTGATTTGGCACTTTATAAATAAAAAGGAAGACAGAATTCCTCAAGGAGCCAACCATGTAAGTTGATGGTATTCAAAGGAATCATGAATGAGAGGAAGACTGAATAAGGGTTGTCCCAATACATGGAGGAAGGTAAGATGCAAAGCATGTGATTTAATTCGAGTGCAACTTGGTAAATTTAACTCATTTAGGAACTATCTGACAGTAGTAGTAGTTCATATGGAGCAGGTCATTACTTTTTCCTTAATCATTTCCACACAGCAGAGGGCTGCTAAAAGACTACATTTCTCACTTGGGTTTACCAAGGAAAAGAATCCTCTAGGGAATGATGACCTCCAGTGGATACTACCACCAGGAGGCACTACCAATTAGTATGTGTAGTAGATTGCTCCCAAGTTCCTTATTTTTCTTGGGGCAAGCTTGTCCCCACAAGGAAATCAACATCCACAACAAAGCAAGCACTTAAACAAATAATCATACAAACAACAAAGGGTTAACTCACTCCTAACTCACAGTTAAGGTCCTCCCTCAGATCCAAAGACAGGGCACTGAAGCTCCATGCTACCTCCTCTGCACTGCCTTCTTCCCTCTCTCCATCAACTCCCCTTCCTTGTAGCTTTTAACTTCCTCTGGGACAGAATCAGCCCTCTCAGTTGGCCCCCAACTCCCTGAGTAAGAAGGAGATTACTCATTTAACCCCCTGCAGCTGGGCTCCCACCCAGGACCTATGCACCCAGTTACACAGCCCCTCCCCAAAAGTGGAGTCCAAGATACACTCTTCCTTTTCTTCAATCCTTCTCTCACCTGCCTCTTCCCCTTGGAGAAGAAGTCTGCATTTGTATGTGCCAACCCAGGGCAGTAATGTATCACAAAATCAAAAGGTTGTAGAGACAGGTACCATCTTGTCAACTGGGGGGTTGGCCTCCTGCATGGTAAAGGAGTATGGTCAGTGACCAAAGAGAACCAAGCCCCTAGGAGATAGCAGTGGAGAACCTCAACCGCCCACTTAATTGCTAATCACTCCTTGTCTATGACAGCGTAATTCTACTCCCAGGGAAAGATTTTCCTACTGAGGTACAGAATGGGGTGGTGGTCCCCATCCTCAAACTCTTGGGAAAGAACCACTTCCAGACCTTGCTCTTAGGTATCTATTATTAAATTATTTTGTCAAGTCCAGGCTATGCAGGACTGGTACACTGCATAGCAGCCATTTTACTATCCCAAAGACTGTCTTGCATTTGGGTGATCACTGAACCCTCTGCAACACTCCCTTGCTCAGTGGGTCAGTCAGTGGGGCTGCGATGGCCTCAAATCGTGGGATGACATGTTAGTAGTAGCTGGCCAAGCCCAAAAATGACTTCACCTGTTTTTTAGTTGTGGGCACCAGTGTTTCCACCAAAGACTTTATCTTGTCAACTAGGGTCCTAGTTTTCCCATTGCCTAATATATACCCCAGGTGACACTTAGTCAGGTTAGCCATTAGACCAGATGCTCATATTGATTTTAACACTTATTTCACCCATTGGAGGTGTTCTGCCCATGTGCTGGTGAATATTACCACATCATCTAGATAGGCAGCTGCATATGCCCCGTCTATTAACCACTGAAAGGTCACCAGGGCTCCATGTAGACCAAAGGTAATGTCTTGAAGTGGTAAAGCCCCTAGGATGTTGCAAAGGCTGTAATTTTCTGAGATGCAGGATCCAAGGAGATTATACAGTATCCCTTGCTGAAGTCTAAGGTAGTTATATACTTAGTGTTACCTAGTCCCTTTGCCATATCATCTATCTGGGGCACAGGGTATGTATCACATTTTGAAACTCTGTTGACTTTCCAGAAGTCAATGCAAAACTGAATGGTGTGGTTAGGCTTTGGCACCAACCCAGTTCGGCTACTCCACTTGGTGCTCGATTCCTCAATTAACCCTAGGTCCAATTTCTTTTTAACTTCCTGTCTTACCATTTCTCTGAGCTGGGCAGGGATTCGTGTGCATTCTTTTTGAATTGTACAGCCCAGCTTGAGGATAAGCCAGTGTTCTATTAACATAGTCCAGACCAGATTCCTGGTAAACATCTCTTTAAATTCCTCCAGGAGGCTCTTCATTTCCATCTGCTGAAATGGGGTCAATCTCTCCACTAGCTTGAGACCTATTATCAAATCTCTGAGTAGAACTGGAATTCATAGATCAGCTTCCAGTAGACACATAGGGCATTTATAGACATGCGGGTGGCTCCGAGAGCTGCTCTAAGTAAAGCGCCCAGAGTATCATGTGTATCAGTGTCCCCATGCTGAAAAATGGCAACAGAAGCATGTCAAACAAGCTTTAGTTAAAGCACACCCGCCACCATTTTTCAGCGTGTGGATACTGATACACATGATGTTGGACTCTGGATACACTGTAATTATACATTGTTATTACAGTGCATCGAAGCAGCCTCTGCATGTGTATAGGAGCCCACAGAGACCAGACAGGGCTCTCGAGCCTTCCAGAGTTTCAAAAGATTAATGTGGTACATCTGTGACCCTTGTGGTTTCCCCACCAGGAAAACCTCATAATTTACCTGCCCAACCCTTCACAGAACCTCAAAAGGTCCCTGCCACTTCACCAGTAACTTACTTTTGGAGGAGGGGAATAATAATAGGACTTTATCCCCTAGCTGGTACACAGGAGTTGAGCATTTCTATTATATTGGTTTTTTTACTCCTGTTGGGATGCTTTGAGATTTTTCTTTGCAAGGTTCCCCACCAGATCTAACCTCTCCTTCAGCTTCAAAACATACCAAGCTATGTTTTGTGTAACAGCCCCCTGGACCTGGCAAGACTCTTCCAAGAGGTTCGGCATGCCTTAAGGCTGTTTCCCATACAGCAACTCAGAGAGCAAAAAATATGTGGCAAGACTGTGGAACCTTTTGTATGGCAAACAAGTGGTATGGCAGTAACTGATCCCAATTTCATGGTTAATCTGTTACAAATTTCCTCAACATCCTCTTCAGTGCTCAATTAAATCTTTCAATTTGGCCATCTGTTTGGGTATGGTACACTGATGTTCTTACCAAATGAACCTTCAGTAAGTCCCAGACATCCTGTAATAACTGGGACATGAATGCTGTACTTATGTCCATTAAAACCACCTTGGGAATGCACATCTGGGAGAAAAACCATAGTAGCTCTGTGGCCACCATTTGTGCTGATGCCAAGCAGATCACCACTGCCTTGGGGTAACCAGGTAGCATATTCACTGAGGACCAAAATGAACCTGGATCTCCTTGAGTTGCACTCTAGTGGTCCCACCAAGTCCACTCCAACCTCCCCAAATGGTATGCCGAGTAGGATGGACACCAGTGTGGACTTATGGGCAAGCTGGGAGGCAACCAGCTGACACTTGGGGCAAGATGCACAACAGTCTTTAATTTCCTTGTATTCCAAGCCAAAAAAACCTTGCCAACACTTTTTCCTGGGTCTTTTCACCCCCAAATGCCCCCCCGCCTTCCTGTCCTAGTGTATGTCATGTGCCAGTGTCAAAACCTAGTGATGGTATTGTATCAGAACCAACAGTTGGGACCACCGGGCCCCAGTAACCTTGTCTTTGGTCACTCTCATCAAAAGGTCCCCCAAGCTCAAAACGGGGGTCCTAGGTGGCTAAACATGCACCTACTATGACCCCATTGGCCTGCCCCAATCAGTCATACAAAAGGGCCCATACCAGATCTTCTCTTTCAGCCCAGATGAAAACTTAGCCTTCCTCTACTTGATCTAATCCACCCTTCTGCTAAGTGCCAGAGGTCCCCTTGATCCTCCTCTTCCTTTAAAGGGGGTTCAGGTCACACTGCACCTTGATCCCTTTCCTGGAGTGTTTCCTCTGGCTGGTGAGGGCCTTCTGACTGACCTGGTGCCACTCTCAGTGTAATCTGGTTTGCAGTCTGAAAAGTTGTGGGTCTTAAAAGAGAAATATCTCCCCTAGTTCTGGTTATATAAGATTGGGGTCCACCTGGGAATTATCCATTCGCTAAGTCAACTGGATCAGCTTGGCCATCAAGCCCCAGTCACATCCCACCACCATGGACTAGGCTAGATGGCGGACCATTGCCACTCTTACATATCCCTCCAGCCCCCTGATAGTCAGGTTCAGAGGGCCTATGAGGAATGGTCAAGTACCCCCATGAATGCATGTACCCCCAAGAATGCATTGCCCAGAGCCTGTGGATATCTCCACATGGATATTCCCAATCTGACCACAAAGATATCCCCACTGGGATACACTACCACACAGATATCTGCAATCTCTACAGGGATCACATATCCCCTTGGGTCTGGGATCCCCATCTTGCCTCTGAGACCAAGGCATGGGAGTATCCATAGTCTGTCTGTGGGCAGTCCTGATATCTGTGCCTTTTCTCCCTGCAATGAAAGCACATTATCTGTGCCTCCCCTTCCTCCCCCTGGGCTGTGTGGATGCCCCAGGTTGTCTTCTTCTCCAGGTCCCTCACTTGAAGGCTCTCCTGTCTGAGGTATCAGGGGAGATGGAGGTAATGTCCCCACCAGAGGCCTTCCTAGACTCCCACCTGGTTTGCCATAGAGTCCTAATCTCCTCAGGCCTCAGGCTGCTGGCTTCCCTGGGGTTCCCAGCAGTCTAAGTCCACCCCCACAAAGTCCTCTACCTGCAATGTGGCTTCTTCCAGGCTGGCCACCCAGTGGCAATACATCCACTTTCAGGCTCTTACTGGGAGGATGATGCAGAATTGTTCCAATGCTACTAGTTCCATGACCTCTACAGCCAACCAGGAGTCTGGGTTAAGCCATCAGATGCATAAGTGTTTTAGTTTCTGGACTATAACCTGGGGCTGCACATTAGGGTCCCAAGCTTCCTCCCAGAACTGGTGGCAGTAAGCCTCCTCTATGAGTCCCAACTGGTCTAGTATGGCTATTTGGAAGGCCCTATAATTTTAGGCTGAGTGTGCTCCTGTCTCCTGGTATGCAACCTGCACCTCCCCAGTTAACAGGGGTGGCACCCTCATAACTCACGTGTCCTGTGGCCATTGATATGCCTCTGCCACCCATTCAAATGGGGCAAGAAAAGCCTCTGGATCATCTGCTGGTCCCATCTTTATGAAGGCTTCTCCCTTTGCCCTTGGGGAATCCTGTGACTCACCACTGTGGGTAGGGGGTCTGTCTCACATCCGACTGTAGTTACAGGAACTCCTGCTGCTGCTCTTGCTGAAACTGCTGCAGTTGTTGCTACTGTTATCTCTGGAACTGCTATTGCTGGCTTTGGAGCTGCTGCTCTTGCTGCTGCTGTAGCCCCTCCAGTCTTTTTAGCAGTGTTTTGGTCTCCATGGCTGACTTCTGAGTTTAGACTGCCCAGATTCTCCACGACATATAGTGGGTTGTCGCTCAGTTCTTTATTTTTCCTAGGGCAAACTTGTCCCCACAAGGAAATGTCCATAACAAAGCAAACACTTGCACAAACAATCATACAATCAACTGCAACTCATAGCTATGGTCCTTCTCGGACTGAGCCAAAGGATGCTGTGACTCAGTGCTACTGCACTGCCCTCTTCCCTCTCTCCCTTAACTCCCCTCCCTTTTGAAGGGGAGCTTTTAACTTCCTCTGGAACCAGTAATCATCTCTCTCGCTGTCCCCTGTCTTCCTGAGCAGGCAGGCAATTACTTATTAACCCCTCGCAGCTGGGCTCCTGTACCAGAGCTATGCACCCTGTTTCAGTATGGTGGACTCCCTTGCACACCCAGCCAGGAGCCAGTTCCCTTCTAACATTAACCACAAATGAATCTACTCCCCTTCTGAAGAGGTGCACCCATCCTCCCTGTGGAACTATGGTGCTAAATATGATGTGTATAAACTCACATGTCTTAGGTCTTTTTAACTCATGGAGGCCTGGTGGCTTTTTGCCTTACCCGTCTCTTCCTCTTTTCAGACCATTTTATAGTCATCTGTGGTTCCACCTAAAACTTCTGGGTCCTGAAGATTACAAAATCCCCAATTGGTGTCACTCAGGTGTTTAATAACCATTACATGTAGACATTTCCTCAATGACAAAGTGTATAAAAGTAGCTGGCCCCAAAGCATGTCCCTCTTCCATGCCAACTCAGATTTGCAATGCCACTGAGCCCAAATGGGAATCTTCAGATGACTTGACTGTCTCCTGCAGCATTTTATCAGGTCTGCAGACAAAGCGCTGTCTTCATCATCTCATTATGTCTCTTATCTAGCCACCAAATCACCCTTCAACCGTTCACAAAAGGAGTGGAAAGTGCCTCTGTGTCTTACTGCTGTCACCACCACCTCTCGACTCTTTCCACTCACAGCGACAGGCAAAGGAACTCTCTTCCCTAGAGAAACACTTGCACTTGATGTCTGCTTTATGTCATAGCACTGGCTGTCTGCTGTCACATGTACTCTTCATGGATAACCTGGCTCTGTCTGTGGTCATTATGGGCTGATTTCCATGGGCAGTCCATTATGGGCAGTCCATTATGGACTGCTGTTCCTTGCTAAGACCTGACTAGTCACTCTGAAGCTCTGGAAAGCTTCATTTCCACATGAAATGTGTATGGCTATGTGTCACCACCACAAACTCCTCTGCAGCTTTTCTTCCAGTTAATATAGGCCTGGGAAGAAATATCTGGTGGAAAGTTTACATTTCCTCCCAGATGCACAGGGCCCAGACTTGCCTGAGCCCTCAGAAGCTTGCCTGTTAGCTGAATAAGTGACATGAAAACATGTCAGGAAGACTGAAGAAAAGCAAAGAGCAGTCTTCTCTCAGCTTTGTTTTAGCCATTTTTTACAACCTTTGGACCAAATCTCTCATTTTACCTTGCAAGGGAAAACAAGACTTTTTAGATGACACAGGAGGAGACTCTCAGAACTTGTAAAGTTACATAAAGCAGATAACAGGAATATTACAGGTTGTTTTATAGGTAACATAATTGCAGTTATTTTTTAAAATAAAAAACCCTTGAAATTAAGATTTGAATTGCACGTATATATAGCCCTAGGGCTATGCTTCTAAAAATCGCATACAAATGCTTGATTGTCATCTAAAAGTGAAGCCAAGAGTGAATAACCACAAGCCTATGCAACTGTTCTACAGTAAGAATAACTAATATAGAGGGAGTGAAATGAAAAGAGCTAGCAATGCATTTCCCCCCCAGCATATCAAGCAGGTTTTCATAAGGAAGCAGTGGTCATCAATCACTACCTCATTACCAACCTGTCATCTGGGTTTAGGCTAAATGTATTCTGGCTTGCTGCCATACTAAATGTTCAATGAAACATCCTTAAGGCTCTCTACAAGTTCAGCTGAAGTCGCACATGCTATACATCAAAGAGGAACATTAGCGTTATCATAGCTTAATAAATAGTGCCATTCTGGCAATGTAATCCTATGTTCTAGAGCTATCTACCATTCCCAGTATTATACTGCTTAAGTAAACAATCTTGCTGTCTTGTGTGAAGTTTATTTAGTGATAAATGCATGTAAAGATAATTAGTCATACTGTTATAGATATACTCCTATCCCTACTGAAAAACAAACATGAGCAAAACTAGCAAAGGTTTATAAAAATCTACAATATAAAACTGATCTTGAAACATTAGTTCACAATACATACATATTACAAGTTATTAACCAGGATCTATAACCTTTTCACTAGACAACTGTGATAACAGTAAAATAAGGGATGGCAAGTCAATGTCTTTCAAAAATAATCTTGGTATGAATGTGGGACTGTTGTACAATTGTGGAAAGTAACACAACAGCTGAGGTGGTGTCTGTATTTCTGATATAAAGTTTGAAAACTGTAAGTGCACTTACTTTTGTAAATTATTCCATTGATTTCAAGGACAATACTCATACAAGTAAAGACACTCAAGTGTGTACACACTTGAAGGACTGAGTTCTACATCTATTTTATTTTCAGATTTAAAAATGTCAGTTAAAAATGCCTCCAGATTGACAGAAGTTTCAGCCAAAAAAAATTCACTTTAAAAACCCACACAAGTTTGAAAAAAGTAAATCAATTTGGCCATTGCAAAATAAATTCCAATATGAAAAAGCAGATATTTAACCATTTAAGAGGCCTTTTTTTAACTTGTATCATTAAAAACAACTTTAAATTAAAATATTCAATGTGGCATATGATTAGGCCATAATGTTGTATAATTAAAATGAGAAAAGTAGTTCCAACGTGTTCAGTCATATTTTTTCCAAATTCTTTGAAATATATTGCAGACAACCTGAACTGGATGCTAAGCAGCAAACATAGCTTGAGCCACTGCTCTGATTCCTACCCAGAAGCTCCCTTCTTTAGCAGCTTCCTTCTTTAGCCAATGATGCACCAGATGTATTCTTCCTTCACTTGACTATGCAGAGGATGAGAGAAATTCATTCCCACCAACCTCCTCCTGTGTTGTGAAAACATACATATGAGAGAAGGGCTGCCAAACTTACTGCTGGGCAAGAGAGGAAGTCGTATACACTCTGCAAGCAGCAAGAGATAAGAATTGGGTGGCAGTACAACAGTCTTATTCTATGGAAGGGTGCATGCCTTCTTCAGTAATTCTGAGGGTAACTGATGAATTCATCTCTCACATTTAGAGTTAGATATAAATGAAACGGGGCAAAAAATAGATCAGTTGTCATTCTGGTAAATGAAGAAACAACACTCAATGAGAGCATGTTCAGAACTCTTACAGTAAACCGAGATGTGATGGAGTTGCATTTACAAAGGTGCTAAAGGAAAAGTTTGCTTAAAAAGAATGTGTAAGAGTGATGTTGTAGCCATGATATTCTAGAAATTATGTGAGGGGCAAAGATTTCTTAGGGTGATATCTTTTATTGGACCAACTGTATAGCTGGGGTCTAACTCTATCATAACTATACAGTTAGTCTAGTAAAATATACTACCCTAGGAAATCCTTCCCTCTCATACAATGAACATGACATTGAAAAATCTCATTAGAATGCCTACAAAGCCAAGACTTGTTTTCATAGGACCACAACACTCAACATTTCCATGACTAATAGAGGCACACTGATATATCAGCCATATCAGATCAGCACCGATAAAAGAAAAATTGATATCATCCTTCATTGGCTTTTTTTGGCTGGTGCAGCTGATAATGTCACTGATAAATATAATATGCCTTATGGCTGGCAGCTGCATGAAGGCACATGGCCAGGAATGCAGCCAGGCAGGTTGGAGAGCAGGGCCCTACAGGTAAGTCTGTGGGGGAGGAAGGGGCATGAAGGATGGAAGAGGCATGGGGAGGGGGGCAGATTGAGGCCTCCACAGTGAGGAAGTGGGGCATGGGCAGGGGACACTGCCTAGCCAGGGCATTGAATGGGACCCAGGGTGGGGGAGGGGAGCAGGATGGAGCCATGGGCAGCTTGCCCACAGGGCATGGGTGGAGGGAAGGAAGGTAGCTTCCCTGCCACTGTGCATGCCCTCCAGGGGAGGTGTGGGGGGGCATGTTCCACCCCACATTTGTACACAAGGCAGATGCGAGCTACCTGCTGTGGGCTCGAGGATTTCTGCTCTGCTGCCTTTGCCCTGGGAGCCCTGTGTTGCTCATGGGTCCCCTACCCGCCAGGCAGCAGTTGGGGCAGAAAATTGTGCCTCCTGATGCCAGGAGGGCAGGGGATGTGTGGCTGATGTGAGGTCCCCAGGGCAAAGGCAGCAGAGTAGAGAACCCTGAGCCCACAGTGGGCAGCCCACATCTGACCTTGCCCTGCTCAGCTTCACTCCAGTTAAAAGCATCCCCACAGTTAAAAATGGTGGTGGCAGCACTCGAACTAAAGCTCATTTGACTAACTTTAGTTCAAGTGCTTCCACCGCCATTTGTAAGTGCTGGGATGCTGATCCCCTGGATGAGCCGCATGCAGCTCTGTCCCACTCCCTGCCACCGGTCCCATTCACTGCCAGCACCCCCAGCCCCACTCCCTCCCTCATCATGGGGCTTTGATCTTCCTCCCACTCACATTCCTTCCCTCCCCCATGCCCCTTCCCCTCCACAGATGCACCCGCACGGTGCTGCTTTCCACATTGCTCAGTTGCATTCCTGTAAATTGGTTGTTGAATCAGTATCGGCTGATATAATTGTTTAAATAATTGGCCATCAATATCAGCCAATTAATCTTTATTGGTGCAACCCTAATGCCCTGTAACAGGGGGCCAGCTCAGGGCCAGGTCTTAACATCAGCGTACCCACCTGTCTAGGGGCAGTCTGCCTAGTCTCTCCTGCCATGACTTGATGGATAAACTGGTGCAAAATGCAGGCGGCTGCCCATTTAATGCCCCAATGCATAGGGTGTTATACACGGCTCTGACCTCCCCTATAATATGTTCAATGTCTCGCAAATTAAACTAAGCCCGCTGGGGGACAGGGGGACTACCGCCATCGCTGGCCCACTGAGCAACCCTTGCAAAGCCAGCAGGCCAAGGCACTTAAGGGAGCCCACCCCTGGCCCAACCCTGGAACAACCTGTGGGCAAGGCAAGGACCCCCCAACGGGACACTTGCATGTCTGTACACGAAGGCCAGGAGCTTAAAGAATAAACAGGAGGAACTTGTCCTCCTGCTTAAACACAAATAATTACGATGTCATAGGGATAACGGAGACCCGGTAGGTCTCCACCCGTGACTGAACCACGGGTATAGACGGCTATACTGTACAGGAGAGATCGAATGAACAAAAGGGGTAGGGGTGTAGTTCTCTATATCAAAATGAGCTACACATCCCTGCAAGCTGACATTGGCACCCAAGGCGGACAACTGCAGACCCTCTGGGTTAAAATCCATGGGGAACACAGCACAGAGGACACAATGGTGGGAGTCTACTACAGACCACTCACCCAAAATCAAGAGCTTGACCAGGAGTTCTCCAGGGACTTGGCTGAGGCCGCATGCTCCTGATCCATGGTTGTCATGGGAGACTTCAACTACCCAGACATCTCGTGGGAAGAGCACTTGGCCAAATCCAAGTGGCTGCAAAGCTTCCTCTCATGAGTGGATAAGCTCTACCTGACACAAGAAGTCTACGAGCCAATGAGAGGTAAAGCGCTGCTCGACCTGGTACTGGAAACCAGGGATGACCTAATCAGCAACCTAAGGAACGAAGGCAAGCTGGGTGACAATGACCATGAGCTGATCACCTTCACCATCTGCCGTAAAGCTGGCAAGTTAGTCAGCAATATAGAAGTCCTCAACTTCAGGAAAACTGACTTTGACAAGCTCAGGAGGCTTCTCGGTGAGGCTCTAAGGGACCATGACCCCAAGGAGAGGGGAGTTCAGGAAGAGTGGTTGCTCCTCAAGGGAGTGATCCTATATACACAAGCTAAGGCTATTCCATCTCGGAGGAAAGGCAACAAAAGGGCACAGCAGCCCCCTTGGCTCATCAAGGAACTAGCAGACCTCCTGCACCTAAAAGAAAGGCCTACAAAGGATAGAGGACGGGATCCACCTCCAAGGAGGAATATTCTGCACTGGTCCAGACCTGCAGGGAGTGAAACAGGAAAGCCAAGGCTGCAATGGAACTCCAACTAGCTACTCATATCAAGGATAATAAAAAGTCCATTTTTAGATATGTGGGGAGCTGGAGGAAAAGCAAGGGCAACACTGGACCCCTGCTAAACCATATGGGACAACTGACAACCAATGCCCAGGAAAAAGCCCACCTACTAATGGGTACTTTGCATCAGTTTTTCACCAGTCCCATGGGATGCCCCTGCCCATTACAAGACAGGGAGGCCCAGCTGAGGGAGAGTCCTTGCTCTCCATAAATGCTGACCTCATGACCTTGAGAGGCTGGACACCTTAAAGTCAGCCAGCCCTGATAGTCTACACCCCAGGGTACTCAAGGAGCTGGCTAGCATCGTAGCTCAGTCCCTGGCACAGATCTTTGAGAACTCCTGGCACTCTGGTGAAGTGCCCAAGGATTGGAAGAAGGCCAATGTGGTGCCTATCTTCAAGAAAGGGAGGAAAATGGATCTGGCAAACTACAGGCCCATCAGCCTGACCTCTATCCCGGGGAAGATCTTGGAAAAGATTATAAAAGAGGCCATTCTTAATGGACTGGCCAATGGCAACATCCTGAGGGATAGCCAGCATGGGCTAGTTGCAGGTAGGTCTTGCTTGACCAATCATATTTCCTTTTACGACCAGGTGACCTATCACCTGGACAAGGAGCAAAGAGATTGATGTTGTATATCTTGACTTTAAAAAAACCTTCGATCTGGTATCCCATGATCACCTCTTGGCAAAACTTGCTAACTGTGGCCTCGGTTTACCACAATCCACTGGCCGGGGAATTGGCTCCGTGGTCAGACCCAGAGAGTGGTGGTTGATGGAAGACAATTGCCGTGGTGCCCTGTGACCAGTGGGGTCCCTCAAGGCTCTGTCCTTGGACCTATTTTGTTCAACGTCTTCATTAACGATGTAGACACTGGTATCAAAAGTGGACTGGCCAAGTTTGCCAATGATACCAAACTTTGGGGTAAAGCATCCACACCTGACGACAGAAGGGCGATCCAGGCTGACCTTGACAGCCTCAGGAAATGGGCAGATAAGAACCTGATGGTGTTTAATACCGAAAAATGCAAGGTTCTCCATCTTAGGAGGAAAAACCTGCAGCATTCTTATAGGCTCAGAAGTGCTACGCTGGCTAGCACTACAGATGAAAGGGACTTGGGGGTCATGATTGACCACAA
Organism: Alligator mississippiensis; assembly: GCF_030867095.1. NCBI lineage: Eukaryota > Metazoa > Chordata > Crocodylia > Alligatoridae > Alligator > Alligator mississippiensis. The sequence continues at coordinate 36,180,287 of NC_081828.1, forward strand.
GATGAATATGAGCCTTCAATGTGATGCTGCAGCTAGTAAAGCGAACAAAATGCTAGCTTGCATCCATAGGTGCTTCTCAACCAAATTCCAAGACGTCATTCTCCCATTGTACTTGGGCTTGGTGAGGCCGCTGCTGGAGTACTGCATCCAGTTTTGTGTTCCAAAATTCAAAAAGGATGTGGACAAGCTTCAGAGAGTCCAGAGAAGAGCCACGTGCATGATCAGAGGTCAGAAAAACAGAACTTATGATGAGATGCTGAGAGCTATGGGACTCTTCGGCCTGGAAAAGCACAGGCTCAGGGGTGATCTGGTGGCCACCTATAAGTTTATAAGGGGTGTTCACCAGGATCTGGGGGAATGTTTCTTCACCAGAGGGCCCCAAGGGATGACAAGGTCGAATGGTTATAAACTCCTGCAAGATCGTTTCAGGCTGGACATAAGGAAGAATTTCTTTACTGCCTGAGCCCCCAAGGTCTGGAATAGCCTGCCATTGGAGGTGGTTCAAGTACCTACTTTGAATACCTTCAAGATAAATTTGGATGCTTATCTTGCTGGGATTCTATGACCCTAGCTGACTTCCTGTCCTTTGCACAGGGGGCTGGACTTGATCTTCTGAGATCCCTTCCAGCCCTAATGTCTATGAAATCTATGAGTTGATAATAGCACTAGCTCAAGGCCAGGCCAAACTCTGCCCCCTGTAGGGCCTCTAACACTCAGCTCACATACTTTGCCCTTCACGGGGTCTCCTCATACCACCCTCTCTCACAGGGCCTCTTTCATACTGCCCCTCACTGAGCCACTCTCAACCCACCATGCTCTGTGACTCTTCATGCTTTCCTATTCACTCTTCAGCCAGAGCACACTCAGCCCTTCAGGCCCCCCTCACACAGATTCTACTCTATGTGTCCACTGGCCTTGTGCCTCACACTGAGATAAACTCAACCACTAGTCCCTCTCCAAGCCACTTCACAAGTTCACATTCTTATGCAGGTTGGCCCATGTGCTGCCCTTCAAGCCTCCTCTACAGCCCTACTCAACACACCCCCAGTGAAGCCTTTCAGGTCACCCTTGCAACCCTACTCTACACCCTCAACACATAATAGTTCAGGCCTCAGTGGCACACCCTACTCTATGCAGACTACTCCACATTTCTGCCCCCTCTCTGGGGCCTCCAGGGTCTTACATCCCGCGGGGCTAAGGTGCCCAGAGACATGCCTAGCCTTACATCAGGGTAACCCACCAGGATGTGGGAGCTGGGGTTATAAGGTGCCCCTACCCGCCTTTCACTGGGGAAGCAACTGGTCTGGCATTTCTGGAGCACTACCCTGCCACAGGTACTCCCACCAGACCATCATTCCCCAGCAGGGTGTAGTTTTCAGTCATAACTGGGACCAGGAGCCTCCTAGCATCTACATAGCTCCTGCCCTTACCTCCAAGGATGTTCTGAGCAGTAGCTCAGCTGGGTGTTGTTCATCAGGATGCAAGCAGAAGAAGCCCTGAGGACCTGAGTTAAAATGGAGGCTGCTCTGCACCCTCTTCCAAGCACACAACCCTCCTGCAATCACATGACCACCTATCAGGGCTGGCCTGCACCTGCTGGCTGCCCTGCTGCCACTCAAAGCTCTTAAAGTGGCAGGCACCAAAGGTGCTCTGGCACACTTCCCAATCTGATCCTAGTTTAAATACATGCTGCAAAACAAGCTGAAGTTCAGTGACCAGGTATAATAATTGAAAATAACAATAAAAAATATACATTTAAAGGTATGTCAAGTGAAAAAAAAGTTACAGCCATTTTTTTCATAAGTATTTGAAATTGAAAAATATTTTAAGTGAAGATAGAAAAGACTCCAAGAATTTATCACCTAATATAAAATTGCATTTGCTCCCATCTAGGAATAGAAATTATAGTGATCCCGTTACAATTTCTTTCAACCAACTGATGAAATAAACTTGGTTTCTTTTCTGTTAATGAAAAAAAAAATGCTACTCATTTAGCAATCACAGGTAACATGTATTGTGTGTCTGCTGGTTTTACTAAACTGTCTATCAAAACACTAGCAGAGATTTGCTTTGTCTTGCAAAAAGTCCCATTTAAAATGCATGTAGACATCTTTCCTACTCTATTATGGCTCTAAACCAGCAATTACCTCTCCTGAGCAGAACTTGCAACTGCATGAAGCCCCACTGACCTTAAGAGGGCTCCCTAAAGTCAGTGGGAGCCATCCACCTGGCTCTCCTCTTCCCTTTTGCACTCATTACCCAGATTGTCAGTGAAGTATTTGTGCTCTAGAGAACCATGGCTACAGATCATTATTCATCTACCACTAAAGAACATCTGTTGACAACAGCCAATATTTTATCTAGAGCTAGAGAAAAAAATGGAGCCAAAATGTTTTCAGTGAGAAAAAAAAAAAATGCAAATTTGGTCATAAAAAATGGTTCTTGATTTTCTTCTTCACTTTGCTAATATGTCTGCATTGAAAGAAAAATAGAAAACCTCCAAATATTTTCAAATTATTTTCATTTAGAAATTTCCTACAGGTTTATTTTTTTTTTAATTTAAAAAAAATAACTTCAAACAGTACATTTGGTTTGGAATTTATTTCATTTGAATATTCTTTCAATCAATCCAAAATTATTTTTTATTTTGTATTTGAGGAATTTTGAAAACAGTAACTGCTTTCCCATGACTGGTAAGTTGGGAGGGGCAGGGGTAGGGGCAGTGTGGTGACAGCATTAATTTCTGTGGCTCTAGGAGCCATGGCAGATAACATTACCACCATTCACTAACCCCTCACCTTCCCCCCTCTGGCTTGCTGCCAAATTTATGCAGCAAGTACAAATAAAAAATTGTATAAAATAAATTATGTATTTATTTATCCAAAATGTTCCAGAGTAAAAAAATCAGTTACTTACACAAATATAACTATTAGGCACAAGGAAAGAGGTAGTCTTGGAATCATAGAAACCAAAACCTTTAATCCTTTATGGGATAAGTAAATTCACCATTGTAAATTTTGTTGGGAAAACAAATTATAAGACAAGGCTAATCTTAAATTAATAGAACACAAAGTACAGCAAACACAGTAAATAAATAACTACTAATGTATTATCTTTATATGTAGTGAACTTGGATACAAAAATTAAGAGACTTGCCTAAAGTCAAATAGCAAACCAGGAAATAAAGTCCAAGGTCTTTGCTTTTAGTTTCTATTCCCTGTTCTAACTATCATATGCCACATACTCCTAGCAAAAAGAATTATAAAAGGAGGAAATAAACTCTGAATGATTAGTGTTCCTTTCTTTCTCATTAATGAGAAGTACATTTCCTAGTTCATCCTTTCTGACATGTGGAACTCAGGTGGGGAGTGAGACATCATAAACCTGGCGAGGAACTACTCTTCTATTTTTGGAATAGCATCCAACCTTCAGACTAACAACCTCTTCTAGGTCACTTTGCACAATCATATTTCTTGCCTCTCACTACTCACTATATACTCAATGTTAAACATTGTTCCACATGAACCTATCACATTCTACGTATTCCACCTAAGCATGGGAGGTAGAAAAACAATATGATGCTTTCTTTCTCTCTCATGTCATAGAAGGACATTCCAGATTAACTCACACTTATAACTCCAAGAGGCATTTGCTCTACCCAAAAAACTAAGCACTTGGCTGTCTGACTATGGTGTTAAGATTGAGGTCATTCACTGTTGAAACTATCAGACATAGACCCTCTACTGCTAGTCTTTGTTTCCGAAGCTTCCAACTTAGTTATTAAAGTTGGAAGCTTCGGAAACCTTTTTGGACTGAGGCACATCTCATTGGGTGTAATTTAGATTACATTGTTTACTTGCTTGCAGTGGGGCCTGGCAGAGGGGGTGGGCAATAAGCCATGCAGGCACAAGTCTGAGGTACGCTTATTTGCTTTGTCTATCTACTTATCTTCTACCACCTCATTACACCTCATGGCACCCTTCAAAAGATCTGGCAGGGACCTAGGGTCCCTGATATTCTGGCTGAGAATCACTGTGTTAAAATATAGGAACAAATACTACATTTTCTTGCATATAGCACACCCCAGATACACCAAGCAATCTATTTTTGAAAGGTCATAAGGAGGGGGAAAGTGTTATCTTGCTGCATAGGTACATCCTAGAAGCCTGGTGTTTCTAGGGCTGGGGAGTATATGCCATGACCCAATTCAGCACACTGGTACAGGGGCTGCATGCTGGGTCCAATCCTGCACCCAAGCTCTGGGACCATGTGCTAATTCTAGAACCACATGCTGGATCCATGACTGTGTGCTGGACTGGACCCAGTGAGATCTGGGGAGAGGGCTTCTCACAGGTCCATAAATTTGGCAGCAGCCAGAGGGAGAGGGTGAGTGAATGGTGGTAATGTTACCTGTCATAGCTCCTAGAGCCACAGAAATTAATGTTGTCACCACACTGCCCCTGCTCCTCCCAAATTACCAGAGTCATGGGAAGCCCTATCCTTTATATATAATGCACACCACTATTTTTCTCAACTCATTTTGGAAAGAAAAGTGCAAGAAAATATGGTATATGGCATTGCTTTAGTCTGACTCCCTAATTCTTTATAACTTTCCAAAATTTACAAGGGTCAAGGCACTGATAGAGCTCATAGGACTTAGCGTACTTCCACATGTTCTCTTGGCCGACACTGTTACACAAATACTCCCAAGACCTCATAGTAGGCATGATGATATAATTCCACACAACTTGTAGGCTGAAAGGTCACTTCTTTAGAGTACTCAGGTTATGGTTTCCACTTTAAAGAAAGGGAGTTGCAAACACTGCTGAAGCTCTACGTTCTAAAATTCTGCAATAGTAATACCAGATGCCCACTGTTACTCCTATAATTGCTTTAACTGGCTAGTACAGCTTTAAAAAATAACTTTGAGGTGAGAGGAGAAATCAACTTCTATATCAACAATAGAAGCTTAAACCTCAAAGCTCAGGCACAACTCATTGGACCCTTAAAGACCCAGCTGAAGGCAAAACTGAGAAAACGATGAATTTTCTCTTTTTATGTATACAGTATACTACAGATGCTTTGAAAAGAGAATTAAAGATGAAAAGGCCTTTTCTTTTTTTTCTTTTTTTTTTTTTTACACTGACTCACAGCATAAAGCTACCTGTAAGATCAGAACAAGATCAGGAAAAGAGTGGTTATAAGTCTAGAGAAGCAAAGGCTAGAAATCAAATTGAACAGGATCTTAAACAAAACTTTCTTATACTGGAGTCTCCCTAAGTACCCAAACACAATGCAATCAATGTTCAAACCGAGGTCATTCTGTCAACTAAATTCTAAATTATGAATCAGTATACAGACAGCAAAAAATGTACCTGCAAAGTAATCTGACATGTGATTTTAATAGAAGTGCATCACCTTCTATACCTGCATCATCTTCATATTTGCACACCTTTCAACAAGTTATTCTCTCCCTTTCCAGCTGACAGACATGTTTTTCTAAGGCTGAGAGACTGCAAACATCAGAAGTTTACCCTAAGGCAGTGACCGCGACCAAACCTTAAGACAAAATATTTCAAATGTTCACTACTGACAGTACAAGAGACTAAAAGGGACTAAGTACTTCTGCTCTCTTGGGTAAAACTTACCCAGATACTGGGTCTGAACTTTATGTGGAGGCCAGGTCATAATCTCCAGGTATCTACCACTAAAAGCAAGTGATCCCTTTAATCACTGGTCATGTACGAGATGGGGGTGCAGAATAGTAAGTTTCACCCTTTCAAAGTCTGCAGAAATTTACTTCCCTCCTAGAGCAACTACTACTTTGTGCAAGGAGAAGCGAATTTAACTGTTATTGATATACACAATTTATGCCTCAACAGTGTCTCTCAGAAACGCAATGCTCCTCAAATGTATTTCTGAGGTGGTATTATGCAGTGTTCCTTGTCCAGGGACCAATCTAAGCATTATTCGGCCAGTAAAAACAGAATGAATTAGTCAGAAATGACATACCTTTCCATTTTTTGCTTTGCTAAAACATACAGTACTAATGTTGGTGTATAGACCAAATAAATGCCTACGTAGCGATGAAAGCAACAGAAGCTGTTTCATCTTCCCACTGCTAAAACTTCTGACTAACCCCATATTATGGTGCTTATCCCAGAGCAGGGTATTGGGGCACTGTGTTCTGCATCATTTAAGGTTTATAACAACCATGTTTCAGAAGTATATGGCAATTTCAAGGAGGTAGGGCTTCCTGACCATTCTGAGTAAGAGCACGAAGGGAATCCAGTAGGGACAGGCCAGCGGAAGGGCAACTAGATCTGAGCTCACAAAACTTTAGCACAGGAAGAATGCAAAAAGGATCAGGCCACTAAGTTGAGATCATCACCTAGAACAGTGGTTTTCAATCTTCCTCAAGTCACAAAACCCTTACACGTCATTACTTCTGCCACCGAATGCCTACCCCTACCTTGAAGACTGACGTGGAGCCAGACGACCCAGGCACAGCAATGGCGGCTCTCTGCCTCCTGACCCACTTTGCCATTACCACCAATCTCTTTGCGGAACCTTGATGACCTATCACAGAACCCGAGGGTTCCACGGAATACAGGTTGAAAACCGGTGGAATAGAAGAACTAGGCTACCCCTCAAGACTACTGCATTCATTAGGTGAAGCCCACATCCCTTTGCCCTTGTTCTTTTCCACACAGCAAACCATTCAGTACTGCTTTATTAAGGCCAAAGATGATTTCACATTATTTTTCCCATTTTAATTATCAGTATTCTTAAATTAAATAGACAGTAAACAACTACATTAATAAAGCAGTAGGCATTAAATTGTACCAAACTCAGGAAATTAAGAGTTAAAAAACCTTTTATCTATTTTCTTGTACATATGAATTGCATTAAAGATTCTCATTATTATATCCCCAACTTATTCATAGTAAAGCAGTGTGTGTGAACAAATATAAAGCAAAATATCCCATAGTATAGGTCAATAAAAAATTATATTTATTTGCTTAATCTTCCTTGAGGAAAAGGTAGTTTACTTGAATCATTTGAGTGCAATTTTTGCTAATAAATTATTTTGGGGGTTAATAAATGATTCTCCCTTCTTACCTGCATCAATTTAAAATTTATATAATTTGACTTGAGTTAATTTCTGATTTATATAAATATGTGAGGAAATTAGGCCCCCTCTGGCACACATCATGTCAAACACTGTGCAATTTTATAATTACGTAAGTTACTTCAGCACACATCAACTAAAGGATAGAATAAAGCTTACTGCAGGAATCCTGACCATAAATTTTCCTGACTTCAAACTTAACATTACATCAATTTTCACTTTGAATATAATTTTAGACAGAGATCAGAGCTTTTTTTTTATCCTTATGTGCAATTTCAGTAGTTGTACATGATGCAAAATATGAACATTTAAGGGAAGTTACAGCACATTAAGTTTAACCCTCATTTCTGTCTTGGATGATAGATGCAAGAATTCCAACTGTGTTGATTTTATGAACCAGTTAAATGATTTGTATTCAGAGCAACATTAAAAATCCCCATGACAAAGTGTACTTGAACAAAAATACCCTGCTTGTGACACATCCTTTACAAGTAATGTGTTTTCATTTTTCACATGTTGCATCTCATTTATTTTATTCAGGCACACATAGTTAAATCTGCAAGATACAGCAAGCTTCCAATACCTTTGAAATAATAAATCATTTCTTACAGATGTTTTCACCCACTGCAAGGCTGCCGCTCATTAATCAAACATTATCAGTTTCTATCAGTGCCCAGTGCTAAACAGGAAAGGCACTTCATTTTGAGTTTTGACTTTTATTCACTGGTTAGTCCCTGACCCCTACTACTATTGGATGCTTATTAGAAATATGGAAGCCCCCACTGTGTGATAGGCTAGACTACATGGAATTCTAGAAGGAGTGTTAAAGGAGGAGAGAAATATATTTTTTTCTTAGGATTAAAAGAAACAAAACCAGTCTGGTCTTCTAAAAGGGAACATCAATACAGTAACATTCATTTTATGCTGTAAGTAAAATATAAACATAGAAGGAAACTGTCCCTAGATATATTCTGTCATATTTGAAATGCTGCAATAATTCTATATAAGATACTATGCAAGATATAGCTTTCATTTTAAATAAATTATTAAAACTTCATTTCAGAAAACAGCATGGTACATACTGCATTATCCCCATCCACATAAACCTTCAGGGAACACAAAAAGAAAATTGGACATTGTAAGCAAGAAGTTATCAGATAGATATATATATATATATATATATGTGTGTGTGTGTGTGTGTGTGTGTGTGTGTGTGTGTGTGTATTCTATGAATTTCTTTTTTTTCTTCCATTAATTTCTGTTTGCAAGCGTTATATATCTATCTCTATGTATATTTATCTTTATATATAGATAGATATAGATATCTATAGATATATAATGCTTGCAAATGGAAATTAATAGACTATTGGCAATTGTTCCTTTCTTAAAATTCTATTTCCTATTAATTTGTTATTTTGACCTTTGCATGTAATTTTGCAAATTTGGGTGCAAAGTTAAGTTAGGGTAGGCAGCATAAGTTGGATCAGGAAAGGAAAGCAGGCCTGAAAGACAGCAAACAAGGTCATCTTCTGAGTTTCCTGGTTGCCCCCACCCCCACTTTCTGCCACCTGTGTCAGGGTATTTTTTAAGCCTTCGTCAGAGGCATTGTGTATTGGCTACAGCCAAGGCTGGGGATTTTAACTGTGATATGCCAATGCTCCTGCTAGGGTCAAAGTCAGACATTCCAGGCTAGAGAGTCTTGCCCCTCTGCTCAGGGTCACATGATCACCATATCTGGGGTCAGGAAGGTATTTTACCCCATGGTCAGATTAGTATAGACTGTGAGGGTTTTTGCATTCCTTTGTATCAGGAAATGTTGCCATCTTTGTGGGATCTCCTGAGCATATATTGACAACTTTTTATAGAAGCAGGACATAGGCTGCTGTGGTTCCTCTGCTTTTCCTGTGGCAGGTTAGGGTGTTATGTCTTGTGTCAAGGTTGATGGTGGTCTTTAGTCTTGCACAGAGTTCAGATTATGGATTATATAAAATGGTTTGGACATGGGATGATCCTGCCATAGACAAGGGACTGGACTAGATGACCTCTGGAAGTCCCTCCCAGCCCTACTTCTCTATGATTCTATGATCTAGTAAACAAGTAGGCCACACCACACAAGGACAAAGGCAGTCTGATGGCCTCATTCCATCAGTTGCTCCCACTAGACCACACATTACAATTGCTGCCTAAGCAGGGACTTAAAATGTGGATCTTCATATTGAAGTCTAATGCTCTATTGACTGAGCTGCCCAGAAGAAGGAAAGATAATCCAGAACTATGAAAAAAGTTGAATCCCTTAACACCAGCACTGACAATTTCTATAGGATCTATTGACAAATGGTACTAAGGATCACTATCCCCATTTTACAAATGGGGAAACCAAGATACACCAAGGCAAAGTGACTTGCTCTAAGTCACCATGCAGGCCAGTAGCAGAGCTGGCAACAGACTCCAAGTATCCTGAGTGCCAAATGTGTGTTCTTTCAGTTTACTTGCAGACATTTGAATGTCTGATTTTTTTTTCTTTTGAACAAAGTTCAGATTTTATTTAAAATAGCAAATATTATTTCTTGGCTGCAGAAACACTGCACATCCTTTCCTCACTCTTCTTTAATAGTGTGTTGTGTCTGTGTACTCTGCAGACTTCTGAATAAGCACCAAAACAGAGTTGCTATTTATGGTATGAGGAAACACAGCTCTGCTCTGCCAGTTCTTATGGAACTCAGCAATAAATGGGTCCAATTCCTGGAGGCTGTGTTCAAGACCATGTACAAGCATTCATTGCTAGAGGTGGAAATTTTCCACCATTAAAATGGTTTTGAGAGAGGGAGCAGCACAAATGTTCAGCCTGCAACCACCCCCTCTCTGCTCCTTGTAACTAGGGTGATCTAGTTTGGGGAAAGCATGAGAAGCAGTGGCTGCTCCTGTCTTCATGTTCCCAGGGGGACTGGAGCAGGATGGCAAAGCCCCTGCCCACTCCTAAGTCCCTGATTTGAGAAGCAGGCAGGGGGTTGTAATGCTGAGCTCCTGGGCACTAGGAGCCAAGTAAATTGAGCACCATGGCAAAGACCCCTACCCAATTCTTACACAGGAGTTCCCAGCATGTGAGAAAATGGTAGGGAGCAGTTGGCAACTACTGTCCCTCCCCTCCTTTTCCCTCCCAAGCTACAGGAGACACAGGAGCAACTGTCCTCTACACCTTCTCCAGACTGGAGTGATCCCAGTCTCTCAAAGGCATAAGAGCCATTCCCTGTAAGTCAACTACTCTGGGTCCCTGGGAGGAGTTAAGCCATGGGAAGTTTGTTCTCCTTGGATAAACTCTTCCAGGAGCAACTTCTACTGGATTAGAGTTCAGTTATTTTTCTCTCAGAACTGCTATTTGTGGTCTGAAAGAAGCAGCATGAACATTTGTACGCTTGTGGTTAGTACAGGGGAATAATGATTCTCCCAATAGAAACATAGGCTGCTTGCAGACATTAACGCCCCCCCCCCCCCCCCACACACACACACACTTTACCAGAACAAGCAGTGCGTTACCTCGATCCAGCTCTGCAGCATCTGTATAGACTGGGTGCTTCAGCAGGGTTTTTTGGCACTTTTATCTAAAGCCGAGTCAATCACCTCTTACATGCAAGTGCCACAAAAGCCCCACTAAAGCATCCAATCTATACAGGTGTTGGGTGAGCTGGGTCCAACTAACATACTGCCTCTTCTGGGCAAGCACTGGGCTCAGTGACAGACTGCACCAAGTTTAAAGTAAAGCACCATTTTGGGACTTTTTTAAATGTTTATAAACAGCCATAATGTTTGTACATGGACAAAGTCACAGAAGTGTTTGAGATGGGGGAGGCGCCTGTCTCTATACTTTGATTATATAGTCAGCGGAAGGAGAGGCTTTCCATTTTACTTGAAATTAAAGATTCAGTCTTCCAAAGCATTTTTATATGTAGACTCCAGCTCTTCCGTAGAATTTGATTACACTTTTAAAATAGCTTGGAAGAATTTCTGGCTTCATGGGAGGCCCCAAGATTTATCCTGATAAAAATTACTTTAAAAATCTGGAATGTTATCAGATGTCCTACAATGATTCTACCTCAAAAAGATAACTCCAAAATGAGGCAACTTTTTTTAATGCTAAATTTTATGGGAACTGAAGCTTGAAACTAGCTTCAGTTATTTCAACATCCACAGGAGCTGTTGCCCAACATCCACACCACACCACATTTGAGTGCCATATGCTCCCTGGCATAATAAAGTTAAGACTTCAAAATTTTAAAGAAGTCTATAAAATTCTACTAACTGGTGATAATTCACTGGACTACATAAATGAGACTAAATTGGCTTTAAGCTAACTTTGCAACCTTGTGATTCTGAGCTACTTCAGGAAAGGACTAACCCTGGGGTTTAACTAAAGACAACCTTCTTTGACCCCAGCATGCTCCCCCACATCCTCTGCGCTGAAGCTCTAGAAAGACCTTCCAGGCTAGGGACAGAAGTTACGCATAAATCGGTTTAAGTAACCAGAAACTGGTTTAAACCTGTAACAGAACAGAAGTTCAGTGCACATAAACCAGTTTCAAAACGGCTGAAACTGGTTTAAGATAAACCTGGTTGAATGTAGTATCAGACTTCACTGATTTATGTCAAGCCAGTTTATGAAACTTCTGTCCCAGATCCCTTCCAGGTTCAAGTTATATCACAGTCCCCCATCATCCCAGCATGCTTTTCAGCCCTGGACTGGGCAGTGCTGTCTACTCCAGCAGAAAAGGGTTGGCAGGGAGGGGGGAGAGAAGCAGGAACTGCCCCCTCCAGGCAAACCCTGGCTGGGGTCTGGGGCCAGGGAGGGGGGTTAAACTCCCCTTCCCCTGAGTATAGAGCTGTCCTGCCCTGCTAAACTTACTGAAGTTACTGCTGGCTGCTACTATGGACTACAAATTCCAGAGGCACCTGGAAGCAGGAAGAGGAAGTAATGAGCAACCCTGCAGAGTCCTGTTTCTGTGATGCTAGACTGCAAATCCCAGAGCCCTCTGGAGCAGCAGGAAGAGGAAGTGCCAGAGACCCATGTTCTAGTGCCCCCCAGCTTCTGGTCTTAGTCATAAAAGGCATGTAGCTGTATTTCCTGAATCAAAGGTAAATGTTTGTCCAATTATTTCTCAGTTTAATTTTTGCAGCTTAGACTAACCTGCAAAGACTAAATCAATTCAGCCTCGGGCTTTTTGACTGTCTGTACTTAGCCCAGGAGTCAGACTCACATGTCTTAGCTCCTGCACCAGACAAATTCTAATCCCCCGATGGACCTGGGAGTTCTTTTACCTGGCATAAATCAGGTGGTATGCAGTACGAATCTCCTCCTGTGGGAATACTAAACAATTACAGGACTGAGACCTACTTTGATAAATTAAAATACTTTGAAAGAAAACCAATTCAGAATATGCTCCCACAGCACACTGTATTTTGGTTTTGCCTTAAAAGTATTTTGGCAGTTTACCCAGCACATTTATCAACAGAGTTTTTCTGCATTATAGCTATAGCACACTGATAAGCCTCAAAGTGAAAAATTTATGATTGCCATTTGGTTCCATCAGACTAAATGTGGGAAATCTTTTGCAAGCACCTCTGTTTTGCTTTTCCAAACCACCTTTATCTGAATCTCCAAAGTATAAGTAATCTGTTTTTCCCCTCCAAAAACTGAGATCTGTTTGTGCCCGTATTTACAAAATAAAATCTTTGCTTTTAATAACGGGACAAAGCCAACATGTTCAAGTCATTTATACGTTGAAATAATAGATTGTAGAAAGTGTTTTGGCATATGAGTGTTAAATGCTATGCTAATCCTAAAATTGAGAGGGGTTTTGTTTTCTTTTGTTTTACTCTATACGCTCTTCCCCTACAAAAAAAATACAATTTAGTGGAGAAAACTATACATTCTGAATTACTGAGACATGATCTTTGATAATGGCTAATGACATCCTTTCAGCTTAAATAATGACAAGGTACTTCAATTCACTACGCACTAAACAGCTAGAATCTATTTTAAAATACACACCATATGTAAATAAACAACCATCTGTCATCATTATAGTCATAGATACTCTCAACAATAAATTATTTCTTTTCAACCAAAATCACAAAACTACACTAATAACCAATTACACTCCTTTTCACATGCAACTGAAATATCAGTGAACAAAAAGGAGCATTTTATTACTCTAGAAAAAGATCAAACATTTATTAAGTTACAAAACACTCCCACTCTCCAACTAATAAATTATAGCACAACTATAACCACAATATTAAAGATTAATTTATTGAATCTTGCTGACCCTTAAATTCTTATTATTGAATCTTTTTCTTTGAAACTAATCAGCAAAGACCACTAATTAGTGGCAACTGTAAATAACTACCATATACTAACTACTGAAACCTATTTGCACTTTCCATAATAGGCAACGTACAGCTGCTTCCTAAATTTCTGGCACAAACCTAGTATTCAAAAAATGATTTTAAACAAACAAAACAGGAGGTATGTGATAAAGCATTTAAGAAATCTGAACACTGAAAAGTAACTGGTAGTTCAGTTAGGCTATTTGTTATGCAGCACTGTGATAAACAAACAATAGCCCAGCAACTTCCCATAAAACAAACAGACAAAAACACTGAAAAGGACAAGACATGAAACATATTTCTCTTTGTTAGAGGAATATGTAATGTTTATTTGAACATTTTGATTATTCTTGCTCATTCCTAACACTCTGCAGTGTTTTATAAATAAAATTGAGGTTGAATTTGCAAATTTTAGAGCCCAGAGAAAGCCCTAACAGCATAAACTAGATGCAGCACAAATCCAGACACAGATAGACATTGACCCACAATGTACACACGAGCATGACTTGCAACATCCTTGTTATACTAGGAATTGGCCACTAAGTGGAGAAAAACTCAATTATCCCAAATTAGGTTATAAGGGCAACAATATTTACATCATTTAACATCAGATTTTTATTTTTTACCAGAAGTTGCCTATTTCTTGCCAATTCCATTAAACACTTCAATAGAATGTTGATTGACCATGTTGGGAAGCAGTGTACCTACCCTCCTACAACAGAGTGGGACTTGTTTGTTTTAACTATTACATTGTATCAATGCTGAGAAAAAATCTGATAGGGAAAAAAATAGCTAGGAGCCTAACAAAATCTTTTGTAATTAACTTTTTGAGCCTGAAGCAAGCAGCTGGGAATTCCCTCTGGCATAGGAAACATGAGATAGGCAGGAGAGGGCAGGAAGTCAACATCTTATGCTCTGGCTGACCTAGGCCAGTAGTGCTACCAAAGACTGTTCCAGTTTACATGAGGGTCAAAACTGGTTCCAGCATATCCCTGGATCAGGAGATCCCCCTGCAGAAAAACTTAGGACAGTTGTTCTGAACATCTTTAGACCTGAGGCAAACCTTGAAAAACACCAGCTCTTGTTTTCACTCATTTTTTGACTACAGAAAAATAACAGAGCCTATCTTTTTTTGTAAAGAGCTCAGAAAAGTGACTGACAGGTCAAGTTTTAACACTATAGATTCCTATTTAAAAGCTCTGGGTTTATTCCGTGAATCATGTTTCCACACCTAACAGTGCTAACATTGTGTAGCAACCCAGAGAACCCTTCCAAGTAACCCATGGCACCCCAGGGTGCTGGGCCACCCTGGTTGAGAATCACTAAGGTTGAAAGTGAAGCCTAGAGAATCCTAGAGGCTCCCTAAGCATCTTGTTCTAAAAGATGGCCTCTTAGGCAATTCATCAAAGCACATCTGACTGAGGTATTTGATTGCTCTCACTTCTCCTGGGCTAAATACAGACAATCAGAAAGCCTGAGGCTGAATCAATTCAGTCTTTTTATGTTAGTCTAAACTGCAAAGATTAAACTGAGAAACAACTGGACACGCGTTTAACTTTGATTCAGGCATGAACGATGTGTGCCCCTGGTGGCTAAGGGGGCACATCGACGGCGGGAGCATGGGGGCAGTAAGAGGGAGCTCCCACAGATGCTGCCAGTGCTGTTGGCGGGGGTGGAGGGGAAGGCTGGCAAGCACCAACCAGGGGTCAGTGACTAACCACAGACACCGCCAGTAGCATTGGCGGCAGCCAGCAGCAATCGCTGACCGCCCACAGACGCCACCGATGGTGCTGGCGGGGGGGGGGGGGGTGAGCAGCAAAGTGCGACGTGCACTCCCTATGCATTGCCCCTGGATTCAGAAAATGCAGCTACATGCCTGCAGAGGCTCAGGTCAGAAGCCAGGGGGCACTAGAGCACACCTCTCTGGCACTTCCTCTTCCTGCTGCTCTAGAGGTCTCTGGGACTTGCAGTCTAGCATCACAGAAGCAGGACTCTGCAGGGTTGCTCATCACTTCCTCATCCTGCTTCCAGGTGCCTCTGGGATCTGTAGCCCACAGTGGCAGACAGCAGTAATGTTCCCTAAGTTTAGCAGCAGGAAAACTCTGCACTCTAGGGAAGGGAGGTTTAACTGGGGAAAGGGGGTTTAACCCTCCTCCCTGGCCCCAAACCCCACCCAGTGTTTGTCGGGGGGGCAGTCCCTCTTCCCCCGCCCCCCGCTCCCCAACCCTTCTTTGCTGGAGCAGACAGCCCAGCCCAGCCCAGGGCTGGAAAGCATGCTAAGGGATTCTAATTTAACTTGAACCAGGAAGGGGTCTGGGACAGAAGTTTCATAAATCAATTTGACCCAAAGCAGTTAAGTCTGATAGTACATTCAACCACATTTATCTTAAACCAGTTTCGGCCATTTTGAAACTTCTATTCTGTTACAGGATTAAACCAGTTTCTGATGACTTAAAACCGTGTTTGCACAACTGCTGTCCCTAGCCCTAATGACTGCATGGAAGAAGACATCTTGGAGGGAGAGCTGGCTTAATCCATTACCCTGCTGGCATCTTTTACTCTGTTAAGTTATGTAAGCAAAGACAGTGCTTGATACTTATAACATGAACTCCTGTAAGATATGGCTAAGTTGGTGAGTATTCCAGAAAAAGAAAAAGGAAAAAAAAAGGAAACTGGAATGTTTCCAGTCTGGACACTGCTTCACTGCCCCAGGTTCTGTTCCCAAGACCAGTGGAGCTACTAGAAAAGGACTTGTACAGAAAACTCATGGAAAAGGGGGCAGTGATGCTATGAAGAATTGGAGGTGTGACAGACACCTTCCCCCTGCGCTTCTTTATATTACTGTATCTTTCCTTAACACATTAGGGTTAAGCTTCCAAGCAACAATGAGAATCAGGGTGTGAGAAACACAGATGAAACAGGGAAGTGGCAAAGTAAGAGGGGAAAAAAGGCAGC
Source organism: Alligator mississippiensis (assembly GCF_030867095.1). NCBI lineage: Eukaryota > Metazoa > Chordata > Crocodylia > Alligatoridae > Alligator > Alligator mississippiensis. The sequence continues at coordinate 36,196,755 of NC_081828.1, forward strand.
CAAACAGATTTCCTAAAGCAATTCCTAAAATCCTTGCAGAATAACCAAAATCCAGCTCATGAATTTGAGTTTTGTCTTAACTTGTCAATTCAGCCCAAGAAGCAGCTACATCCTTCATTTGAGTGGGCAGTGAAAAGAATCTGAAATCTGAATGATTATATTTATAGGACACAAATTTATACAGGGGGACTGCTTAGAACTTTATTCATTAACATGAAAAAGACCTGCCATTTTCCCACCAGTAATTGGCACTAAACGTCAAGTGAGATTTTGGTACATTTTCCATTTCTGTACAGTCTCAAAAAATCCAACAAACCTAGTTTTCTAACTAGCCTCAGGGGTAAGCAAAATGAAGGGGAGAAAAGAATAGGCATTTCTGGATCCATTGTTTAAATTTTGTATTGTGTCAGCCTTCATATAGCACAAAGTGGCACAGCATTTCAGAAAGTGTCTGGATGCATTAAACACATATTGGGCCACATCCTTCTATAAGATGCAAAACTCAGTGAAAGTCAATGGAGATGCACCAACATATTTTAGGGATGTATTTTACCCACTGTAGGGATGTTTGTTAATTCTGTATCTGATTACTCATATGGAAGTTAAAAGCTGTCACTATTACAGATGCCCAGTTTATTAAAAAAAACCCAACCTGATATGTAGCTGTACGACTCATGTGGATGAAACTTTTGCAATCATCATGCAAGTAAACAGCAATGTTTTCTGAGCAATGTGACTGCATAATCACAACCAAAAAGTCTTCATCATTAAATAATAGGCACAGAAAAGTTTTCTCCACATGCACACTAGAGGAAAAATGTGTCACATCAGACACGTAATTACATTATATTTTACATTGTCATCTTATTCAGTATTTTCTTTCTATTTTATATAACTTTTCAAATATCAAAATATTTTATTAAAATAAGTTCCTGATTGAACTCTAAAAAAAGTAGTAAATATATTAATTAAAATGAATTTTCTAAGAGCATCAGACATTTAACTGCTTTTAGAACAATATGAATTGAACGTAAACATAAAACATACAATTGATTTTTGCCTTACATTAAGATGGTAGGTTATTTAAGGAAACAATTCCACACTTTAGAAATAGACGGGGGACAGTTTTGTGAAGCTTATAGTAAAGACTGTTACATTAAGTAGTTTTTTAGTAGGACAGATAAGTAAATAAGGGCATGAAAATGTGTGTAATCTGCAAGCGAATAAGCTAAGGATGCCCAAGGGTAGATTTTTACTGTTTTCTGAAAGTGTCCTAAGACTATTAATAATAAATAAGCTGTTTTGTGCATCTGAGCCCCAAAAGCTTTCACTGTCAGCCACTGCTGATATGTGTTAAGGAGGTGCCACTAATATTTAGAAGGATCTAAATACTGTGGTGAGCCAAGTAGAAACAATACTTTCAGTTTACAATAAATGTTGTTAATAGAGAAAGATTCCTTAAAATATAATTAAGAGTGTATTTTTCTCTGAAAAAAGATAACAATTACTATTTTCTAAAAATGAATTTGAGTTGCACTGTAAAAGAAGTACAACTGCCCACTAGTAATAAAGACAAGCTCTTGGACTGAGCTTCTTTTTTTTTAAGTCTTGTTTTTTTTGCTTTGATGAGATTTAAAGAAAGAAATATTTCAACTCAAGTATTGTTCAACAATGGAACAGTCATTTTGAAAAAAATGTAGTTTACTGTGTTAGAATTGATATATGGCCAAATTTGTTCACAAATGTGTAATTATAATACTGTGATACCCCCTGCATCATAGCGGTGAAAAAATATTAACACGTCATAAAAAATTAACATAGAGCAAATGACTAATGTAGGTGAAATCTGGTAACAAGCATCTAGGGTCATTCAGGATCCATGCACTTCTTGGGGTCAAGAAGGATACACAGCCTTTTTCACACACTGCATCATGACAAGAAAGATGTCCTTCCACATTTAAGTGCATAGGCTTTTGTATAGGAGGCTTTGTCTAGTAGGTAGAGATAATTCCTTTTGTAATGCAGAGATGTAATTGCATGTCTGTTTATGGCACAATCCATGATGGTGAGATTAATATAAATTTAAACAGCAAACAGATAATCTACTCTCTCTCTACATGAACTTTTATGAAAATGAGAACAGACTGGGGTTTTTTCCCTAGATGCTCTCTGGAAACAACATGCTGTTCTTTGGTCATAGCTAGGCTACAATCCAGATCTGCCACTGCTTCCCTCACAACATTCCTTCGTGTAGGTGGCTAAAATACTTACCTGTGCTCTCATGTTGAGTCTTGATTATTTCAGCTTCATAATCTCTAGTGTCCTTAGGTATGTATAGAAGTAGCTTTTGGGGTTTTTTTTACTATTTAAAGCACTGTATTGCCATGACTTAACAGAAATTAATTGGCTTTACAGCACTTCAAAAATGGTTACAGCACTTTAAATCAACCCTTGTTAAACAAGGCATTAAATTTGAAGTGCTGTATTTTATAGCACTTTAGCAACCTACAGCACTTTAAATAACTTCTGTACCCTGCTCTAATTTCTGGGGATTCTGCCAGTATCCTATGAGCTTTGTGAGCTGCTGCCTGACCCTGTGGCAGAAACAGTGCCCATTCCCAGCTAAGAGGGGAGGGGGTAAAAGGGTCATGCCATGGGTGAAAGGGCCACACCCACAGCACACACAGCCACACACATACACACGCACCAGCACATACCTGCACCCCCTGAGATCCTGTGCGACTGGACACACTGTGGGGAGGACACCAACACACATGCACATGAGCAAGTGCATACACACACCCTGACACCCTGCAAGACTTGGGGGGGGGGGGACCAGACACTTGGACATACTGCAGGAGGGACACACGCACACACACCCTGACACCCTGCATTGCTGGGGACCAGACACTTGGAGTCGGGCTGTTATTGTGGGTGAGAGCTTCCCTCTCCACTGGTCTGCTGTTGTCTGAAGTCTCCTGCAACTCCAGGAGGCTAAGGAACACCCCCTGCCTCCTAGATTGGAAAGTACAGGGAGACTCAGAGGCACCCCCCACCAAACACTGCACTTCTGTCATGTTTAAGCACGCTGTAACTTTATAGTGCTCTAAAAAGTGGTCTAAATAACAGTGCTGTAAAACATGCATGGAGCACTTCTGTGCACAACCTCTTGCAGCCAAAGACTCATAACCCCTGAAAGCTAAAACAATCTTCCTAAATTTGAATCTTCCACTGACTTCTCATTTTTCATCACATTAAGTTGATTCTCTGTACAAGTTCTACAACTTTTGTTCTCATTTCCCTGTAGGTACTGTGTGCAAAACAGTACTGAATCAGAAGTCCAGAGTTTTCTCTCCTCTTTGCATGGATACTCATAACTGCACACTAGCAGAAAATCAAGCCTTCCACACCCATATTTCTGGACTTCCTTCCTTGCCTCATCTCATCTCATGTCCCTTCTGCTGTATCAGTGACACCAACCTTGACCCACCATTGATTTGTCTCTCCCACAAGCACCTCTGTATCCTCTCTCACATGCACACACAGAACATTTTCACTGAGCTGGCCCCCAAGGCCATAATTTTGTCCATTTAAATCCCCATATGAGAAAACCCTTTCCTTAATGACATTCTGTATCTACCACTATCAACGAAACCAACCAGAATCCATTAGGTAGGCAATTTGTTTTAGTTTGAGTATCAAGATAACCATATTCCTGTTAGCCTCTCTCTTCCTTGCATCATTCTATACCTATTGTCCACTACTCACTGAATTGTGTCTAAAATTTAAGCAGAGTTCTTAAGGGGAGACACTTTGCCTTTTGTGACCCATCTAGTTTTGTTTTTGTTTTTTGTTTTTGTTTTGTTTTGGGTTGTTTGTTTTTTTTGGGGGGGGGTGTTATAAAAAAATCTAAAAGACAATGCCAAAAAAAGAACAAGCACAGGAAACATTAGTTTGCCCCAAAAAATCTAGGGGCTTGATTCTACAAGGTGCTCAATACTTGGGTTCCAAATTCAGCAAAGCACCTCAGTGTACATTTAACTTCAGAGATGTTTTTACATGGTTTGCTGAATCAGGGTCAGAGTACTCAACACACTGCAAAATACAGCCCACAGTGCATCACACTGATGATATATAAAGTCTTTGAACAGCAGGTCCATTGCTTTTGAAATACAGCCAATCAACAAGGAAGGTCTAGATGCAGTATTAATGAAGCTGCTCCCAACACTTTTCTCATTGGAGGTGACAAGTTTAATAGCAAGAGAAGAAAAAAAGAAAAACTGGAAATACTGAAAAAAGGCGAAGAGATAAGGAAGAACAATATTCTTTTCACCCTGGCTAGGGGCTTTGGGACCCCATATGTACATACTATGTCCTCCACATTTAGTTTATGAATCAGGAATAAGATGCACAATTTTTTTCTACAGCACAAGCAAAATGAACATCTGTTCACTTTTTGCCACGTAGGTTTGTATCTGTGTGGGTGGGTGTGAACAGAGCTCTTGATGTGTAATATTCTTTCCATCTGCACACCAGGTGGCACTGCATAGTTAATCAGAAGATAATAACAGGCATGAGGAGATTACTTACTTTTTTGGGATAAGATAGTAAATCAATCTCACAACTTTAAAAAATGAGGTGCATCAATACTCAGACTTAATTTATTTTTTGGTGTGTAATTTGGTTAAAATCAATGAGATTATCTGATGACACCATTGTTTAATGCTATGCTAATTAACTATGAATGACTGCAGTTACTGCAGAGATTCTCTATTTGAGAGACTGGATTTGTTCCCTTTAATATACTGATTGAACCCTTGCAGGTAAGATACACTATGTGGTTATGTGCAACAGAAGAGCTGTCTTACATTGATTCATATAAAATGTACATATACAAAATCATCTAAATTTGCATTAAGCGATATAGCCTCTGGTATAACAGGTGCTACAGAGATCACAGCGTGGACTAGGTAACAGCACAGCTTACAAACCAAAGATGATACATCTACAAATGTAACAGCATCAAATAGTATTAAAAACTAAATGTACAAGAAATAATAAAATTATAATGGAAATTAGAGATGTGAAAACAGTGAATTACCTCCTCCCTTCCAATTGGAGGAGTTCCCAACAGCATATTTTAAAGTATTTTGTGCAGTCAACTTCTAACACTTCTTCCACTGATGGAATTAATTCCTGGAAGGTGGGTAACCTTTCGTTTTCTCAGTTTGATCCCACTATTCTTAGTGTACATCAACCTTTTGAACCATCCTGATCAGTGCTGTTTGATCTTTGCTTTTGCACACCTCCAGTATCCGAACAGAGTTATATTTAGCCAAAATGTACAATCCATATGCACAATGCAAAGCCCTTATTCACATATGTAGTCTAACAGGAGTCCAAGTCTATTCATTTGAGCAAAAATTCAACAATATTAAGGTTTGCATAAAGGAACAGAAGTTCTATTAACATTCCCCAGGTGGAATCTCTGCTGTCTCAAACACATTTGGCTACAGATACACTTTCCTATACAGCTAGACATACTAGTGACAGCAAGTCAGTCATTTTCTGAGAAATAAGTGCTATCACTAGGAGGTTTCACAGACCATGTTTTTTTCTTGCCTGTTTGCTGACAAAGCAAAAGTGTTTGGCTATGGACCAAATGACGTCTAAGTTTTCATTACAGTTCTGCTTTGACAACTGAAGAACCCTTGTGCTGCACACTCTGCTTGAGGTAATGCTATTGACAAAAGACAGCATTTTCAAGAGTCTAAATAACTAAGCTTTCTAAGTATCATTATCAAAAGTCACTCAGAAAAATCACACTGGAAGTCTCTAAGTAATTTTAAACATGGGACTTAGACACCATTGAAAATATTACCCTAGGGAATCAGATGCAAGAAATATATATATGAATGTAAATATTATGTAGAATCCCCAACGTTAAAGTATGTATAAGAGTAGTTTCTGCCCAGAAAAAATGCATGCTGGTGAGAGTCTCCCCACCATCCAGGTTTTAAAAGTTAATTTGAAAGTATTCTGAACTATTTGACAAGGATTTTTACAGGTGGTATCTTTTACTAGGCCAGCTGCAACACTGGGAGAGCTTTAGACAGGTTTTCAGGCACTAACTACCCTTGCTCAGCTCTGGGAAAATAGCAGACAGCTCCAGCTTAGTAATAGATGGAACAATGGCTCCATATGTAAATGAAAACAAAGAATCTGCTTAGAGAAATGGAGTAGGGCCATGAAACAAGAGAAAAGAGACATTGTCAAAAATAGGTAAAAGTGAAGAGAAATTCACCATCCTGATTTGTGGAAGGTCAAGACCATTCAAGAGGGAAGAGAGTCATTTATGTGTCTATGTGGAGCATAGAGGGATTAACAAATAGCACAGGTAGATTATAATGAACCATAAATTCAATGGCTATGTTTAGTCCCTGGATTTTAGTGTCCAGTAAGTTTATAAATTTATGTTTCCAGGACCACCTTCTGAAGCTGTTTTGTAGATTTCTGTTGAGCATGAGGTCAGAAATGGAGCAGTTTTTTTCTGAGAAGTGGTCTCCTACCCATTACCCATGTTCATGCGTCTCTGTCCTTTATCTTTTGCATTCATTGTGATGTATAGTTTTTAATCGAGTTTCACCGACATAGTTTTCATGAGAGCAGCTGATGCATTGGATGAGATAAGCCACATTCTGGAATACACATATGTATGATCCATGGATTCTGATAGCCTTGCTATGAGGACTGTTGATTTTTGTGGCAGTGGGGATGAGTTGAAGGTTTTGCATGTATTGTTATGGTATGGTTATGTCCCATTTAGAGTCTGTTGATCAGCACAGAGCTTGTTTCTGATGATGAGTCAAGTATGGTTATAAAGTTGTTTGAAAGCCAACTGAAACAGCTAGTTGTTTGAAAGGAACTGGGGGCTCTCAAGGTAAAATTCTTGTCCTGATCATGTCTATATAGGCTGGAATTGTTTGACAATCCTTCCGTCATTACGAAGATGCATGGTGGGCCATGATTTTTTGTGCATAGTGGTGTGTAGGATGTATCCAATATGTGGATCATAGCATCTAAAATGTTGATTTTAATGTAGGAGTAGTCCAGAGAAAATCTGAATGAAGATTTGAGCTATTTACAGTTCTTAGGTTGTTCAACTTTATTCAAGTATTAACATACAAGTTAGCTGTGTGGTATTTTCTCTCTGTAGTTGGCCATGAACTATGAAAGACTGAATCCTGGGCTACAAATAACTGAGCTAAACTTCTGGAAAAGTTTAAAAGACAAGGATACCCTATTGGCCAGGATACCATACTTGCTGGGACATCACAGCAACAGACAGAATGAAAAATTCTGGCTGTAAATATTCTCCTTAAAGTATTTAATCCTTTAAGAGAAAAAAATCAACTAATAGATAAACAAAACATTGAAGATGCTCTGCCCTCTTCCTGCCCAATTCTGTCACTGTGCAGGCATCATCTGTGTCACTTGTAGTCATAATTGATTTCTCTCTCCCCAGTCCCCCACCCCCAATCAGGAGTCTCCATGGTGCTTACACAGGGCAGTAACTGTTTTGATATTTATCTTGTAATGGCCATTTTTCAAAGCTTGTAAACTTGATCACAAATTCTACTTCTGCAAAGAGATGATTATGCAGAATGAACACTGGAAAGTTTACTGTGAGTCCAAGTATCAGGTCTGCATTAGCAAATAGGAACTTTTATGCATAAATCCAGAAGCCAGTGTGCAAACCTAGCCCTGAACATTTACCTACAGATCATTTCCATTGGTTTGTGTTTTAGAAACAGTATGAGTTAAAAATGAATGCCTGGCAGACAGCTTGAGTTCTGAAATGACAAAAGGAAATAAGGAAGTAAACAGCTTGCTCTTCTCTAGAAACAAGAGCTAGTTGTCTGAAATTCAGTCTGGAGGAAGTTGTAATAGAAGACTGAAGGAAGCAAGAAGGCTATATGGAAAGGCTAAAATCTTCCTCTTTGATCAGATTGCATACACCTTCTGTTTTTACCACTGTACTGGAACCCCATCTGCTGTTGGACATTGCTGAAATTTCCAAGATTTGGTGACAACTTCTCTTGAATATAGACTACGCTAAGTTAAACCATTCTGTTGTCACCTCAGGGCCCCTGTGAGTACTACAACACACTCTGCACAAGGCCACATCTTATCTGGAAGATCAAGATGGTACAAAATGAAGCAGACTATATGTTAAGTGATGACTCTTTGGAAACAGCATATACCACCAAAACTGTGTTGTTCATTGTTCACTCATACTGAAGTCTTTTGTTTTATACTATACACATCCAAATAGCTTAAAAGATGTTGGCTTGAGTAACTACCTCTCCTTGTGATATAATGCCATAGCAGCAATCAGCAAAGACTTTGATTGATTTCTCTAAATTCAATCTTTTAATCCTTACGCTTACTCATAGTGTTAAGACATGAAGTACACCCCCACCGTGATGCTATGGCAGAGCACAGGTTGGGCCTGCCACTTTAAGGGGTCTGAACAGGCACCAAGCAGCCTGCAGGTGGGAGCAGACCCAATGAAGTAGTCACATGTTAGGCAGGAGGCCACCTGATTAATGGAGAGGCTGGAAGCCTGAATATGAGGCTAGGCCCCAAAAGCAGAGCTGGAAGTTTCTGAAGGGGGCCAAAGGAACAACATCACCCAGCAAGAGACTTGCTGCTCCCAGAACAGCCTGGAGGTTCAGGGTGTCACAACCCAAAGTTGTGATTTTGTGTTTTGTGTGCGCTTCGGCACTGCTAAATTATTTTCATACTAAATTGCAGCTTCTTTGCACAGTGGAGTTTTCTGCTGCAGAAGAGAACCCCGGTGCAACGGAGAATTTCCTGCCAATTTGTAGCTTTCTTTGCATGGTGCATTTCTTTTTGCATCTAAGAAATGCTCGGTGCAAAGAGTTCCCGCCATTTGTATTGAAATTCGAGCCACATTATTGGTTCACATTAAATTATGCATACGTGGCGGCTAGCGATTGGCTTGCTAGCCGTATAAAGAGCTTGAGTGGTTTCCGCCCAAGTTGGAGAACTCCGAGGAGAACCCCCGCAAGGGAGGACTCCACGAACATCAGGAGGAGGAGACTTCATGCTGTGTGAAGATCTCTAAGCGCTGCGGATCCTTACGGACCCAATGCATTTCTTAAAAGGCAACAGGGGCCTGACCAGCCTCTGGGCTCTCCCCGTCGCCGATAGATTCCTAGACGTATCCCTTCCTGCGCAAAAAAGAGACGGACCCACGGAGCTTCAACAATTCCGTGGGAGAGAGCGAACTTGTCGTAATCCTCAAACGAGGATTTAAGCGGAGCTGTGCCTGGAAAACTGTCCAGCCTACACCACGACCATCTTTGGTGTAAGTAAACAATCTTTAAATCAACCACTACGCGTCCATGACTAATTCTAGCTCGCCCCCGGTCTTCTCCGGCCCCGCGTGCCCGGGCTGCTGGCCACAGCCCGCATGCGCAAAGACGGGCCCGGCTCGCTCCCGGCCCGCACACAGGGTAGTAACTATGGGGATGGAGGAGGTTCCTGGTACATGGTATAAGGGGAGGTTCCATGCCGTGTAGTTGCCCTTAGCATCAGGGCAATTAAATGGGCAGCCTCCTGCCTAGAAACAATTTTTGATACAACAAAGGCAGGTGGGCGGACTGCCCTGGACAGGTGGGCGGGCGAACATTCGGACTGATCCTGAGATGCCCACTTGGATAGAGGCCCCATATGGATGCTACAAAACTGCTAAACAGTCCTGCAACTATGAAGTTTGCTGGTTTCGCTACTATGAGTAAAATCTCACCTTTTGTGCTCTCCATCTCACCAAAACTTCCATCTGCTTTCACCCACCCAACTTCTTTCACTTCCACTCCTCTAGTAGGGAGCATTAGGAAAACCTGAGTTTATTCTATGCAGTGATGGATCCTTTCTCCTCCATCAAAAGACTGAGCCTCAGTTTGACTTTAATTCCTACAAGTTTTAAAAACATATTTGGCTCAAGCAATTTCCATCATTCAGTTCAATGTCCAGCTACATGTGCTTTCATTTAACAAACCAGAAACAAACAGAAATAGTGCTCGGTCATTACAAATAGCTGGAGTTGAACACATAAAACAATGTTCCATTGTGCTGTATAGAGCTAATCCACACACACCATAGGAGCGCTTCTGTCTTGCTCTTCCTTTACCTCTGTACAGGAACCATATAGAGTGTTGATATTCGAAGCAGTACTCCACTAAAAGTACGACAAGCTTGCATGGTGGAACTGACAAGGACTCATTCCTTCATTTGTGCAAGCTTGCCTCTACTAAGGATTGTTGGGAGTATATAGCATCTTTTACCACCCTACAAGGAATGTTTACACTATGTTACTCTTCTGTTTCCTATATATATTCTGCTCACAGGTGGCCCACATGTGAGGCACACCTCAGAGTACCTCTTCATTTGTACTAGAACTCTGCATCTGCTCATTTGCCCAGGCTATAGAAGCAAGAATAACATTTGGTTTCATGTATTTAGGTGACACAGTACTGTCAATATATTTATTTTAAATTAATTGTATTTATTTAAAAAATGTTGTATGCCAAGATAACCTTATTCAGAGTCATTGAGTAAATTCAAATATACACTACTTAAAATCCAATCATTCTATAGGTAAAATATGCGTTGGTAAGTTTTCAAATGTTTAAATGAAATTAAGTTCTTTCAAACTTCTAAAAGAATTTATGTTTCAGTAGCTGACAACACCGCTGTTCTAAGAATAGCTGATAGTTTGTCCTAGCTGTCAGGTGTTGAGAAAACAAATGCTCATTTATGCACTTCTCTCCTAACTTGTGGGATTTTATAAAGCAGAGAGTTAGAAGTGAGACAGATTGATTAAAAGAAAAAAGAATATAACCTGGTGCATTGCCTTGTATACAGTTACACAGAAATCTGACCCTACGGAAATTCCTACAGATGGAAGATCTCTGACAATGAGTAGATTTAGGATTGTATAAATCACAGTAGTCTGTTATATAATCACACAAGAAAATGAACTTGAAAAGCTTATTATATTGAATACCCAGATGGTAAACAACAGTTGTCGCTGTACTAAGAATTACATCTCTGTAATCGATAATAGGAAGGAGGAACAGTTGGACAACTTGTTTCCTATTATGTTCACTTAGGCAATGTCTAGATCAATAAAGAGCATTAAGCCTCATACCAACTGCAGACAAGTGCCTGTTCAACGTGCCTATCATATGTTAAGGATGGGTCCAGCTGTGCTTTAATATACTTTTAACAGATAACAATAATGATTTAAATATTAGATGGGGGTGTTTGTTTGTTTGTTTTTGTTTTGTATGAGAGAGAGAGCATAATTCAAAGTGAACTTATTTTGTGTTCCCATAAATAAATTAATTGAGGTATCTCTGAAGCATATTACGTGCTTCTTATAAGAAAAAAAGCAATCAAGTATGGTATCACTAGCTTACATATACACTTGCTAATTATGTGGGTAGAGTAAGTTGTTTGCAAAAATTGAAAATTGAGCTTGCATATCCCTCAGGCGAGAATGGCAATTATTCCCAGTTACTTTTTTCAGTGCATCCACTTTTAAACCATTTAAGTAAACAATAAATAAAATGAATAAAACTAAAATATTGTAGGACTTAATGATGTATCATATCTATGTTTAACTTAAGCAAACAGCTCCTTAAACAAACAAAAAATGACTGCAATGTTACGTATGTCTTTGCTCCACCCCTCTGAACAAAAGCATAAAAGAATCTCTAGGTAACTGCAGAGCTCCCCCATCAGCAAGGAGTTGATGCCAATTGAAAGCTTTGCCTTCAACTGTATCTCTGAGGTACAGGAAAGCCAACTCATGGGAAGAAACTGCACACTCATTAAGTTCTCTGTTAAATATATACATCCGTCTTGCAAAGGGTGTACAACTTCAAACTTAAGGCTTCAAAATAGCCCACTGATTATTTTTCCTAGTTTTATTATTTAATATATACATATGCAGAATACAATGTATGCAGTGTTTAGGTAAATTAGTACATAGTAGAGAAGAATTTCAAAAACAGAAGCCTACAATTAAGCTCCTAAATTGATACTGAAGCAACTAAACAAGGAGCTACATGTATATGTAATTACTAAGCACTAAAGAGATCCTCCTGATTACATAGTGATTGATAGGAACTTACAGAAGAAGCTCAGTCATTTTCAAAATCTAGATGCTTATTTAGGTTGCTAATCTAGTAGAAGAGAGAAACTTATTTTCATAATATAATTATTTGTTCTATATAGAAACAATTTAAAATAATCTCATTAAAATACAGAAATAGAGGCCAGTTATTACCACATAATCATTCTTAGCTTAAGCAAAACAATATGAAGGAGATAAGATGTTCCTCCTACCCATTCCAATAAAGACTGCCTTGTAACCATCTTCCTTCAATGTGTTGAGTGTCATTCCATCTACTGCAAGGCCTTTTCCACAAATTATCTAAAATTAAATATCAAGATCAAATGCTTTAAAATTGATTATCTACAAATCATTAGCATTTTCATTGTGCACCTCACATTGAGATTTTAAATGGTTTCCTAATGAGGAGTTAATCCAAAAACAAAAAAGGATACATTCTCTCTCTTTTTTTTCAAGCTAGGCTTAAGGGGCCAGGCCCTTTGCTCTGTTTTACATGCATGCATCAGGAGGAATGCAAAAAGTAACTTCAAGGCACTTCTGTTTTCTTCTGACCCTGGACTCAGCCAGCAGCTGCTGAGGTTCAGAACATAAGTTGCAGCAGGCAGCACCAAGCCAACAAACAAACAAAATCTGTCCAGGGAGCACAGAACACAATAGAACTGCCAAGCTGAAAAACAGTTATTTATTGTCAGTAAATTGCTGTATTTGATACTGGTTACATAATGAAATATCCCCCATATGAAAGTCAGGATTTAAGAAACCTAATCTGAGAGCAAGAAACTAGTCTGGGGAATATGTGCTAAATGGAACAATCATCCAGCACACTGACAGAGAAGAGGTGTTCAAGGTTATTGTGGAAAAATCATTGGGAAAAAAAAATCATACCATTGCTCAAAAGTACAGAAACCAAAAAGCAAACATGGTACTAGATCGGTGATTCTCAGCCAGGGGGCCACAACACCCCAGAATGCCAGGAGACCCTTTTAAGGGTACCACAGAGCACCATGAAATATTAGCACTTAGGTATGCAAGCACCTACATGTGATTCCTAAAACAAACCTAGAGATTTCACACAGGAATCCAGTGTGTCAAAACATTCTGACCTGTTGTGATCTTCCTTAGGTCTTGGCAACAAATAATTGCTCTACTATTTTTCCAAAGTCAAAAAATATGAGTAAAAGCTAAGAGCTGACATTTTCCAAGGGCTTCCTTGAATCTAAAAAGGATGAGAAGCACTGTACTAGATAGTGCTAATAGAGGTTCAGATTATAAAACAAATAAGGTGCCTTGGCAGACCCCATTTGTACTAGGATTTAGAGACACGACATACTTATACTGGTATCAATAAGAAGTGCACACATCATAAGCCCTTACATCAATATGATTTACTTGAATCTGACAAAGAGCTTCCCTGGGAAAAACTACATGTATGTAGTGGTGTAAGTGCTCTGTGTCTGCTTCCATCCTGAAATAGCCATTTGCTTTAGGGAACCTGTGCAGTGCTGCCTAGTGGTGAGGCACTTAAATACCTACTGCGACCTACTGCAAACAACTATTCTGGAATAGCTGGTTGTTTGTTCACTCCCACTCCTGGTGAAATTTATATAGGTGTACAGAAGTTTATCTATCTTAAACCAGTATTAATGGGTAGTGTGTCCAGGCTTCTGCATGCAGTTCCAGTCACTATATCAAAGAGATGGTATTAATGCTTTATGTTATACCCTCAACAAGGCTAATAGCTAGTGCCTGGATTATGCAACAGGAAATATATGGGGAAATATATAGGCACCCAAAGTGCTGCTTGTGACCAACTCTGAGTTGCCCAGCTGACATGTAGAAGTAATTCTATTATCCACTCTGGGCACCAAGGGCATTTTTACATGTGCTCCAGGGGTGGGGAGCAGGGGGAACTTTAATTAGAGTGGCCCATGAGCATCCCCACACTTCAAAATGGTGATGGGGGCACTTTAACTAAAGCACATCAAATGAGCCTTAGTTAAAGCACCCTGCTGCCATTTTGGAGTGCAGGGATGCTGATACATGAGAAATGGAGACTGGCTGGAGCATGCTAATTAGCACTCTACAGCAGACTCTATTAATTGGGTCTGCTCTAACGCACTGTAATTATAGCAGGTCAGAGCCTGCACATGTACAAGCACTCATAAGTACCCGCATGATAAGAGTAAGGTGATGTCTATGCTCCTCCAGGGGACAATCCTATTCCTATAATGAGGGGTACCTCCATGTTCAGAGGTGGCAACAGAACGACTCCTATACTTCAGTCAAGTAACAGAGTTGGTCACAAGCTGCACTTTAGTCATCCACTAGGTAAAACAGGAGTTTGCCCCCATCTCTGTACTTGCTAGATGAGAACTAGGGGGCAGAGCTCATAAAGAATGGCATATAATACAAGCTAAAAGTAGGCATTTCAAAACAGCAGCCAGAGGTTCTACAGATAACATGAAGACACAAGGGAAAAAAATAAAACAGATTTTATTAGAGGAGCCACAGGCTGGCTCTGTCAACAAGAGCACAGATGCCCGTTCACACTTAGCAATCATTTTAGCTGCCTCCAACTTGCACAGTTCTTTTTCAGGCTTAGCTTTTGTATTCAGGGCAGTCTATAGTTTCAAAATGTGGGCAGGCATTTCATACTGTGTTTCCCTATTCTTATGCTTTTGCCCCATTTTCAGATTAGGTCTCTCTACTTTTTAAGCTTTGTTTCACTGAATGGTATGAATCTAAATGCTGGAGTCTTCATGTTTGGTTCATTTTAAAACCTTTGGTTCAGATCAGAATCTTTCCCTGTAGCAAGTTGGGTTAGAAAGTAAACCTGGCCCTTGATAAATAATTTTGCACGGTCAGCAAAAAAAAGCAACTGTAAATGAGTGCCTGTTTCTTCCTGATTATTTTTTCTATCACTTTTATTGTTATCCTTACATTTGCAATGCTGGGGACTAACAAGAACTTTGGGATGTAAGTGATGCAGTATTGGAGAATACTGCATCACCTACATCAGGTATCATACTGCAGCAAAGAACCACCTTGATAAAGTCCAAGTGATACCAAAATGGCCACTTTCACAGTTATCTAGATTCATAGATTCATAGACATTAGGGCTGGAAGGGACCTCGGAAGATCATCCAGTCCAGCCCCCCTCCCAAAGGCAGGAAATCAGCTGGGGTCATAGGATCCCAGCAAGATAAGCATCCAATTTTTTCTTGAAGGTGTTCAAAGTAGGTGCTTGAACCACTCCGATGGCAGGCTGTTCCAGACCTTGGGGGCTCGGACAGTAAAGAAATTCTTCCTTATGTCCAGCCTGAAACGGTCTTGCAGTAGTTTATAACCATTCGACCTCATCATCCCTTGGGGCACTCTGGTGAGCAAACGTTCCCCCAGGTACTGGTGGTCACCCCTAATAAATGTATAGGTGGCCATCAGATCACCCCTGAGCCTGCGCTTTTCCAGGCTAAAGAGCCCCATAGCTCTCAGCCTGTCATCGTAAGGTCTGTTTTCCTGATCTCTGATCATGTGTGTGGCTCTTCTCTGGACTCTCTCAAGCTTCTCCACATCCTTTTTGAATTGTGGGGCCCAAAACTGGATGCAGTATTCTAGCTGCAACCTCACCAAGCCCAAGTGGAGGCACCTAACCACTGACTCATCAACAGGAGACCAAACTGGACCACGTAACTGACCACATCCACAGCTGATGCTGTCACATTGTGACGAGCAGAACAAGTACAATCTTCTCCATCTCTTAAGAATCACCTTCCTCCCCATACAAGTTGGTACTGCTGCATCATTTCTACTGCAAGTCAACCATTTCAGATCTGGGGTAGGGTGGGAAGAGGCAAACCACAGCACCTGGAGATTCAGGAAAAGGATGCCCTCCTTGTGTAGTTGCAGTATTGTGGGGTTATCACACAGCTACCAACTATCTGTTCCTCTCATATTTAGGAAGTTCTCCTAGGCTCAAGCCTGTGCACCAAAACAGAGTTGGAGCTAATGTTACCTGTAGCAATGCTGGCTACTGAATGGCTGAAGTGTGTATGATGGCTAACCCAGTGTCTTTTGGCACCTTACATTTATACTTAATTTGTATACTTAGAACAGCTCTGTTTTTATCTTCCAAACTTATATTTTGTAACTGAATATTTTCCCCATCTTTCCTGGGTCATTTGTGTACTTGTTTAAGGAAAGAAAAAGCTAAACAAAAATTAAAAAACCCAAACAGCAGGGTGCATGGACTACATGTTATGCTGAATGAAGACAATATTTACCCTTCTTATACTGAACCTTTTGCATTTTTATTGAATTTATATGTATTCCCACTTAGATACTTCTGAAAACATAAAAAGGGAGAAAGGGAGAAAAAAAAGCTATACTGTATTTAAAGGCTTGTTTTCTTATTTTCTTAATTTATAAATGAAATATAAAATATATTATCAACACCTAAATCTGGTTATATACTTTTTCAAAACATAAGCATGTGCTCACTGGCTACAACTTATAGGCAATAAGTTATCATAGTTTGTTATTCTGTTGTGTAAATGATGAAAATTGAAACATAAATACTATTTTTTCTTAAGATTCATAATATTCCTAAAGTGCAATTTCATAGTGATTATTTATCTGAATAATTCTTCCTAATGTAAATAGAATTGCTTGCATAAACAAACAATGCATAGCATGAATACATTACTATTCACTTGTCCTCATTTTAAAATGTTTTATGCAAAGGTAGATAAATATTCCCATTTAAAAACACACAGAATTCAGTTAAGGAGCTTACCAAAGGATTCATAGCAAATCACTGGCAGAGTTTCAAATACAATCTAGAGTGAGATTCTGTGCTGCACAGACCCCCCAGCCTAGCATGAGAGAGTGGCTATACTTGATTTAAGCCAGGAGCATAATGTGGGGAGGGAACAAGCAGAGCACTAGCCCAAATAGCTGACTTAGAAAGGGCACCAGAATGGGCATGTCTACCACAGCAGGGAAGCTTTGCCACAAGAGGCACAGCTTTGCACTGCCCAGGTATAAGAGTCAGGCATATACAGCCCTGTGTCTGGTAGTGAATAGGGCACCAGGGGCAGCTCCCAGGTTGCTGCAGGCACTGTAAAGGAAGCCTGAACCTGAGCCTATACTACTACAGCAGCAGCAACAGCAGCTGCAGCTGCCACTGGAGTTCAGAAAGTCTGGGCAGACAAGATTCTGCTTTTTCTATGCACCCCTCCCTCCCAACCACTTTCCAGTGATCAGCATAATCCCACCCCACACCTCTACCCAGGGTACTTAAGGAGCTTGCTACCTTGGTTTAAGTTACACGTGTGTCTCTTGAAACCTGGGCTGTTCTGTACCCCCTGGCACAACACAAAGCTTTGGGGACTGGCCTAAACTATGCAGACCATCTCCAGTTGCTTATTTTACTAGTAGTGGCAATGTCCAAAACCTTTGTAGTACAACACCCTGTAGCTCCATCCCTAATATATCCTGTTTCCTCTCTTGAGTCCCCTCCCCCCCCCCCCCAACGCCCTAATGCAAGGGCTGGTAATTGTCAAAAAGAAAGCTTGTAGTTGCTATCCACAGTTTCTGAAGAAGGATAATCTTCATTTGGCTGCTTCAGGGCTTCTAGGCTTGGGAGAGAAGTTACACATAAACTGGTATAAATGATTGGAAACTGGTTCAAATTTGTAACACAACAGAAGTTCAGTGCACATAAACTGCTTTCAAAGTGGCCGAAACCAGTTTAAGATAAACCTGGATGGATGTAGTATTAGACTTAACTGATTTAGTTTATTGAACTTCTGTCCCAGATCCCCTCCAGATTCAAGTCAACTCATAGTTGTCCAGCATCCCAGGATGCCTTGCACCTCCCCACACACCTCACCTCACAGCATTGGTGGGCTAGTCTTGGCTCAAGCTGTCTGCTCCAGCCAAGCAGGTAGCCATGCTCTAGCACTACCCAGCTTCTGGCCTATCAAAAGTGAATGTCTGTTCACTTGCTAATTGGTTCAGTCTGTGCATCTCAGACTAACCTGTGAAGATTAAATCAATTCAGCCTCGGGCTTTTTGACTGTCTGCACTTAGCCAAAAGCTCTTTATACCACCCCAATCCCTTTATCAAGCATAAATGGGATGAGGAGATATGGAGCTCTCACCCTAGGTGTCATGACTCCTGGCTTGCTGCCCAATGGACCAAGATAAGAGACAACAAGTAAAGATTGCTTGTATGTGTAAAATCTGAAGCATTATGACCTGAAACAGGTACAAATGTATCATTATCTACTCTTCTTTTTAAAGGTTTAATCTGGAAATGTGTTCCATTACATGTAACTTCTATTTAACTGTGCAGAAGTTACACATACTAACTAGATTTCCAGAGCAAGCCCTGAATGAACAATAGAGCAGCATGTCCATTACCTATAAAGTAAACAAGAAGTTGTTGTTTGTTTAATGAAATACAGCTAATGCAATGCTATGGCTTTTCAAGATGTTGAATTACTGTTATTGTTTATAAGAGATGATCACATTAACACACTGCTAATTTGATGCATGTGATAAGTAAAATAAACTTCAGTTTAAGATTGTATTACAAACCATTAAGGAAAAACTAGGAGGGAGGAGGGCAGTGTCAAATACGAATGTTTTAAGTAGTACCAAACTTGCATGAAAAAAGCTTGATTAAAGAAATCAAATCATTCGAATGGCTACATTGAACCCCTAAAGCAATTTAGGAATTTGTTTCTTACAGACAATTAATCACATGCAGGCATGCCAGATGAGAACTATTGATTGCCCTTTTCCAAACTAGTGGCATTCAGACAGCAGACAGACAAATGCCCTGAGCAAGAGAAAGCATCTTCCTGTTTCTGCCTAGTGTGGCTTTTAATTGTTCTTTACTAATGTGCATGACATTTTCCTGTTAGTCTCTGGCAGAGCTCTCATTCCTTTTTCTTTGAGCTATACATAGGCAGGTTATATTTTTCATTACCTTCACTCCAAGGTCCTTCATAAGCTCAACTTCGAAATTCACTACATCATATGGCAGTCGGAACTGGGGGATTTCAGATGTACTAGAACAAATGAAAAAAAGGTTCTGAAACAACTTCCAGCTGTTGAGGACTTTTCATTAAATACATATTGTACAAATCTGATGCAATGTTTTTGCCTGTACAAAGAAGATTTTCACATATTTAAATAGAAATGAAATAGAATACGAGTCATCCTGATAAAAAGCCTATCGATGAACCAATTTTCCTTTGCATTAGCAAGCATGCATAGATTGAAGAAAAGGGAAAACAAAGATTTAGTACAGTACCAATGGGCATATACTGATTTTCCCTCTTTTTCCCTTAAGCTCTTTTGTTGCTAACAAGTTTTCTCAATACTGTTGTAAGTACTACTGTATGTACTCAAATACAAGACAAGGTTTCCCAATCAGCATGGGAAAAAGCTCCTCGTCTTACATCTGCATACAAGAAAACCTCATTAAATACACTGCCTATCATTGAACTGCTGCCAAAAGCAGCAGGTGTTCAGTAATGGAAACCAACTATGAAGACGATTAAATGCAGCCAACATTGAACATAACTATAAAGTATATGGCCCATATGGGGCAAACATGCTGATGGAAATCTTTTTTTTGTGTGTATGTGTGGCCCTTGGGGAAAAAAATGGGCAGTTGCTCCCCTACAAGAGAACTGGCACCAGGCCTGGACATACCAGGCCAAACCAAAGTGAGCCCTAATACCCTCCCCTTGGTGCCAAAAATGCTTGGTGTCGGCCAAAATGCTGATGGGAACCTACCACAAGAATAAATTAGTGGAGCCCATCTACATAAGACATACGGTAGTTCCCACTGAGTGTAGTCCCTTCAGTGCCAACTCTTTTTCAAGTCATGGTGAACCACTTCACTGAATACATTTTTACTTCGTCTTCACTCCCAGAGTTGAGCTGCACCTTTCTTTCCTATTTCCAATTATTCCTCTTTCTTCACCAGCTGTATATATCTAGCAAAAATCACCAAATGGGGCCCCAGATCATCCCTCTGTTGCCCCTCTCTCAACCTGTTGTATATGATTGGTATGGCCCACCCTTCCATGAAGTGAAGCAGCACCAGATTGCCCTGCACTTTATCTTCATATATACTTTTGGAGGATCCCAGGACTTGTGACAAGAACACCCAGTTGCAGTCATGAGTGGTGGGGGCTAAAAAGCTCATGGATCCCTTGTGGCTGGTATCTGGAGCACACACACACACACATACTGAGCAGTGCTAAGCTGTGGGGTTACCGTGGCTTGAAATGCTGTGACTCTGTTAGGACCCGCCCAATTAACTATATGGTAAATCACAAGCTTTTGGCTTGGCATTAATATCATGCATAGTTTGTACTATATCAAAGTAGATACAAAAGTGCTGCTCAAAAGTGCTTTTTTATGAAATACCTATGCTAAAGCTTGCAGCAGTTTAAAAAAAAAGTAAAAAAAAGGTGAAATACATCCATTCTGAATGAACTAATTCTACCTGTAATAATTTGCACATGTTTATTTCAAGCTCAGTGTTTTCAAATTCGCTCCCAACTTCCATGTGCTCAGGGAGAGCAGGGTCTGACAGTAACGAGCAGGGGAAAGGAATGCAGGAGGAGGAAGTTGGGGGGTAGGGGCAGAAGGCAAGGGGGCTACCTGATCTCTCCAGATTTATTTTCCCTGCTGTAGCAGTGGAAGAGGGACATATTTAAGGGAAACCTCCACTCTGTACTTTGAAAATTATAACAAATTTATCTTATATTTGAGTTATCTTATATCTGAGTAAATACAGTATTATTTCATCACTTCATAAAACAGAAACTAAAACCATTCTGATAAATGAATTGAAAGTTTGCCTAGTTCATGTCTCGGCCGGTCTGAGCCGACTCGAGGTGATTCAGAATTTACCAGTTCGTCAGGGTGGGCTGGTGAATGGAGAGGCAGACGAGGTTTAATGGTTGTAAAAAAACTTTAGTTACGTCACGGGTGGCTGCGACGGAAATGGTTCGGTCGTCTGGACAACAATGTGAGTTGCTCCAGCTGGCGAGGCCAATGCCAGTAAATCCATCCGTAATTCAAGCAGGCGGGAAAAGGGTACGTCTGGGACTGCGTTCGGCGATGGGAAGAGGGATCGATAGGTGATCAGTCTATCGATCAGCTAGCCCCAAGTCAGATCTCTAAGAGGCACTCTGCAGCGTGCTCAAAGCTCTTCGACTTGGGCGGAAGTCGTGCTAGTTTTTAAATGGCCAGCAAGCCAATTACCGGCCACCACGTGTGAATAATTTAGCACTAGCCAATTACGGGGCACGAATTTACATCCGAATGGCGGGAACTCTTTGCACCGTGCATTTCTGTGCTGCAAAGAGAAAATGCATCCTGCAAAGACAGCTAGCAAATTGGCGGGAACTCTCTCCTGCACGCGGGTTCTCTATGCAGCAAAACCCTCGCTGTGCAAGAGGCTCTCGTGTGTCAAGAAAATTCCATAGTGCCGAGGCACCAAACTCACTGGGTCGTGACATGCCCCCTTGCCGACGGCACAACTGGAACTTTCGACACATGAGCACATTATAAGGCATCTTTGTTAGAGGATTCACTGACTTGGCAAAGCCTTCACAACCAATATATATATATAAATACATAAACAAATAACTTTGAACACATAACAACAACTGTTGATCATCGTCTGACTGGAGAACAGCCGCTTCAGTCCGTCTTCTCCTATAACAGACAATGTCAGTAAACACTTAACAAATGAAAATAGTGCCATAACAAGTCCTGAGCAGATGGGTTCTTTGCCGTCTCAGTGCCTCCCTCGCAACCATCACTCTTTGGCTTTGAATGGACTGCAGTTTGGTCTCATAATCAGGTGGTTGTGGATTACCGCTTTTGCTGGGGTCAAACCTGTGAAAAAAACAGAATAACAAGACAAAACACAACGAGAAAGAATCATAATTGGTTTTACTGTAAGGATACTGGGTGAACGTCGGAACGGCAAGTCAGCCAGTTGTGATGAACAATAATAGAGGGACAATCAGGCTTCTCTTCCAGTTGGACAGAATAGGTATTGGGATATTGTCCCGGCCGTTGAACTGTCCCTTTGTGAACTTGTGGATGAGACTGATGAGGGTGAGGTATTGAAATCCACATTAACTCGTCAGGTTGGAACTTGGGCTCCCAAGGTGGGGGTTTCTGGACATTAGCTTCGTCCCATAACGGCTTAGCAGTGTTAAGTGAAATAAGGACATCGTGATTAAATTTAGTCCAATTTTTAACCGTCCCTCCTCCTCTAAGGCGAAGCTGCTCCTTGTATAGACCTATGTGTCTCTCCACAACGCCGTTGGACTGCGGATGGTACGGCAGATGAAGATGCCATGCCACATTATGAAGACGAGCAAATTTATCCAAAGCATTAGAGTTAAACGGAGGTCCTCCATCAGACTGAATTTCATGAGGGGGGTGCCAGGTGGCAAATACAGCAGTTAAGGCAGCAATAACAGCAGTGGCATTGCTTTTTTGCAAGGGAATAACCTGCAACTGTCTGGTCCCCAAATCAACCACAACTAGTCCTTTATTTGGCGGTTTAGACCCTGGGAGGGGTCCCAGCAGGTCCACCTGCCAAACTTTTCCTGCCGGAAAATGCGAAGAATCGAAAGCTCCGATCTGATGCTTGGTTTTATGACACTTCTCTTTAGCACATGTTTCACAAGCCTGAGCTACCTTTTCCCAATCCCGCCTGGCTCCATATGAGGCCGGCTCTGTAATGGTTCAGCACCAACTTTGATGACAAGCCCGTGGTCCCGGGTGACCTCAATTTTCATGAAGCCACGCGAGGAATGGATTTGCTTCAGGATCAGTGGTAGATGTGACAGGCAAAGCTATGTCGGTCTGGAGTGGATCCTCCAAGAGCTTATCAATTACCTCATGCACTGGATCAGTATCTGGACGATGGGACTTAGTATGCCTAATCAACGGAAGGCGTACAAATCTAGTTAACGTCCTCCAGATGTCTCGCCAATCATCCAAGTTCTCGGTGGGAAAAGCTATACCCGTAAGAATTTTGTAGATATACTGCGAATCAATTGCGATGATCAGAACTGGGAGTGTATCGTTATGATACATCTAACAATATTCCAGTACCTTCAGGAATCCTAATAATTCACATTTTTGGGACGAATTATCATCTGGGTTGGCTTGGAAAATTTCCTTATCATGACAAGCTCTACAGTAGTACCCATAGGCTCCTTCATGTCGGGAGGTTCTGTCCGAGGCCATCCACGCTGGGGCAGAAGTTCCATACAGCGTAGGAACCTTTTCCTCATCTTCTGGGCTTGGATCAGGTACCATGTCCTCCAACCTCCAACAATGCCAATTATAATGGTGGGTTAGTACTAGCGTATTCCAGGTCTTAGACTCCCCTTGAAAATGTGGGTCGATTCTTCCCGCGTCCAGCAAGGGTAACAATGTGGCACCAGGAGCGCGTAGCGTCCCATGCCCCCTTGCTAACGGCTCCACCAGTTGTTCAGCTAGGAGAATCTTTCCCATAGCTCCATATCAATGTTGCGCCGCTTGGAGCGTCTTATGGGCCATGTATACTAACTCAACGCGGGGGTTGTGCACGACAGCCCACACGTGGTTGGTGGTGAATCCAAGGGTTACGGTTAGTGACTCACCCAGATCGATGGCATGGAGTTGTGTACCTTTAACCGTGGTTAGCAGGCGAAGCAGATTCTGCTGATCCTTTTCCGTCCAAGGCGTGGACTTTCGGGACTTGTCGCGAATCTGTCGCTGTAATTTAGTGAGGAGTGCCAGATCACTAGGTCCAATATAATGTCGATACCAATTTAAATGACCCAAAAGCTGTTGAAAATGCCTCTTAGTGACAGGGTGGAACGTTTTTAGCGGATCGATGTTAGGACCCTCATGCGAGACTCCGTGGCGAATGGAACCGATGTATCGAGTGCCAAGGAATGTAATGTCATCTACGGGATGTAGGCTTGACTTTTCCTCGTTGATGGTCCATCCCTCACTTTGAAGGTGAGCAACTAGTTGGTCTACTACACTGGCAACTACAGAGCTATCGCGACCCATGATGGCAATATCATACACATAACTCCAAATTTTTAATTCTTTTTCTGGGGGAAGAGAGTGCAAGGCTCGAAAATTCTTCAGGGTGTTATTCATGGCACCAGTGGCTAATGATGGAGCGTTGCAATATCCTTTCAGACAAACTGTCCACCTGTACATGATGCCATCAATACACATATTCAATATTCCTTCCAGGTCAGTTATTGGGATAGAAAAGAACATATTTTTTAGATCTAACGTAACTCCGACCCACGGACTTTGCTGGAACTGTGCCATCTCAAACATACATTGTGGCAGAGTAGACAGATTAGGTTGTTGAAGTACTTGGCATCTTCTATTGACTTCTCGATAGTCTACAACCAACCGGGCTTCATTAGGCTTCCCAGGTTTCACCGCTTCCCATCCTGATGATAGGTAGGTGCTGGCTGTTACGGTCTTAATACAGCCTCGTCACTCGAGTCGCTGCAGAAGGTTAGTAAGGGACTGTTTCAGAGAATCCTTAGTTGGGATTGGCCGATATCGCCAGGTGGAAGTGTCACGAAGTGTTGGTCGATGCCAGTCCTGCTCTGGGATAATTATGGGTAATGCCTGTAGCACTTGCTCCTTGAGGTCAAGCGTTTTTATCCCCGGGATTCCTAAAATGTTGATGCCCCCTAGAACAGCCTCTAGAGGATATCGGTGGTCCTGAACCCAAAACTTGACCTTCATTGTGATGGCGATAGCATTAAGCCCTTGTACCTTGATCGTCTTGGTAGTCTTTTGATGAGGTATCATTGAGGTAATCACATTGGTCTGAGCTCCAGTATCAAGAAGAAAAAATACCTGTTGTTGGTCATCTGGATTGGTAGGGTTGTAAACAGTGAGTTCAGCGTATGGTCGAGAATCAGTAGGATCAGGTCTGAATTGAGGAAGGCCGCTGTCGGAGCTGATGGCCATTACTCATTTTTTGACGGATCCTCAAAATTAAATCCCAATGCTTCAGCCATACTGGTCTGGGCCTTGTCTCCCAAAAGTCTCAATTGAGCCTTTGTTAGTCCGGTGTGAGCGAGAAGAAATCCGAACATAGTTCTTTCCTTCAGAGTTCTTTCTTTCGAGGTTCTTTCTTTTGGGGTCCTTGGAGGTGACCCCCATGGCTCTCGTCGAGGGGTATACCCTGGACGCCTAGGCCTCAATGTTTCAGCCAGGTACGCTGAAGGTCGATCCCTTGTGTCATTAGAAGCTTCCTCACCTTGCTTCATAAGTGCCTGCAATCGTGGGAGATGGCCTAAAAGACTTCCCACTGGTTGACCTGCCATCGGGTTCAAGAAGAGTCGGAGTGTAACAGCGTTTGCTCCTCCGTATACCTCCACGCAGGCATCTATAGCTTCCAAGGTCGTTGGAATTGCCCCGGGGTCCGATAGGTG